>NC_041023.1:35092708-35392708 GCF_900634625.1 Parambassis ranga | reverse complement strand
TGCAGCATGAAGACTCAGTGTGCTGAAAGGGTTAACCCCAGCAGTGAAAGGGGGCATTGTCTGTGGGGGGAACATGTGATCCTATTCTTCACGAAAGCCTCCCCGCCTTCAGAACTTCAACGCTCCGCAGGCGAGGGTTACTGAACCAAAAAAATGTAAATAAAACAGGCGAGGGGGAGGGGGGGTTAGGGGTACCATGGCAACAGCTGGTCAGCCCAACACCACCTTAAGCAGAGCAGAGACGGCGGCCTCTAGGAGCAGAGCAAGCGTTTAAACAAGAGGAATGAGGTCTGTAGGAACACGCTAATTAATCCAATCTGGCTGTTTGGGCCGAATCCTTAAAAATGTTACACAAGATGGAGGCTTCTCTTTTTTCTAATCTCTGAACACGTTTACCTCACTGACGCACGTAAGGAAATATCTGGACTGCTCCTCTGTTTCCACTCCGACTGCAGCCAGAGTGCAGAAAAAGTTTCCTCTGCTCACACTCACTGACCACTTTATTAGGAACACCTGTCCTACAGGAGAGGACGCTTTGCTGTTTGTCGTGGCGAGGCGACGCTTAAGTGTTTCAGCCTGGAGGTGACAAAATATCAGGAACACAATGTGCATTCTTACAGCCTCTATAAAACCAGTTCCTCTGATCTGCACATCACAGCTTTATGAGCGTTTGTTATATGACTGCTGGTCACATGATGCAACGATGGCTTCCTGCTGAGGCGTGCAGAATGTGTAGTATCTGACAGAACCTTGTTAATGCAGACACTTCCCTTTAACTGAAACATTTAAAGGTTTCAGGCCATGGACGTCACTAATTCCCCCCCCCCCCACCTGTTGAATTTTTTCTTTTTTCCGGCGCGACGGGGGGGGGTTTCCGACTTGGACACTTTTCTCTATAAAATAAATGTAAGAAACACAAATAAGTACAACAAAATACATATTTACACATTATGATTACTTCATTTCTTATTGTCATTATATATATTATTTTTCAGATGGTTCCAGATGCTCCAGGTAATTTCCCACAGATTTGTCCCACAATGGGCGAATTGCGTTTTTGCAACAGCACAGTTACAGAAAGCAAAAGATAAGAAAAGCTATATACATAATAAAATAAACTACCGATATTATGCAATACAATCAAAAAACAGTTTACAGATTAACAATTAGTGCACAGATGAGTGGAGGTAGAAGTGGCTTGTAGAAAACTGTACATAGTGCATCAAAAGAACAAATAAGTAATTTATTGTATAGTGTGGTGTGTGAATATTGCACCCATCAACCACCAATCCAGCTGTTCATCTGTGGAAAAGTCTTCTGCCAGTGACTCTGAAACAGCATCTCAGTCTATAATCTTTTCTTATTATTTCAGAAATAGTCGCGCTGTAAATGTCTCTTTTGTCCCTGCAATAGTTGTGTGGCAAAAGTTGAAAAATGAAGCTGCACTACATGAAAGAAGCGCTGTTTACTGTGAGCGTCTGAGAGCGAGCTCCCCTGTTCATCCGGAACGTCTTCGACATAACTTCCGGGTTAGCGTAACAAAACATAGCACCGCTAATAAGTCAAATAAAAGTTTCCAGTAAGAAATAACAATGAATAACAGTGTATAACAGGGGTATGCTTAACAATGCACCTTCCGGCTGAGATAACAGTCCGCTACGCGTCTATTATTGCGTTCAGGGCCGCTTTTCAGATGTGTAGACGACTCAGCTAGTTAGTGGAGATATTTCTCTTGTCTTCAGAAGACATCTTTGATACACCATGTCAGAGGCACAAGGCTCTACAATTGGATATTTGAGCCCCTTGTGATATCGCTCGATGGTCCGATTGGACACTGACTTGCCCGTAGAATAATACAGCCAGTCTACATCACACAGACATGCCTGAAGTGTCCTCTTTTCGAGGAAAGAAACAGAACGTCTCTAGCTATTACTTTCCTAATGTATGAGTGACTTTGTAAGACATATGCTCAACTCCGAAATAATCAAGATAATGATAATAATAAATAAAATATTGCCGCAAATTATAGGGGGGCTTTGGATTATTTTAGGGGGGGGGGCTTTGGATTATTTTATTATTATTATTATTATTTTAAAATAGGGCTAGCGACGTCTACGTTTCAGGCTGTGTGGGAGTGTTAAACACATTACTCAGCAGCTGATAATGATGACATAAAAGATGTTACCTCATAAGAACAAACACAGACTGATGCAGGAACGATGAAGCAAAATCAGCACAGAGCCATGACGTTAATGTCCAAAAAATATACAAGACTTAACGTTTTATATAATGATAATAGTCCTAACCGTCTCTGCAGGTCTTCTTGTCCTCCAGCAGCTGGACTCCGGTGGGACAGGCACACTGATAGTGGGGCCTCACAGGAGAGAGGAGGCAGAGGTGGGAGCATCCTCCATTATTCAGAGAGCACGGGCTGCTCACTGCAAACACAGTTATCTGCATGTCAGGCATCATGGAGCACAGTCACTCAGAACACTGTGTGTGTGTGTGTGTCGCTCAGCTGGTTCAGATTCTATACACACACCAACATACAGACACAACTCCCTGAAGGAGGATGCCAGTGCTGCTGCTGCTCTGTTGTCAGACAGAAACAGAGCAGAGTCTCACCTGTGTGAAAAGTTGATGACAGGTCTTGTGTAGGAGTGAGACGTGTGTGTGTGTGTGTGTGTACTCACAGAGTGGCTGTCTCGTGCGGCTGAAGACATGGATGTCCATGGGTGAGAAGATGTTGGAGTGGACGACGCGCTGCTCCAGGCCGGTCTGTTTGCTGCAGGAGTGGATGGAGTGGGTGTTCCAGTCGGTCCAGAAGAGCGTGTCCTCATACAGGGTGAGGGCGAAGGGGTGAGGCAGCCCCCCTTCCACCACCACCTCCCTGGAGGAGCCATCTAGGTTGGAGCGGTGGATTAGATTGTGCTTGGCATCAGCCCAGTACAGTTTCTGCTGGCTGTAGTCCAGTGTCAGCCCATTGGGCCAGTAGATCTCCTTATCCACAATCATAGAGCGATTGGTCCCATCCATCCCCGCCCGCTCAATCTTTGGGATCTCACCCCAGTCCGTCCAGTACATGAACCTGAGGACACACACAGGAGTGTCAGGGAGCACGCACACATACAGGGGGGTTTGGATGGACCACATCCATTCATCAGAGCTGATGAAGCAGGCTGTGTAAACTCCTGGATATAACATGGTCTGGATGAATGAGAGTCTTCACACACATCACCGCACTTACAGTGATGCTGCTGTTGCCAGGCAACCAACAAGACAGCAGAGACAGGCTGAGGAGCCAATGGGAGAGCATTTCACAGAAAGTAGAGACACTTCAGATTTCAGACAAAAACAGAGTCACCCAGCAATATGTCAGACCGAGAGGACACAAAGAACAATTAAGCAGCAGCCTGCACCTGATCATTAAGGTTCACCATTTTTACATCAATCCACTGACATGACAGAGAAAAGCAACCCTTCTGCTCATTAACATGCTGAAAGGGCTTCAGAGCTCTAATCACACTGGAAACCACCTGAAGAGGGACTGAAATCATCCTCATGTGTTCACAGACGAATTTCAGACGCCACAGCGCCGCCCTGCTGGAGGAGCAGTCCTCAGGACCCCCTGGTATGCAGCTGCAGTGTGTGTGAGTGGGGGGGGATCTGTCGGGGGATCTGTCGGGGGCAGGGAGTCACTGCTGTGCAGCTAATTCTCCTCTTTGTTTGTTTTCATTACCATCACAGTTGGACGGGCCACCTCGGATCTTTAGATACTCACTATTTTAAAGGTCGTGCAGCCTGGATGACTGAAGTGTCAGACACAGCACCATCGCCAGAAAGAAAGGAGACGTCACATCCTGCAGCTTCATGAAAAACTGACCCACAAACGGAGCTGCTGGGCTTCTCCATGTAATCCCATTCAGACCAAGACAAAAGCTTTAACTGATAGCCTGCCCAGCAGCACCGCACAGCACCAGCCTGTAACACAGCAGCTGGTTGAGTTTCACTGCAAACAAAGCAGCCACCAAACACTGTTAGCTGTGCCTAACCTGCACCTGATCACTGACATAAACACCTAGAAAACACACAGTGTGTACGGCCGGGAAACACTAAAGCTGGATCCATACTCCGCGAGACAAAGACATTTTTCCCCCCTGCAGACGTTACGCCCACAAAATGACGTCATTTTTTGTCTCTGACCGCCCGCTGATCCGCACTCCTGTGCACAGGGTCCGGGCCGAACTTTGTCTTTCAAGGCTGTGCGGCAACCATGCTGTGATTGGTCGGAATTTATTGTGGGCGTGATGAAAGTGGAGAAGCGCAAGAGCCTCACCAGGCATATAGGTAGGTGTGTAAACAGCACTGATTCAACAGATTTAGATAAGACCATACCGGTTTTGCATGATGAGCAATAAAAGAAAGAAAGAAAGGCAAGTCAGGGTGATTTGTCACCAATAACTCCAGACAGCCATTCACACATACCAGATGGTGACTGTTATTACCATTCTATATACTCCTACATACCCGGGCATAATAGGCTCGTTAAAAATGTCTGTATATCTTTGCTATTGTTACTTTTAATGTCGCATCTTCACAGCTCATCACCGGACAGTTTGAAGTATCGCAGGCACATTGGAACACAGTAGATGTGCAAATGTGGTCATAAAGGCACAAACACTGAATCTTTGCTATTGTTACTTTTAATGTCGCATTTTCACAACTCATCGCCGGACATCTCACGCTGTTGCAGGCACCCTCTCTGTGTAATGCCCTCTTGCCATGGCACAAGTCCTTGTGGTGTGTTAAAAACTCAGTAAAGTCTTTCCTTATAGTTTAGTGGGCGGGCCGTATGAGGAGTTCTGCACACACGCGTCTCGCGGAGTATGGTACCTCAGTGCGGAAAAGACCTTTTTTTTGTATCTCTTACCACCCGTGGAGCGCGTTCTCCGCTCTTTGTCTCGCGGAGTATGGATCCAGCTTTAGCTTCTGTGTTTTTCCCCGTCGGAAGAAAGTGGCCCCGTCCAGGCAGAGAGAGCATAAAAAAGCTGCAGTGAAATGCCAAACGCACAACACATCCCCTAACCACAAGAGCTGCATTGTGTTTGGTACCTGATGCATTAATCATCCCAGTTGAACGGCGTCCAGCTCTGCGTTCCACTGTAGATTTGGAGAACCAGTTTTCCCTCAAAGCCTCGGCAGAAAGGCTACAGACGCTCGCTGTACTTCTGACTACTACGTCTGACTACAAAACATCTAAAACTTCAGAAAACATGAGCTGTGTTTGTTCTGTCCCTGCAGCCAACAGGAAGACAGACGTCTCACACTCTGAGGCTACGTTTGCATGCACAGGTCAGCAGAGGAATTCCGTCCATTTCCACATGAATACTCAGACACACCAGCAGTGACCCTCAGCAGAGCTCCTCATTCCTCCTTCCAGAAAAAAACACTTTTACTAAGTTCCTGAAACTCTTCATGTTGAGCTGTGACTCTGCCTCTACGTGTACTTTTCTACTGCAGGGACCCAACAAACAGGAAACCTGGGGGCAACATCTGACAGGAACTATTGGCCATTTTTATGCTAACTATGAGCTTCCACTGCTGTAACTTCCAGAACAATGTTCTGACTGCAGGTACTCCTCAGACCCCTGAACACTGTGGGGCAGGGCTTAGCAGCGACTGAAACTCAACATGGCATAAAGCTGCTTTTTTGGCAACATAAAGGTCAGAACCACCCGAGTTCCTGCAGGCAAAAAGACACTTTCCCACTGGTGGGCCAGTGTTTGTGTTTCCACTGGAGTCTCTGAGTGTTAATGCAGCAGCTCCGGCCTCCCACATACATGAGTGGAGCTGCTGCATTAACACTCAGAGACTCACAGGCTGTGGTCCTGAGAACACAGTCCAGGTCAACATGTCAGTGGAGCTGCTGCAGCACCTTCCTCTGGCTCAGTAACCGCTGGAAAACAAAACAGCTTCCCCGGCAACAATGGCTCTTTGTAAGATGTGAAACAATACAGGAGAAAACAGGGACGTTTGCATCGGCAGAGGAGCTGCTAATGAGCCGGAGGAGGACTCCCAGAGGGAGCTGCTGCTGATTAAATCACAAGCTGCTGTCATTATTTGTAGCAGAGCGTAAACACAGCTTTGTTCACTTCATGCTGCCAGGGTTGAATCAGAGCGCGGCCGTGTTGAACATCCAGCAGCCACAGTCTGCCTGTTCAAGCAGCACTTCACTGTCCCACTCCTCTAACCTAACCCTGTGCTAAGCAGGGGTCTCAAAATGCCGGCCCAGGGGCCCCTCCTAGCCCACCACCCCCTTCCTCCCAGCCCACACCTGTCCAAAGCAATTAATAATTCATAATCCTAATATATTAAGTACCCACACTGTACTGTAAGGAAAAACTCCCATTTAAAATCATTTTGTGGTAAGAAAAGGGTCAAGGGTCAAAGGCCAAAGGCCGGTGCTCATGCTCCTGTGGCACCAGAGAGCTTCTGGGTTTTGTCTGATGTCTGCATATAACAAACCAAACAGGGCCGTGGATGGTGATCGGTGGAAACGCTCACATCACTGTGCTGCTGAACACAGGAGGATCCTCAGCCTGAACACTGCCATCACCCACACTCACAGCAGGACAGTGAACACAACACGAAGTGTGTGGGAACACTTGTATGTATTCTAATGTGAGAGCAGCTAACCGCACACACACGTTTCTGACCTCACTCACAGTTTTTTAGTTATTTAGGCCAAGTCAAGGTCGACTTAATACTACACGGTGGCCGACCCAGGAGTGCAGCGGGGAGTAAGCAGTCAGAGTGGCGTCCTGTGTGCGGCGGTGGCTAGGTGAGACTTTTATCTCTGTGTGGATCAAACAGAATGGGAAGAGTTTCCATGAATATAAACCCAAGAGGAAAGAGCGAGGGAAAGATGGTAACACATTTAAATAAATCTAATGAATACATTACAGGCCTCTTTTATCTGAGTCCTAATGGATGTACATCCTAATCCTCCCTGAGGAGCACGGCAATGAAGGAGCGCTGTCAGTACAGCGGCCTTCGGCTGCGACGAGCTTCAGCAGGTGGAAGCTGGTCTGATGCCAACCTCACTCACTTCATGACATGTGGCAGCTGACCACATGGCCCTCTGACACATCACATCTGCAATCATTTCAAAACACTTCCTACGTCGTCACTGCTGCTGCAGGGAAATGAAACATCGACCTTCAAAACAACACAATACGCCATCGTGGAATTTCCACTATTCACGGAGTTAAGTACGCTCTGTGGAATGTACGGCAGCAGATTAGGGCCATGTAGGGGGAAGCTCACATGTTTGTGAGATGATTCTGACAGTTTAGTCTGATTCAGATTTACTCTGAAGTATTTCTGAAATAATAAAGCTGGGTCAAGCTCTGTCCAGGCATGTTTGACCATGCTAGTTCTGGACCTGCAAATAACTATCTGTTGATAAATCACTGAGGTTCATCACAGACATGTTTTTATCTGTCACACTGTGATGTCAGCGCGTTTCTCATGAAACCAGCAGACGAACGTGAGGTCTGAAGGATGGAGGAGTGGAATATCTGGACCTCAGAGTCCCCTCTCTGGTAACAGGGGTGTTTGGTGTGAAGACATTATTGATCTGACACTGCCTCCCCTCAGCTGAAACACTCACCCTCGCTCTGGGTCCAGGGCAATGGCTCTCGGCTGGTCCAGCTCCTGCCAGAACAGAACCTTCCTTAGAGATCCGTCCAGCTCGGCCACCTCAATCCGGTTGGTCTCTGAGTCTGTCCAGTAAAGTTTGCTCCCTAACCAATCGCAGGCCAGCCCGTCCGGGGAGGCCAGACCGGGTACCACTGTCTGCACCATGCTGGCCCCCGACTGGTTGAAGACGGTGCGTTTGATGGCCTCCTCGCTCACGTCGCTCCAGTAGATAAGACCCTGGGAGAAGACGTAGTCCACAGCGGCGGCGTCCTCAAGCCCGCCCACCACCACCGTGGCGTTGGCCTTTTCATGTGCTACGTCTACGATCCGAAGGTCCCGCCGGTTTGCATACAGCAGCAGTGGGTCGCCTGGAAGAGACAGAAAGTAAGTGTTAGGACTTCAGATGACACACAAGCAGACACAAAACCAACATGCAGCACGCTGCAGTGTGAAGCGTGTCAGCGTGCTCCTCCACTGGGTCCTAAGCCCCTCCCCTTGCTCACACAGGGGCGGAGCAAAGACCAGGTAAATAAACACTCTCCTAAAACCAACGTCAACATAAAACCACTGCTCAGCTGATGCTGATGTTTGCCATCTTATCTGCAGCCATGTCGCCATGTTTCGTGACCCTTAATGACCCCGTGGGCGGTGTGCGAACACGACGTGTTGATGAGCTGCTGTGGAGGCGAGGAGCGGCCGGGTACCCTCGGCTTCCTCTCAGTTGGATGCTGGCTGCGGGCCAACCCCACAATCTGACACACCAGAGCTGCAGAGAGGAGCGATAGCAAGCCCCGCAGCTTGTTTTCACTCAACTCAGGGGGAATTTCCTTCTCCAAATATTGACTGAGCCCCGACATCAAACCCTCAAACTCAGGCCCCTGCAGGCTGCTTACAAGCCGAGCGGTGCCAGGAGCAAACATCAGGAAACCCGAAGCTCTGAGTGGACACACTGTGATGTGTGTGTCCATCAGCTGTGATCTGCAGAGAGCTGAGGATGACTGACTGATCAGAAAACCTCCAGAAATGTCTGAATGATTGACTGAAAGCTGCAGCTGTGGGTGGACTTCAAAGAGCCAGGATGTAAACATTAATACAAAAAAAACATTATACAGACAGGACACTTCTGATCAATCTCAACCCATCTCAATAACTAATCACTAATTCACAAGTAGAAAATATTGAGAACAGAGATGGTAATCTATGCAGTGACAGAATCACTAACTATTGATTGATAACTAATAAAACTAATCCACTACTAATGCTGATTTCTGACTCCTCACAGACAAAACCAGCTAATCAATAAAATATTCAGCAGGTGAATAGATTAAAATACAGCTGAGCAGGGGTCACAGATCGATCAGTGCTGTGCTGCATGTCAGATAAGTTGTTAGTTGTATTATCATTACATGAAGGGAAGCAGCCGCCTCACGTCTGCAGCTTGAACACAGTGTGACCATCATGTGTTCTGATTGTTGTTGTTGTTGTCCATTAAAACTCCTGACCTGAACGGTTATTGATCTGTTCGGTGGTCACACAGCTGTGAGGTCTTTTCATGATTAAATGGGTTCAGGCCAGGTTCAGGCTCCAGATCCAGGACACAGATGGGCCTGAGAGGACGCCTGTTCCTCTTCATGGAGACATCTTCAGTGTCTGCTCCAAACTGCTGTGTTATCAGATTATTGATGAGGTATTGGGACACTCTCTGAGGCAGTTTGAGTGTAGTTTTATTTAAATTCCTGTTAGAACATGATCTGACTGATGTGACAGTTATTCTCCTCTTTTCTGTCTTAAATATTCTTCCAGTGTTCTCAGATAAACTCCAGCCGTGGACGTGTCCTCTCCCTGAACACCCAGCCAGCTGTGAGCCCTACACGGGAGCTGTGTTGTGTTGTTGTCACATCTCAGCATTATTTATTAGCCAAACTGTTAGCTTCTCCTGCTAGCCTGTGTGCTAGCTGGGTGACTTGCTGTCCGAACATTTGTTGTGCTAACCGCTGCTCGTCCCGATCCAGCCCGTCTGGAAGTTCAAACTCCGGGTTAGCGCTAACAGGAGCTCCGGCTGGACTCATTCACTGAAGCCTGCGTGGAAACAGACCCGCAGAGGGAGCTACCAGCGTCTCCTGTGGGGTGTTTTCCAGCTAACCTGGCTAACGTTTCATTCTCCTCTGCTCCAAACAGGCTAACGTTAGCTTCGCTCGGGAGAAAGCAGACCCGGAGGGCCCCGGCCCGAGCTGGGAATTTACACCGAGAAACGTGCTTCTCCCGGCGGACAGCAGCACTTTAACACCTCCACGCAGCTCCCACGGGTGGAAACTGGGACTAAAAAGTGAGTTAGAATTGAGACTCACCTCGTATGAGAAAACAGAAACTACACAACAACAGACTCCGCAGCACGACACCCATCTTTCTCCCGTTTCTTGGCCCAGCCGCCGCGTCTCCTCAGCGTAGTATTCCCATCGTTGCGGCCGCTTCCTCGGGCAAAAAAGGGCGGATTTCCCGCAATATTCAGGTCGAGATTCGGCTCCGACGCGCGTTACACCGTCCCCGCTTCCATCCCGGAGGGCTGCTCGCTAACTGCGTCCGATCAACTCTCGGTGTCTCACATTGTCCTGCAGGAGATCCGTCGTCTCCTTCCGCTGTGAGAAAGCTGCTCCCCGCCTCCCTCCTCCTCCCTCCTCCTCCTCCTTACTTCTCCCTCCTCCTCCGTTCTCTATTGTTGTTCTGACTCCGTGCTCGCAGACACGGATTGTGTTACAGCACGGAAACGCCCCGCAGAACCGCGCGGCACCGAGACCCGAACCGCAGTGTGAACAGGCAGAGTCCGGCGGGACTACTTTATTACAACAACAGGGGCCCCACGGCGTGAGCGGCCTCAGGAGGCCCCGCACCTGGATCCACGTAGGATCAGTGCATGACTGGGATTTACCTGCTGGTCTGGGAACATGAATGTTTTTATGAGAGCCTGTCAGAAACACACACACACACACACACACACACACACACACTGCTTTCTGCTGATCTCTCATCTCTCCTGTTGGTCCATCTAAAGGGCGCCATGTTTATCTACAGAACTGTGTTCAGTACATGCTTTGGGAGGGAGGAGGAGGAGCTGTGGGCCATTCAGAGACCTGAAGGTGAAGGTCAGAGAGGCTACAGAGACCTACAGGAGGAGGTACATGAGGGAGGTCTGGAGCAGCATGAGGACCATCACAGGCTTCAGACCAGCAGAGGGGGTGATGGTAGCATGGAGAATGAATGAAACCTGTTCTTTAACAGGTTTGACACAGTGGCCCTGGTCCTTGCTGACTCTCCTAATGGCTGTTTGAAACCTGCATACCCCACCCCTCCTGATGATGCCTGTAATGCCCCCCCTCCTAACACCTCGTCTAAAGGCCCTCTTCTGACTGTACACTCCCCACCTCTGCACTCCCCACCTCTCCAGGTTAGAGGACAGCTGAGGCGAGGCTGCAGGACCTGATGGGGTCAGCCCTTCTCCAGGGCATCTTCAGCTGGGAGTTGAAGACGCCATCTTCTACCTTCTGAACTGTGTCTACGCCCACCTGGACCAGCCAGTGAGCACTGTGAGGGTCATGTTTTCTGACTCCTCCAGTGCCTTCAACACTATCAGCCGGCTCTTCTGGGTGAGAAACTGACAGCGATGCAGGTAGATGTTTCTGGACAACAGACTGTACTAAAAACACTGAAGCCCTCTACAAGAAGGAGCCGCCTCTGTGTTCTGAGGAGGCTCCGGTCCTTTAACATCTGTCGGACCATGCTAAGGATATTCTATCAGTCTGTGGCTGCCATTTTGTTTGCTGTGGTGTGCTGGGGCACCAGACTGAGAGCAGTGGACACAGACAGACTCAACACACTCATCAGAAGGGCCGGTGGTGTTGTGGGGGTGGAGCTGGACTCCCTGACAGCAGGGTCAGACAGAAGGATGCTGTCCAAATATTAAACATTAAACTGAAAATGTTAAAAAAAAACACTGATCTCAGATTGTTTACCGTGTTTGTGTTTTGATTGGTTTGATTTGTTTTGTGATGTCAGCATGTTTTTTTTATTGTTCACTCAGCTCTGCTAAAGCAGATTTGAACAGATATTTTTCTTTCTGATCAATTGATGTCTGCAGGTTTGGATGACATTCATTTAGAAGTTTATTGTGTTGTGTTGGATCTACCCGTCTTCAGTCCACGAGGCTCTGCAGCCGTTAGTTTCCTCAGATGTTTCTGCAGAAGCTTCAGAATATACATGTGTAAATAAAAACCTCAGAAACAGCAACATGTTCAAAAATCACATTTTTAATTCTTCCAAGAACAAAACATCAAAATTATGCAAAAGCATCACTTCACAAAACAAGACCAAACTAGTACCATCCAAGTAATCAGAGTACAAATCAAAGCAGTTCAATCAGTGAAAAGGAGCCTCTGCCGCCACCTGCTGGTGAGGACTGGCTGCAGCAGCCTGGCCTTGGGCCGCAGGTGACGGCAATACAAACATACTGATAAGAAAATAGTGCGTGACCAGTGTCCTCTGAAAACAGGCATACTCATCAAAGGCAGAGGACACCGCAGTGCATCGGGCTTCAGTGCATCCATCGTGAGAGAAGCGCCACAGTGACGTGATCCAGAAGCAGACATGCAGGGTATTCACAGAGGGGATGTATATACGAGCCCGGCCGCTCCGCTTCACAGGCTTCCTGAGTGTGTGATTAAAGTATTGCTGTTTGTTCTTTGTTCCGCAGCCGGCTGAAGTTTCTGCACCTTCACTGAGGGATGAACCAATCAGCTTCAAGGACTCAGGACTGTCAGGATCACGTGATGCTTTGGGCCACGGTCACCTGAGGGCCCGAAACTATTCACCACATGGATCCGAACAGAAACATCCTGTCCTTGTCTGTTTGTCTGTGTTCATTAAACACAGACCGAATCAATTAAAGGAAACCTGATCAAAATGGAACTCAAGCTAATCCTGCTTCGATGTTGTTGATTAAAAATCTATTTTTTTCCAATGCTAACAATCTTAAAGGAACTCATTACAAAGTAATAGGACAAGCTAATGCTAACAGTGCAGTGCGCTAATTTTCATAATGAGTGGATTGTTGTGGTCACAGCATGGTCACTTATTAAAAGATGTCACATATGTAAATAAAGTGTTCTGAAGCTATGAATGCTAATGATCATGCTAACGTCATTATGACAGCTTTGTAGGTGCAGTTATAGACAGAACAGGATGCAGTGTGATCATTTTAAAACGGATCATCATCGTGGCCGTTTAATGTTTCATATTTAAATAAAAATCAGAGCTAAACGACTTGAAAAGATGGATGCAGAGCCTGGACTCATAACACTTCAAGGTCTGAGACGATTGTCGTGGTTGTAACACGTCAAACAAAAGATGTTTCAAATAAAATAAAGACTGTCAGAGCTGCGCTGTAAAAGCCTGCACACCCTCTGACCAATCACATTCCTGCATTTGCCACCTGTCACGTCCGTTCCTGTGCCTAACAATCTTAGCTAACCGCCCCCTCACACCTCGTAGTGCAGGTCGTTGAGTTCCAGTCTCGTATAATGGCGTCTGTCGAAGGACTCCATCGCCTTCCGGCCACCGGCAGCCAGGGCCAGCGTGAGCACAGCGAGGCCCAGCACCATGAACGCCACCATGCCGCTCTTCACCGCCCCACGTGCCACTACCACCTTCTCACCTCTGGCACTGGAGTTCTGAAGCGTGTGCTCGGACTGGAAAGCTTCTTTAGGGACAATGAGCAGGCTCGTGGCCTGAGATGCCCTGGTGGTGGGCGGTTCAGTGGTAGTGGTAGTCGTAGTTGTAGTAGGAGTAGGTGGAGGAGGAGGAGGAGGGGTGGTGGTAGTAGTGGTTGTAGTGGTGGGTGCCATACTAGTGGTAGTAGTAGTAGTAGTGGTGGTAGTAGGTGTAGCAGTAGTAGTAGTGGTGATGGTAGTGGAGGTGGTGGTGGTCGGAGCAGGTGTAGTTGCAGTGTCTGGCTGTGGTTGTTTAGCAGTTCTGAGTTCAGCTGCTGTGACAGGAAGTGATGTTGTGAAGGTCAGCGGGGGCTGGGTGGTGGTGGGGGTGGAGGTAGTGGTGGTGGTGGTGCTGGGGCTGACAGGATGAGGTCTTCCTTTCTTGGTGGTTTTATTCTGTTTTTTGCTGGTTTTGTTCAGTTTCTTGGTGCTGGGTGACACCGCTGTGGTGGTTGCTGCATCAGTGGTGGGAGGTGCAGTAACCACAGGCATCGTGGCTATAATGATGGGTGGAGGTGCTGTTGTGGTGGCCGGTGCCTGTGTGGTAATAGGTGTTGTCGTTGTGGTGGTGGGTTGTGTGGTGGTGGTGGTTGGTGGTGTTGTGGTGGTTTGTGGTGTGGTTTTAGTCGGTGCAGTGGTTGTAGTTGTTGTAGTGGTTGTAGTGGTTGTAGCTGTTGTAGCTGTCGGTCTCACTGTGGTTGGATGAATTATACCTGCAGGAAGTAAAGATAAACAGTGTGTTTATGGACTCTTTGGCCACTAGGTGGCGGTGTGAAGCTGTGGTGCTAACAGCTAGAGAGGCTTCAGGAGCTATGGGCTGCTGCTGCTCAGCAGGTACCTGGTTGGTGGTGGTGTGGTAAAGCACCATCTGCTGGTCATAAAATTAACTGCATCTTAACAAATGAAATTCAAAAACAAATTTATTTATTTTGCTGTTTGTGCTTTAACACAGCAGCAATACGCACAAACAAGCCTAAATATGTGACATCCAGATAAATATCACTGTAACTCGGTTCTGTTTGCACCACACACTTTTCTGTGTGACACCAGACCACTCACATGACCACCTGTGAGCATGACTCACAGGTTAGCTTACCTTTGTAGATGTCGTAGGTGTTAATGCCGATGTCGGCCTTCATCAGCGGGCAGTCCTGCTCCGTCTGACAGTGGAACAGGAAGCAGTTATCATCGCCGGCATGTTTGTTTCCATTGAAAATGGCCATGTTGCACTTGGCACCTTCACACAGATGAAAACAGGAAGTGAACTTAAATGACTCATTACGCCGTCATCAGACGGACATGTAGAGAGGACTGTCAGTCCAATAAAAGAACATGTGGCCTTCAGCTTTGTGGATATTATCATCAGGATAATCAGTTCATTAATTAAACTTGTTCCTGTAACATCACGTCTCATGCAATGAACGAGAAGAACGTCGGCCATTTTAATCTAAAGGTTCAGCAGGAATGAGTCAAAAACCCTAAAAGCTGTTAGCATGTTAGCATTTCCTGCCCCCTCAGTGTGTATAAACCTGGTGGTGCTGATGGTGTAGTCATGTGACCGTGCTGTAGCTGGTTTATAGCTTAGCATTAGCTTTCAGAGGACTCTGATTGGCTGTTTGTGGAACACAGAAGATGCTAACTTCCTGGTTGCACTACAGAAACACCTCCTCACTGCTGCACTAACATCACATTAGACAGTCAGCGACTTTTTCCAGCAGCTCTCACCTGGTTTGACCTCCTCTGAGCAGCAGGCGAGGACGCAGTCCCGCTCTGAGCGCACCACCCGGGCGTCCATGACCGTCGCCGGTCTGTTCAGGGCCAGTCTGACGTTCACAATGGCGCTCTGGTGCTGTCTAGAAAAACACGTCTCCGGCTCCAGTGGGGACACCGGAAGTGACATCATCACCAGGATCGTGGCGAACAGGCTCAGCATCTGCGGGGGCGTCATGGTGTCTGAAAGGCCTCAGAGTCAGCAGCAGGAGAGCAGAGATCCACACAGATGAACTGAGGAGACACACGCTGGCATTTAGATACATCTGTGATGTCATCACAGGCACACACAGGTGAGGGCGCTGCATTAGCCCCGCCCCGCACTCACCAGGCTCATCCTGAGCGTGTCTGCCTCAGATCAGCCTGAGCCCTCAACAATAGAACAGAGAGCCAAAAATATCCGCTGATCTGAGGAGGGAAAATAGAACACTAAAAATGGAAGCCGCTCCTGAAGGAGGCCACGGAGCAGCCGCCATTTTTAGATTCAGCTCAGTGTGAGGAGGTCACCGAGTGCCTCATCAAAGCTGAACGTCAGCTGCAGGCAGATAAAGAGCGGATCATGTGGAACATTAAAACCTGCAGCTGTCACTGAGACACCTGAACACACCCGACCTGCTCAAACAATGGCCGACTGTCATACAAACAGAAAACATAAAGTCTGTAAGAAAGGTACAGACTTTTATAGAGTGAAAAAAATCCACGTCAGCTGATATCTAATTTATTTTTATCATGCTCAATGTCAGCTAGCTTTAGCAGCTGTGCTACATGTGCTGTAAACAGCGCCCTCTGCTGGACAGACTATGTGACCACAGCTTTTCTAGTTAACCATTTTAAAGTCCCATCTTTAGTGTTTGTATCACACAGCATGAAGGTCAGTGGTACGACCACATCAGCAAATGAAACGGCTTGGACTGACAACACTAACGGAGCCTGGCTGGACAGGCGGTGATCAGGACTTCTGATGTCTGGCCCTCTGTCTCCTCCGCTCAGATTATGATGCTAACTCCAGCTAGCCGTGGATATCCGCTGAGCAGAATAAATCCTGACATCACTCTCCGTGTCCTGATGTCTGAGCGTTATTCAGCTGTGGAGGAGCAGAAACTCACCGCGCTGGCCGCATGGACCGTCCTCCATCAGGTGCTTGGCAGCTCTGCGGGTCCACAGTCCACAGATCAGGACTTTAGCCTCTCTCCTGTGGGGGACGGGGGGCCATTAATTCAGCTTATCAGCTTTACAGCTGCTGCTATCTGACCCACTATCAGCCACAACCAGGCACACCTGCAGCTACACCTACAGCTACAACCAGCATGACCTCAAATACGACATATCAATACATGTTATCAATACATGTTCAAGACCAGACCAGAAGATCAGAAGAAGAAGATCAGACCAGAAACTGTCTGCAGGAAGTACAGGGTCATGTGACGGCTGGTCCAAGAGGTCAAACCAACAGCTGGACTCCACCTAGTCAGCTCAGCATGGATGAGTCACAGACAGGTGTAGCTACTGTCTGCCACCACTGACCTCCACCTGCTGACTCACCTCCACCCACTGCTGATGGAGCAGGTGGAGACACAGGCGTTAATAAAACGATGTTAGCTGTATTAATCTGGAGGGGGCCCCAGCCCGGGCCCCCTTGGTTCCGGCCCTGCAGAACTTTATGTGGAGAAACATCCAGAAGGTTTCACTCCAGTGTTAGCCTGTTAGCTTCTCGATGCTAATTGGAAGTTGTTTGTTTGAGGGAGGCGGTGTGAACAGGCCTGACACGGATCCACAGGCTAACCTGTACTTCACCTGTCCCCCAGGCTGTCTATCGGGTGCTGCCTCCCCGGGGGCCCGTCCTACCTGGATCTTCGCTGGGAGCACCGCTTAGCTCTGCGCCGCCTCCATCGTCCCTCCGTCGGTCTCTCAGCGGTCTGATGAGTCGGTGTGTGCGGGAGCCAGCAGCAGCTCAGCCCCGTTGAGAAGCTTCAACCATCCCGGGAGGAAAACAGCCGCTGCGGGCAAACGGAGCGTTTCTGGGTTAAATTCAGAGAAATGAGTCGATGCGCTTCACCAGCAGACACCCAGAGAGGAGCTTGAGTGTGACGGAGAGGCCGGCGACGGAGCAGCTGCTGTCTGCGGGAGCGCGTTACATGGTGGTGCGGAGGATCTGCTGCCTCTCTCCGGAGTCTGACCCATTTTAGTCTTTGTCCTCTGGAAGGGGGAGGGATGGAGGCTGCATCCCGATCTGAGCATCGTCTGCCCCCCCCCCCCCCCCCCCCCCCCACACACACACACACACACACACACACACAAAGGTTTAAATAAAAACACGTCATTTCTAAAATTATTATTATTGATGAAGCTGCCTGTTTAATGCATTTGAAGGCAGCTTCATCAATAATGGATCATCATAAACAATACATGAGAAACCATGAGAGTGAATCTGATCAATACTTTATTAATCACATGTATGGAGGACAAATGTCACAAAACAGAATCTCAACGTGATCTTTAACTAAAGCGGGTCGATAAAAATGGAAAAAATGTCAAACTTTGCCTCCATCATTTTATTAATCATGTAAGAAAATATTCAGTCATTCAGATATAATTCTAGACTTCATATAAATCTGTAATATAATCAATCACCTGATAACTAGCAGCTCTTTATCATATGCCTGTCACATTTAGAAACATCTGATCAGTTTTTACCAAATGTACCATAAAACACACAATTCCACAGAATACACACACACACCTCCTCTCTGACTCAAACCACAGGACACAGCTGATGTGAATGATGTCATTTCATCTTCAGCTGCAGTGGAGGTCTGGATCCAGCCTCTAGTGGACACTGGAGGAACTGCAGTTATGTTTACAGCTCTCCGATTGGTCCTGATCCTGCTTGAGAAGCAGCACTCCATCATCACCAGATCTGCTCCTCATTCAGCGTCTGCCATCTCCACGTCATCCTGGGTGCTGGACGGGTTCTTTTTCTTGGTGGGTGCTGAGGAGGAGTCCGTCTTCTTCTGTGGTGCCTGTTGGACTGTGGAGGGGAACAGTCAGAGGTTAATGTTGTAATCAGACCGACTTATTTTTAAATGTGTTTTCCGTGACTCTGCACCGTCCATTCCGGCCTTCTCCTGCTGGTGGTGCTGCAGCTGTTTGAGCAGCTTCCGCCTCTTCTTCCCGGACAGAGTGATGTTGGCTCTGGGACTCGACCTGCGGGGACAGAACAGGGTCAGCAAGCTGTCACAGTGAGGGGGTCAGCTGACACTTAGGAGGATCACTGACTTCCTCTTCTTCAGGTGATGGATGGTGATGAGGCCCTCGTCCACCACTGCGCCAACGATCTGGTGCCTCTTCCTCTTCTCACGGCTCTGAACCCGCCTCCGCTTGCAGAGCTTCTTCCCCAGCTCCTGACAGGAAGGACAAATGATTAGATGTATTGAACTGCAGATGGTGTTCGATCATCCTCAGTTCACTTCCAGTCTCCCTCACAACACGGAGGACTTTACATTTTGTGATTAAAACATCTTTAATGCACAAAAAATAACTTCCTGTCTTCTATGAAACAGCTTTTCCTCCCACCAGGTCATCGGTGATGTTTCTACAGTGTGTCTGGAGCAGGTTAGTTGTGTCTCATTAAAATGAACTTTAACCAAATATGTCCTTACTTTAACAAAGTAAGGTTTCAGGCGTTGCCTGCGCTCTTTAGCTTCGTTAGCTTACGATGCTAACTATTAGCTGCTAGCTTTCATGTCCGTTATTTTCGTTAAAACATCAGAGTGTCACAGTTCGGTCTCCTCTAGACTGACACAGACGTCTGTTTTCTTACCGTTTTCGGTCTGTTTATCTTCCCTCCTGGAGGCGACATGTTGCTGCCTCTTCTTCTCCCACATGGACCGGAAGTCTGCCTCCTCTTCTTCTTCTGCGCTTTGAATCCCGGCCGACTGCAGGCCTGGCATTACAAACATTACAGCGGAGACACAAGCAGATTCACCGGTTTAAAGGAAGTGACGGCGCCTGTGTGAGCTGTGTCTGACTGGACACATGCAGGGATATCGATCACACATCAGCTCAGAGGGTCCGGGGTCTGCTAGCAGACACAGACACTGTCCAGCCAGGGGCAGTGAGGATGACGTCTTCTCAGTGCAACAGAAAAAACATGGCATGACTTCTTCTGGCAAAAGTGGTACTGGTACAAATCTCAGAGGGTCTGAGGTTATTCTCGGAATATTACCCCCCCCCCCCCTTTTCCGGGTCAGTATTTTTCCCCCCAGACCTAAAAGTTTTATTTTGACTATTAACCTGCAATAACAATTAACCAAGTTCTTTTAAAGTACTACTTCCCTCCAGAGTTTTCTTTTGTTTAAAATAATCTAATACGGCTTTGTACCATTAGTGAAAAAAATAACAAAATATTAATTCATATTAACAATGATAAAATTCACGTTAACAGTTTACATCAAAAATAATATTTATTTAGAGATATTTATATATTTCTCATGAAATTACATTTCTCTAAATTAAAAAGTAGTAAGTGTCTCTGATTGGACAGCTGTGTTTGACATGAATTATGTTTAATTTTTAATAAAAAAATGTGTCACAGAGTTCTCTTTATTCAGCTGTTCAATAGTGACACCTAGTGGCCAATAAAATAAGATTAAATATCATTCATAAAATTAAATAGATCAATATTTTATTATATTTCATGTTATTTATTTCAGTTAGGGATGTGTGAGCTGTCCTCCACTGTATAATAATGAGCAGCGTTTCCATGACGACAGTCCACAGTGAGTCAGGAAGCAGTTTACTGTCAAATGTTTAATCCATTCAGTGCAAGTACCAAAAACAACGATATGGAGCCGTGTCTGGTTTATGTACACATGTGAACTTTGGCATGAAAGCAGAGCGGTGGAAAGTCAAACGTCGCAGATAACAAACACCTTCAGTCTGAAAACAGCCGACACGCAGCAGCAGAGAAGGACAGGAGAGAGGCGGTGGTTCTTTTCTTCATTTCAGTCAACCACAAACACAAACGTAATGGTATATATATTTATATTTATATATCTAAAGTGCATTATGGTACAAAAATATAGAAGGTCAGCAGCACCTCGATACATTTACAAAATAAATACACCATCCAGACAAAATAAATTACTGACGTAAAAAAGGGAAAAAGCAAGGATTCACACAGTTCCAACGTTTGGTCATATTCCGCTGTCTGTTCTGACATATTTAGAATATTTACAGACAATAAATATTTTCCAATTTCTTTCCAAACAATCACTTTACAGAAGACGAAAAGTGAGTATTTAGGAGTCCACGGTGACGGTCGGAAGGTTCCTGCAACACAGACACAGACAGAGGGTCAGTCCACACAGAGAGACAGTCCACAGAGAGACAGAGGGTCAGTCCACAGAGAGACAGCCAGATGGTCAGTCCACACAGAGACAGAGGGTCAGTCCACACAGAGAGACAGTCCACAGAGAGACACAGGGTCAGTCCACAGAGAGACAGAGGGTCAGTCCACACAGAGACAGAGGGTCAGTCCACACAGAGACAGAGGGTCAGTCCACACAGAGAGACAGTCCACACCATTCACACTGGAGAAAGTCATTTGGGCTCAAAGTAGGATTGAGCCCAGACAGCCTTTAAGCTGTATACGTTCAGACCTATTTTCAAATCTGGCTAGCACACACTTGTGTCCGCACTCAATCCGGCTTCATCCAGCGTGTTTGCTGTCCTCCAAACCACTAGGTGGCGCCTCATAATATACAGAGTCCGTTCAGGCCGTGGTAGGACCGCGTTTGCGCATGCGTTGTGCATTTTTTTTGTCCCGTGTCGCGCCCCGTGAACCGGAAGTAGCACATCGATAACCGGAAGTAGCATGTCGCTAACCGGAAGTAGCATGTCGCTAGCCGGATTCGCTAGCCACATTTTCGTTCACACCTGAGCCACATTTGAGCCAATCCCGAATCCCGCTTTAGCCAGATTTTTTGCCCAGCGTGAACGGGGTAAGAGAGACAGAGGGTCAGTCCACAGAGAGACAGACAGATGGTCAGTCCACAGAGACAGAGGGTCAGTCCACAGAGAGACAGAGGGTCAGTCCACACAGAGAGACAGTCCACAGAGAGACAGAGGGTCAGTCCACAGAGACAGAGGGTCAGTCCACAGAGAGACAGACAATCCACACAGAGACAGTCCACAGAGACAGAGACAGACAGTCCACACAGAGAGACAGACATTCCACAGAGAGACAGACAGTCAGTCCACAGAGACAGTTTCTCCTTAAAAAAACAGATTGGCATGTGTTGTGTGTTCTCCCCCAACTACCACAAGGGGCGCTAATGAGTCCACCAATGACTTGTGGAAAATCTAAAGCTGCTTCCTTCTGAACCCTCAGACCCTCAGAGCCAGAACTGGAGCCTGCTGCTGGATTCAGTGTGAACCATGGAGGCCCAAACCTCAGTCCTATTGTCCAGAGGACATTAGTGCATCTGATGACTCTGTAAATGGTAGAGGAGGAGCAGCAGAACACATGCTGCTCGTCCTGTTACAGAGTCATCAGGACCCTGGTCTGAACTGCTCTGAACGTTTCTCTTCTTAAGAATTTAGATCTGAGGAGAGTTCTGGTTTGAATGCACTTTCACACGTCGGTGAGTTTAGGAGGAACTCCCTCTGTGATGTCAGTCTCAGTCTGATGATGTCACAGCATCAGTGTGTGAAGCAGGACAGGGTGTGACTCACCTTCGTCAGAGACTGACGTCGTTCTAATGCAGCGCCCTCTGAAGGCCCAGCAGAGACCTCCACTCCAGGTGGAATCTGCTCCCGGTGTGGTCGGCCAGCCTCCAGCCCAATGAGCGCGCTCTCCTCTTCCTCTTCTCCCCCTCCCTCCTCTTCCCGGACCGCCCCTTCTTCTTCTTCTTCCCGGGTGCTTTCAGCACACCGTCTTTGTAGGTCTGGGACTTGTTTGTCTCCTGGGGCAGGTTGGTTCCCTCCTCCTCCTCCAACCCAAAGCTGATGGGGAGGTTCTTGATTCCTCCGGGTGGTTTGGAGTGCAGGGTGCTGCCGGTGGTGCTCAGGTTGATGCCCAAGCCGATGCTCGGCAGCCCGACGCCAGCGCCACTGCTGCTCCCGCCTCCTGCAGTGGTCCGGACTGGGAGGTCCCGGATCTCAGCCGTGTGGACTTCGTCCAAAAGCTCTTGCAGCCACATGCGACGCTTAAAGTCCTGCAGCGTCCGGCCTTTGTCGTGCATCAGCTGAGCATGAGTCACAGAGCGTTTTCTGCAGAAAAGGAGGAGATGCTGCTGTTAGAGGGAGGATCCTGACATCTGGTCTTCACACACAAAAAGCTACAAAATACAAGATTCAGACCCTGTACAGGCAAACTGAACACTCAGCCACTCCATACTCTCAGCCACATACTGAGGATCCAGGTTTTGGATCTGGTGAGTTCCCCTGACGGACCAGCAGGGGGCAGCCCCAGTAAAAGAATGGGAGTGAAGCTGCAGAACAGATGTTTGTCTCCTTTTAGGTGTGAAGTTGCTTCTGTTTGATCACAGATGATTTTCTGCAGTGACAGAGGCTGATCCAGGGTTGGTACCAGTCCCACACTCAGGGCCCCACAGTGGTCCTCTCACTTTCCTTTAGATTGTTTGATGAATGACTGTTTAACACCTCATCTCTGAGCCATAGATAACACTGACTGATGGCTGTAACTGTAACTCTGCTGCTGCTGCTGCTGGGATTTCTGAACTAATTGGACAAAGGTCAAAAGATCTGATCAGCTCACATATAGCTGTAGCGCCACCTGCAGGGTAGTTGTGTGATTGTGATCTGAATGAAGGTGTGATATAACCAGAAGTTAAAAAAAAACTACATAAGACACGAAAGGTCAGGCACCAAAACTGAGACAGATGCGAAAAACAACAAATAAAGAAATTCAGCGCAAACTGTTAATTATTATTAGTGTCGTATTGTGTTCCTGTTCATCCTCCAAAACCTCACAGTCTAAAAATTGCGCAGGCCCCAGCGAGATTTGAACTCGCGACCCCTGGTTTACAAGACCAGTGCTCTAACCCCTGAGCTATGGAGCCGTGTTATAACCAGAACCACGCCCACACAACACGGGTCACCTGAGTAGGCTCGCTACTAGTGAGGGTGTGAAAAGGGAACAGTTCACCACATGTCCACATGGGGGCGCCCTCTGCTCAGAAACAGGAACAACCACAAACCAAACTCCATTAACTGTGTTTAAAGAGGGCTGTAGTGACACACACTCATCATCGCCCTGCTTGTTGTCAGATGTTATGAGCTGTTTGCTTTGAGTCTGCAGCAGAAGACATGGCGGCTCTGTTATCTTCACAGGGCTCAGGGCTTTGCTTTGCCGCCGTGTCGTGTTACTCAGACCTCTAACTCTTAGACAAACAGAGCGGCGGCGAGGGCACGGCCCCGAGCCTGGGAACCGGCGAGCACCAACGCCGGCCAAACACTTCAAGTGTCTGAGCACACAAACAGAGTTTCCCATGTTGCCGCGCTCCTCCTCGGAGCAGCATCCTGCTGAATAATAATCATATCCTGAGAGCCGCTTCTGTTTATACGCATACAGATATTTCCTGGAGAGGAAAATTCTTTGAAAGCTGATCTGCTGCTGCTCTACCTTCACTGACATCAAAGACTGACAGGACCGAAATGGACGCTACATCCTGCGGTGGCAGCGCTCCAACGGCGCTCAGCCTACCTGCTGATTGTTCCTCTCTGTGGGAGGCGAATGGAGGGAGGAGGAGGAGGAGGGAAAAAAATGAAGACAGCAGCTGAGACGGATCCTGGAGCTGCTGACAAACGTCGCCTCTGAGTTTTTTCCAGACGGAAATCTGCTTCCACACAGCAGCTGATTTAAAAAGTCCAAAACTGATGATTTAAATCCTGTCGGATCCAAACTTCCCCTTTAAAAAGCTGGAAGTGAATAAATGTCTGTTTCTGATGATGGAGGTCAGAGGTCAGCGGCTCCCTCGCTCCCCTTTCCACTCAGACGCCCTCCGTCCCCAAAGTCTCCAGCGTTAACATCACATCAGTGTTTAACACACACACGGCGGCGGCAGAGCGTCTTCCCCTGACCCACAGAGTGTCTCACAGATCTCAGCTTTCAGTGGAAAAGTCTCAGAATGCTGGCATCAGACCAGTCAGCAGGTTTGCTTTGGTCCACAGCCATCAGGACACACACACACACACACAGGGTCAGTGATGGAGGTCACAGGTGGACTTACATTCTGCCGCTCAGGGCGTCGACGGGCCGGCCGTGGTGCGGCACCGGGGAGCAGAGCAGGAACAGAGCGAGGCAGCAGCGCTGCAGGACCCTCCTGGAGCATAACATGTTCTGAAAGACAGAGCAGGAGGATCAGAGCAGAGCCACACACACACACAGGAGAACACACACAGAGCAAACTTACTGGGACTGTCCCACACACACACACAGATTGCAGGTGATAGAATCCACAGAGAGCACATCCACAGTGGGTTACAGTCCAGCTGCAGCTCCAGCAGTCGTCCTGCGGGTGAAGGTGAGAGTTTGATTCATGCTGCCTCACAGCCCAGCAGGTCAGAGGAGAAGGGGAGGAGACGCCTGCTCTGAAGGAGGACACCTCCTCCTCAGCTCCGCCCACTCAGAGGAGGAACATGGCAGGAAGGGGGCGCTGGAGTCAGCCAGAGTTACAGCACGCAGGGCAGTGCTCTGAGAGCTGCAGGCTTCTCTGGACTCTGACTCACTCTGCTGCTGTGAAATAAACACAATAACCAAACTCCAACACCCAGAATGCACCAGGCCTGGACTGGATTCAGACAGGGTTTGGGTCTGAGTTCTGGATTGGGTAGAGACTTGGTTCCATGGTGTGTTAAACACAGACCTAACGAGGAGCCGCTGCCTGGAGGCGAGCACTCAGTCTGATGGGCCATGACTGTGGGCCACGGCTGGCCTTTTTGGCTGGCCTTTACCCGCCCAGTGGGCCCCTGAGGGGTCAGGTGGTCTGCGTGTTGGGCGTGATGCCAGCTGAGATGATGAGGTCTGGCAGAAGTCTGAGCGCGGTGCGGCTCTGAACTTTTTCAGAAAGTATGAGCACAGTTCAGGAGACATTACTACAGGCGACTGATGTCAAGAAACATGACAGCGGTTTGACGTTCCAGGTGACAGCACAGGTCGTTACCACAGCGACCAGCTGAGGCAAACTCATGGTGAGCTGAGTCTAAGACAGATCAAACTGCAAATCCTACATGCAGGTAAGATCTTAGAGCCTGCAGTTCCTCCAGTGTCCACCTGGAAGCGGACTGCTGTGGAGTCATGTGACCTGTGCCAGCCTGCAGGTGATAAAGGAGCCTCAGAGGGTTAATGCGTCTCATTTCAGAAGCTCTGCAATCTGACTCTGGTTATCAATAACAGATCTGCACGTCTGATTGGCTCAAACATTCCTGATGTGTGAGGATAAAACAGCGTCATGCGGTCAGACCTCCCGCCGGAGCTTTCACCTCCTGCTGTATTTGGACACCACACTGACAACAGCTGAGGGCCAACCCGTCCTCAACATGCTCTGACTGACGGTGCTGGGTTACATCTGGGATAGGTTAAAACCTGGTTACCATGGCAACGAGGACTTCCCCTCCTATGATATGGTTTACCCTAAAAAGGAGCCACACTTTGTCTCATGGTGTCTATTACTGACAGTAAAAGTCAGCCGGCCACCAGGCCTTTATTGAATTGCTAGATGACAATTCAATAAAGGTTATTCAAAGCTTTGAATGTTAATGTCTGAGATTGATGATGGTGGGAGGAGTTAGACTTTGGCGCCCCCTGTTGGTGGTGTGTAACATTACAGACTACATGCATGTACAAACCTCCTGTCTGACACAGCTCCCCCCCCACAGCGCCCCACTGACACTGGAGAAATATCTGCAATGTGTTCCAGCTGCTGCCTCCACTATTAAAACCAGAGACACACACAGAGACACACAGAGACACACACACAGACACAGAGACACACACAGACACAGAGACACACACACAGACACACAGAAACACACACAGACACACACACAGTTATAGGTGCTGTTTACAGAAGAACCAGGCATCAACATTTGACATGTGTAGATCAGATGGTCTGAGACAGATTCAGGTTTTGATGGAGGTTTGAAATATGCACCGACAGCACAATAAACACCATCAGTAACATAAGCACCATCACACAGCATCAACACCATCCGACCACATCCTCTCACTAAACACACTCATCACTGCAGAAACACAATAAAACACATTTCTGACTCGACCTGCCGCCATGTCAACTGAAAGTAAACCTGCAGTAACTGATGTGTCCACCGGGGGGACAGGCTGAGCTGTGGTCATACATGTTGTTGGGAAACAAGGCAGCAGCACACAGGTTTAAACAGACTGTACAGTCAGCTACACTAATCTTCTATCTGTTGTCATGCTATACGCCCTCTTCCCAGCTCGTTAGGACAGGTCACCATGACTGTGCTCACAACTTCCCATACAATTGCATTGTCAACCTTTTGTGTGTGACGTGGCTGCAGTGGGGTGGCCGCATGCATACTCCGTGCTGAAACTTGACTTTTTTTTTGTTCTTGCCACCAAAAGAAAGTTCTTTGTTCTCGTGGAGTGTGGATCCAGCTTTAGCCTGAACCAGAGAAAGAGCTGACCTTTGACCTTTGGCATGTGCACACCGAAAACCTGCAGTTCCATTGGTGGCCACAAGAGGGTGATTAAGTGAGTCTGTGTGTTTACAGTGTGTGTTTATAAGCACACACATATGTGTGTGTGTAGCGTGTCTGCATGCACACACAGCCTGCCGCCGCTCCTCCACACAGAGCCTGGTTTATTTTGGGGCGCTGTAACGAGGCTCACCGAGCAGCGCCTGACTGTTGGGCTGAGGTCAGGGATAGCCTCCCGCGGCCTGACTGCTGCAGGTACAGATATTTATCAGAGTTTTCCTGCACTCACTCACTCAGAGCTGAACATGGACGCACACAATGAGCACATTATTAGCTCAATGTGCAGGCTGCCAACATGAGGCCTGCATGTGCTGATGTAACTCTGATCATAAACAGGATCCATTGTTCCTCCACAGTCATCACTCGCTCTGTAAAGAGCTCTGCACGCTGCGTGCCAGAGAGGATCATAGGAGGCGTTTTCCCCAGTTTGTCTGCAAATTAGTGGAGTTCCTCCTGCTTTATGTGCTCCTCTGGCCGGAGCCCAGAGCACAGGGAGGAGCGTGTCGTCCTCGCCACTTTACCTGCATGTAAACAGTTAGGGGAAAACAGGCTGTTCCTGGCAGGGTGGTGGCGTGTGGGGCCGCAGCCAGGAAAGCTGTTTTACATTCACAGAAAATTGCTGCATTTTGGCAGAGTGCACACAAAACAAAATCTGAGTGACTGCAGCCGCCCCACCCACCCCCCAGCCCCCACCCCACCTCTCTGCAGCCATTCTGCTCACAGAGACAGACACAGCAGGCCTCCACCAGCAGCACCTCCGCCACGTCCAGATAAGACATTAACCCCGTCATGAGAGGAGGAGGAGGGACACTGAATCTGAAGCTGTGAGCATGAACACTGTGTGTGCTAATGTTTGGTTAGCAAAACTAATATGTCAACAACACTAGGTCCATGCAGGGTGGCCAATTTACAGTTAGCTGCTAATATTAATGATAATGACAGTTAGCTAGTCTTTAGCTAATTAAGCTAATAGCATCTGTGACAGTACGCTTTTATGTCCAACAGTGTAGACTAAAGCCTACAAAGCTAATGTGGCTAACGACAGCTTGTGATGCAGTGCAGGGTAGTTGGGCAGTTAGCTGTTAGCTCTGCAGCATACATGTGGGATTAAAGCAGTGCTGAACAGGAGCATGTAGCGCTGGGTCTGCGAGGCTGGATCAGCGCAGTGTTCCTGGGTGTGAATGTACAGCAGGAGGGAAGGCGGAGGTTGATGGATAAGGGATGATTGAGGGGTGATGACAAGGCGTCTCAGGGGTGGCCTTCCTCTCTCACTGTAACCTCTGGCTTATTTCCTCCTCCTCTGCTGCCCCAGCATCACTCAGCGGTGACATGTTTGAGCGATTCATATTATACATCCGACGCCCACCGCAGGAACACACTGGCACCATGTGACACACAAACTGGCTCTGGTTTGTTGTTACTGTCGTGACAGAATTTAGACTGATACTAAAAAAAACATGTTTAACCATCAATGAGTGATCAATGATTTTACATGATTACATCACAGCTCATCACTGTGTTTCTGTAAATAATCATTAAACATCAAGGTGTCTGTACTGTAGAAGAGGTCAGAGGTCAGAGCGGTGAACCTGGTGGTGCTGATGGTGTAGTCATGATTTGCTGCAATAATCCAGAGGACAGTGGAGAATCTGATTGGCTGTTGGTGGACCACTAACTTCCTGGTTAGCCCAGAGAAACACGACTGTCTGATCTTGTAGGCAGAGTCTGATTTCATATAGGAGCACAGCCGCCTCTGGTGAGCTGTAGTTAATATTTATCTGTGTGTTTATGAAGTATGTATCCTGCTGCTGGGTAACCCTTTCACTGCCATATGTCAGCTGACAACCTGTTGAACTGACGGTGAGTGTGAACAGACTGATCAGCACGGCTCTGTAAATATGAGCTGTCAGCGGCCTCTGATGGCGCCTGGTGTGTCACTGCTAGATCCCACCAAGGCAAACCCGCCCCCACACTCAATTAGACCTGATTATGGTTAACGTGGCACTGCCAGCACACGGGACCAGAACATGGAGCGTCAGCAGCTGCTGTTAGCAGAAAACACTCTTAAGGTTTCTGAACTGATACCTGTGAAGCAGCAGCTAACAGGCTAACAGAGATGACAGGTAACACACACTTCAGTGCTCTGACAGATGTCACGTCTGAAACATGTACTGATAAAACACGTCTTTCATGAAGGAGCATTCACTGGGAGATGTCAGCTAACACCCACAGATCAAAACAACACACAACTCATTACTGCACCAGCAGCTAATGAGTTAATGACAAGCTAAAAAAAAACCATGACACTAGACACAAGCCTTCATAATCAGTGCTAACGTGCTAATAGTAAAACAACACAAAGGACATTCAAACATATGGAAGTGTAGCTAAAACAAGCTAATAAAACATTCAGACCTAAAATGTCTCACAACACTTAGCTCATAGGCTAATATGCTGTCACCAAAACACTGAACATTTTTACAATAAATAAATTAGCCTAGTGGAGCTAACAATGCTAACAACTCAGACCTTTAATTGAATCTAATTTCCACACAGGGATCAACAAATTTATCTTCATTGATACTTTGTTTGAAATGAACAGACTGTAATCTGAAAACTGAACCATGTAAATAAAACCATTCTGACATGTGCAGCCTTCATGTTTTAGATTAGATTAAATTCAGATTAACGTCAGATTAAAGCAGCAGACACACAGAGAATGACATGAAACCACTCAAACAGTTAACTGTCAGACCACCCGGACCAGCAGCAGGTAAAAGGTGGACAGGTTCCAGCCTCCTTCAGGAGCTTCGGGGTTAAAGTGTCTGCAGGGTTTACTGACCTGTGTCTGAAGTCAGGAATCCAGTGAAGAAAGTGAAACTTCCCGCTGCCGCTCGTCAGGAGGACGGCTGGCGTCTGTGTCTGCTGCCCTGATGATGGCGAGGCTTTATAAGTGAGTGATGACATCACATGATAGTGGCAGCAGATCTGCGGCACAGCGTGGAATCAGACGGATGGACTTGCTCACTGTATCTGCTCTGCTTCTCCTCCCACTCACTCTAACACAGCCTAATGACACATGTGGCAGCCGCTCTGATTGGCCCTTGGCTGTAAACATGTGTGTGGTTTCTGTGGCGGCTTTGTTACAAATTTTTAGTCTGCTGCGCGTCACTCAGGCGTGGCAATGAAAGCTCCGTGTTCCTGCTGTTACCCTGCACCCGACCTTCACTCACTCCAACATGAAAACATGTTTTCATCTGCCTGTAATTCCACTGTGCAGCGCACAGACCCCCGCCGACAGACAGGAGGGAAAACACGCTGCACAAAACCCTCCAAAACATGGCAGCGGCGGTTTGGGCCTCCCCCGGCCCGCGTAGCATCTTTCTGAGCGCGCTCCAGTTTCCAGCGCTGCCATCTGGTCTGAGGTTCTCTATGTTTAGCAGAGCGCGGTGGTTTGAGGTTGTGAACGCCGGGTCAAGCGCTCCTGCCTGAGCCAGACGTCTGAGCGGACACCATGCTGCAGGTCCACGGAGGAGCAGGTCCACCGAGTAGACATGCCAAAACCTGCAGGTCCACGGAGGAGCAGGTACCCGGAGGAGCAGGTCCACCAAGGAGCAGGTCCACCAAGGAGACATGCTAAAACCTGCAGGTCCACCGAGAAGACATGCCAAAACCTGCAGGTCCACAGAGGAGACACGCCAAAACCTGTAGGTCCAAAGAGGAGCAGGTCTACGGACGAGCAGGTCCATGGAGGAGCAGGTCCACAGAGGAGCAGGTCCACCGAGTAGACATGCCAAAACCTGCAGATCCACAGAGGAGCAGGTCCACAGTGGAGATGCTCCAAAACCTGCAGGTCTACAGAGGAGACGCTCCAAAACCTGCAGGTCCACGGAGGAGACGCTCCAAAACCTGCAGGTCCACAGAGGAGACGCTCGAAACCGGTGTGAAGTGCTGCTGTCACAGTGCGGCTCGTCTTCCAGGGTCAGCAGCCACTCACACAACTCAGTAATTCAATGGTCATTATTAAGTGAAAGGTACATGCTAGATAACTGGTGACACACGGAGGAATCAAACCAACAACCTTTCACGACTCCTGTCTGAACCTGCCCAACGTCAGGCTCTTCCTCCTCGTCTTCCTCCTGTTCCTAACACAGAGTTTACAGGAAGTGCTGTGAAGCTGAATGTCAGATGTTCCTCTGACTGTAATGTCCAATAACGAGCTGATTCTCTGAGAATGATTCTGTTTGTTCCAAACATCAGTGAAACCTGATTAAACCATTAGAGCTAATTAAATGTCCACTGATGTCTGGGGCTGTTACTATCAGAGGCTAAAGATAGCCGTGGCTCGGAGGTGCTGACGGCTCGCCGTTCTGCTTCTCTGAGCTTCATTCAGTCACATGTTCCTCTGAGAGCACGCAGGAACCTGCAGCCCGACTCCTACAAACAGGATCCAGACGAAGAACCGCTACGAACCAAAAACAGAAATCCTGTGAGGCTGAGCCCACCTGCTGAGTACAGGCCGCCTCTGTCAGGCGTCACCTCAGCAGCTGATTGGACAAGCCCCCTGTCAGTCAGGGATCCACAGACTGCACCATCAAAACACCTAAAACCTGCCCGCTGCCGCCTCAGACCACCTCGATCCACAGCATGTCCCGACTAAACTCTGCCCACCACCTGGTTCATCCAAATACGGGCAAAGAGGTGGAGACTTCCTATCAGACTGTGAACATGTTTCTTTCTGCTGTAAAGTGTTTACATGGAGGTCTGAGGGGATGGGCTCACCTTTACAGCCGCTAGTGACACTTCCTGTGTAATACCACTGATGGCCACTGGTAGCTGACAGCAGCCTGAGCGACCCCACAGGTGGCACTAACAGACTTCCTGTTGGTGGGTGATGACAGGATGGAGTGACACACGATACGTGGCGTAGCTCTGCAGAAGGAAGGATGTAAAACCACATCAAGAGAGCTGAGAGTGGGGGGGTCAGGGCATGCTGGGAACAGACGCTCAGCAGCACTGAGCGCCTCTGTGGATGCTCATGGGCTTTATTGTCAAGGAGATGAAGATGAAACAGAGTTACACACCTGAAAAAGTCTTTAGAATAAAGTTTGTGTGGACTGTGCAGGAGGAGGTTTATGACTCACATGGCCTCTTCTCTGCCCCACCCCTTTAGCAGATTAGCTGTGAGTCTGTTGATTTGAGGAGTGAACCTGCTCAGCTGACGCAAACTGCTAATGCTAGCAGAGATTAACTGCAGCAGCTAGCTGTGTTAGCTGGAAGCTGCTGATGAGCGTGTGAAGCTAACTGCAGCAGCTAGCTGTGTTAGCCTGAGCTGCTGATGAGTGTGTGAAGTTGCAGACTTCATGTGTTTCTTCTGTTTGCAGAGTCAAAGGCCGCTCTGTGATCCTGTCTTGTTTACTCTGTGATGTTTCTGCTGGCTGGTGGACAGCACTTTCCAAAGGTGTCCTCAGAGATTACCTTCAAAGCTGTGAATCTATAATTCCAGCTGCGTTTCTTCCACTGCAGCGCTCAGATATACGTTCAGGAAGCTGACGGAAGCGGCATCAGAGCCAGGCGCTGATGGGACGGACGCTGCAGCGGAGCCGTCTGCCTGGCTTCACTTAGCTTCACTTTCCAAGTTGACTTTCTGCCACACGAAGCAAATCAGACGACCTCAGGCTGCTATAAATAGCTGCAGAACACACGGCTGCTAATGACGGCAGACAGAGCGGGTTCCAGCGAACTTCACAGCTCAGGCAGCACGCTTTATCAACACCAGGAGGGACAGCTGTCCGTCAGGATGGCCACGAGGGAGCATGGACAGGTGAGGATCTGTCTGTGAGGACGTGGTGTCAGCTGGTGTCTGTGTGTGTGCAGGAGACAGACCCACACCAACAGCTGCAGTTCCTCTGCTGTCCACTGGAGGCTGGCTTTAACAAACAGGTCCACGGACCAACAAGTACAGCCTCGCGGTGGATAAGCTCACTGTACAACAGGCGTGCAGGTCCGTACTTCCTGTTCCTCTGATGTCACAACAAGCAGGTTTGTTGTGACATCACAGCATGTGGCATGTGTGTGTTGTGTGTTTGTAGGTCAGGGTGTTGTTCAGTGTGCTGAGCAGCGTGGGGAACAGCCGTGTAAACTGAGCCTCCACCGTGGTTTTGTCTCTTCACAGCTCTGAAGACTTTGGATTGACCCGTGGTGACGCATGGCTCCGCCCCCTCCCAGCGGAGCTCCTCCGGTCCGTCACACTCAGCACCAAACGTCAAATTCCTCCAAACTTAGACAGAGTTTCTATTCTGGGAGCGGCTCGCTGTGTCAGACGCTCCCAGTCATTTTATTTTCAACCTTTCCAAACATCTGGAGTGTTGACACGACTTTTTCTCAGAGTCTGCAGGACGGACGGACAGAAACACCCCAGCATGTGCAGGAGGACAGACGGGCCTCACAGGCCTGGGGCGGGCGGCCTGCAGACACACAGCAGAGTGAAGGATCTTCTGCTGCTCATGACCACACGCTGTGTGTGGACGGAGGCTCAACATGGCGGTCTGTATGTGGACGGAGGCTCAACATGGCGTCTGTGTGTGGATAGAGGCTCTGACTGATGTTAGCGGCGTCCATCTGAACTCCAAATACAGGCAAACAGGTGGAGCTGAGGTGGAAGCAGGAACTTTGAGTCTGACACCAGCCTGTCATTCAGCGTGGTCACACCCAAACATATGTTGGGTGTAAATGGAATTTAGAGCTAATTTGTGCTAACAAGAGCTAACATGCTATTTCTGTAGGCACAACTTTTCCTGCCCTACACCCGCTTTCCTCCCTGACAGAGAACACCTCTGACCCCATGCACAGCTCCTTCAGTAACAGGTTGCTCCATCAGGTCAGACTTTACAGTAGATCTACAGCACATAAATACACACACTGTCTCCGTGCTTGATCATAATAATAACAGCTCAATACTAAGGTCACGTCACTCTGTTATCATCTCCATCTCCTGTTATCCATTCTCCAGTCTTCAGATTAACCCTAAACATAAATCTACTCATAGTTCTTTGAGATTTTCACTCTCAGCCTGTCTCTCTCTCAACCTGTCTCACTCTCAGCCTGTCTCTCTCAGCCTGTCTCACTCTCGGCCTGTCTCACCAAAGCTGGAAGTCAGTCATTTTTGTTGTAGTATATCGTCCACCTGCTGCTGCTTATTCAGAGTTCCTGCTCCAGTTTTCAGACTTCTTATGAAGTATAGTGCTCAGCACAGATAAAGTCATTATAGTGGGAGACATTATAGTGGGAGACCTGATGAAACATGGACATGGAACATTTTCAGGGCTGCTCAGAGAGCCAGCTAGGTAAGCGCTGTGATTGGCGATCGACCTGTGTGTGTGAGACCTGGAACTTCCGCGTCCCGTACGGGAAACAGACACGGAACATACCCGCCTGAGGGTCAGTAAAATCCGACGCCTCTGCGCTGACAGTGAAGCCATCATCAGAGCTTCAGTCCTCTAACCTGAGCTCAGATCTGCCCACAGAGCAGGAAACAGACTGAACACCAACACACACACAGGAGTTCAGTCAGTGGGTTAATGTAGCATGTTAGTCTCGTGTTAGCATGTTAAACTTTAGTTCTTAGTATGCTGACTGACCCACATCCACACACTGTTAACGGGCTTTAGCTTAGCATACAGCATCCAAAAACTGATGCTAAGCGCTAATGGCTAACATGTGGACGTACTGTCAGTTTTCTATGCACTACAGACATATTAACAGTGAAGCTGTTTTAGCATGTGCGTCTGTGGAGCCAGCCCTCGTGTGGACAGTGAAGGAACTGCAGCTGGTTGTTGTGTTGCAGTGTGTGTCCTCACACTGGCTGCACTGGAGTCAGACTTGATGCAGCTCTTTGTGTTTTCTGGACCCGGACTTCTTTGTGTTGGTCACGGCTTCGTTTTTGCACCTTCTGGCAGAGGCCGCAGCAGCTGCTGTGGTCACACGGCTTGACCCTCCTCACGGTAGCCGGCCCGCGGTCCCCCGGAGGCCCTGGGCTGAGCGAGGCCCCCCTGCCCTCCCTCCCACACACACCAGACTCTCTGCTCACCAAACCTCAGGCACGGCCACAAATGATGGCGGCGGCTGCCAACAAACACAGAGTGAGAGTCTGCCTTGCTGTAAACACGCCCGGCGGAGGCGGGATTCCACATGCCGCTAAATAAATCTGCCTTTTCTGTTGGTGATGTCATTGAGGAGTCTGTGGAGCGGCCGCGGTGTCAGGCCGTGGGCTCGGCCGCTCTGCCGGCGCGGCCTGCCGGGGCCTTGTGCTCTACATGGCGGCCGTGTGTGAACGGTGTTTGGTTATTAGAGGAATCATTCTCAGTCTTGATCACATTAATGCGCCTGTCGAGCCGAGTGTCCCCGCACCGGCACGCCGATCGCGACTGAACATCCACATGTGACAGCGGCTATTAAAAGCAGCGGTGGGCGTTGTGTTGTGGATAATGTCTGTGGTGCTGCTCTAAACCCGGAGAGCTCCACTTGTTATGATACCAAAGTAGAAAGGAATACAGTTCTGGCTCACGTCACAGGCCTCAGAGTGAGCCGGGCTTACCGAGGCTGCCTGAGCGTCTGCCAGCAGCTCTGCGGTCGCACTGTAAACTCTCAGAACAGCCAACACACACACACACACACGCACACACACACTGCTCATCAGCCACACAGAGAGGCAGCAACACTTCATACAGCACCTCTCTGCAGCTTTACAATAACAGACAATCATAAACTCTGTGATCCAGCGGGGGGTCCTGTCCTGGCTCAGCAGTCTCCCAGAGGACATTCCAGCAGAACAGTTTGAGCATCTGAACCACAGAGCTTCAGTCTGCACTACCATACCAAACAACAATGGAGGAGGCGCGGCGTCATGACATCACAGACCCTCAGCTCCATCCTCCAGGCTCCAGGCTCTGAGCTGGTGTTGAACCAGGTTTGGTTCTGACCAATCAGAGTCCAACAGGTAGTGCTGTCAGCTCTCTTTGTGTTTCAGACTTTGCTTGTTTTAGTGACTTTATGCTCATATTGTCCTCACAAAGACACAATGGCCCTCTACACACATGCTAACTGCTACATGCTAGCTGTCAGAGAGCTTTGATCTGATTGGCTGACAGATGGTTCATCTAATCAGCTGGCCATCTTACAGTTGTGTAGGTGGATGTAGTCCCACTCATGTCTGGAGGGTTGTGAAGCTACAACAACCTTCTCCCCCTTCGCTTCTCGGTTACCATGGTGACCGGTCCTGCCCTGACCAGGAAGTGCTGCATGCACTGATTCTTGTAAAAATGCGAGCGGGAGGCCAGAGGAGGTGGGTGAGTGTGACGCTGGAGGAGCCTCTGTGTTTCTGCTGGTAGTCAGGGACCAAGGCAGAGATAAAACACATTTCTGGCTCCACAGCTCATAAATGCTGCCTCCTGAAGCAGAGCAGTCACACATGAAGCTCATTTGTTGTGGATTTGGCTGTAAAAGACAAATTGTACTTGATGCCCTTTTAAAAGTTGACTGTGAGCTTTATCACAGCGCAGGCTTTAATCCTGCCGCTTTAACATGGAGTCCTCACGTTTGTCAAACTGCCTGCCAGTGCTCCAGAAGCATCTGGACCCCCCAGACAGCAGCTGGAGGAGGGGCTGCTAGGAAATGTTCCAGCTGGAGGCAGCGGCAGCTTCTCAGGAGGTCTGAGAGATGACAGCTCAAAAAGGAGGAGGCGACGAGTGGTGTCCAGTGCTCTGACAGGCTGGAAAAAGCCCCTGTCCTGGACTGACCTGTCCTCCCACAACCTGACTCCTCGTAACCTGTCTGAGGAAGCCACGCTCTTCACAATGGATGTGTACAAATGCATTCTAGACCCGTCCAGGCCTCCACTAACATGACTAATGGAAAGCATCAGTCCTTCAGAACAGCCAGGCTGAGAACATCACCAGGTTTGACATCAAGAGAAATCATTATAACAGGGCCTAGAACTGAGCCTTGAGATGCACCACACAGGTTTTAAACAGGGACATAAAGTTCAGAAACACCAATAAAGACATTTGAGGACATCAGAGTCCTCCAACAGAACCTGTAGGACCACCCAAAGCCCCTCCTGAAGCCTGCTTTAGGGATGCTGGACCAGCTGTCTCCTGCTCCACCCTTCTGAGATAATAATGAGGTCTCAACCTTCTTAGAGACATCTACGACCAGCCCAAGACCTTTACAAAGATCTACAAACCTTCAGTCTTCTCAAACATCCTTCACTAAATCACAGGCAAAACTTTTTAACCTGTAACGAGCTGACCCTTCTTAAAGACCTCCTTACACCATCTACAGACCTCTTAGAGCCTCTTTGTTACTATGGAATCCCTTTAAGATCTCTAACACAAACAAAGACCTCTAAATCTTGAAGAACTTTCTAGAGTGACTGACTAACTCAACAAGGGTGTCTAGACCTTCAAGACCTTTAAAACCCATCAGAGCACCACTACACCACTACAAGTCCTCTAAGTCTTCCTAATAACCCTGCTGGAACATTGAACATTGCTCCTTGAACTGTCCCGTTAAAGCCGTGCGTGGCCTTCCTTCTCCTCAGTGGAAACAGAAAGCGTGCAGAAAGTGAAGATGTCTGAATTCCTCTCTGTGTACATGTACACACACTTCTGGCCTCAGTGTGTGTGTGTGTGTGTGTGGGGGGGGGGGGGGGGGGGGGGGGGGGGGGGGGGTTCAGCGATGGTAAATGGGTAGAGTGAGATGGCTCGGTGACATCATGTCGGACATGTTGGGTTCTGCCATGACAGTGCTAAAGACCGACTGAAGAACCCAGGGACAGGTCCACAGTGACAGGTGGTTTCTGTCATTACATCAAAAGCCTCCTTCTAAACCTGACAGGACCAGCACCACCTAAACACAGCTCCAACCTCTGCCAGAACCTAAAGCCCCCCTAACATTTCTGCAGGGAGTCGAAGCCAAAGCCCCACCAACATCCGACAGCCAGCCTCAGATTTATCTCTGCTCAGCTGGGAAAGAGTTCCCAGTCTGGAAAATAAAAGTCATTCTATCACTTCAAAATAAAGTTAGACCTGAGAAACGGCCTGTGTGTTTGTAGTGAGTGGAGCGGCAATGCGCCGCCAAGCCTTCGTTCTTGGCGGGCTAGTGAACGGCTCGCTGAGACGTCACGTCCTATTAGAGCCTGCTTGATCTCGTCCCGCACAATAATGCATACCAGAGACGTGGAAGCGTCTCCGGGCCGCCGCTCAGTCCTGGCAGCTGCTTTCACTGCACACATTCCTGACACACACACACTGCAGCCACTCTGTCTAATGTTTAAATTGCTTATCTTTATAGGAGAGCCACAGACCGCAGCTTTTCCTGCCGTCAACACTTCATCACTGAGCATGTTCAGACGCCTGTTCTCTGCTGCACTCAGACCTGCAGCAGCTCTGCATCATAACTCTGATTATTATCATATTTATTAGTAATTAGTTATTATTATTATTGTTGTTGTTGTTGCAGAACATTTGGAGCTTTGCACTTTTTGGGGTTTGATCCAGCCTCTAGTAGACACTGGAGGAACTGCAGACCTTGCCCCTGCTTGCTGCGTGGACAGCCGGTGACCTTGGTGAAGCCCACACATGCCTCCAGCCTCTGCAGGCTGATCAGGTGCTGCATCACATGACCTGACAGCTGAAAGCATCAGCTGATATTTTCAGGTGATTCACTGTGAATTCTTCTGGTTGTGAAACATTTTGGCCCGAGTTCACCCTGCAGGATTCAGGTCAGCAGGATGGAAGTGCAGACCGCTGTGTGTCGACTCCTTTGTGAGGTGTGATAAAGACTTATCGAAACCATTCCAGCGGCTGTGAGGAGGCACAAAAGCCCATGTGTCTTATCAGTCTGTGGAAACTCCAACACTCTCTCCACCCTCCTCCGCCCTGCTCCTGTTCCCTCCACTCTCTCTCCATGCTCCTCCACCCTGCTCCTGTTCCCTCCACTCTCTCTCCATGCTCCTCCACCCTGCTCCTGTTCCCTCCACTTTCTCTCCATGCTCCTCCACCCTGCTCCTGTTTTCTCCACTCTCTCACTTGTTATCTTGTCTTTAAATGTCCTCCAGCTATGGGTTTCTTCAGCAGTGTTGCTGAATCTCTTGAACTCGTCTTCATCACTTCTTCTGCTGAAGCCCAGTTGAAGCTCCTCCCCTCTGCAGAACAAAGGACAGTGTCATGACTCAGAGTCCACCCTGAATCTGGTCTTATTAAACTGTTTGGAGACCCGACAGACTGCCGGCCCGTAATGACCCATAATCCTCGGCAGCACTTCCGAGGATTCAATCACACGCTGCAGCCAATCCAATTATGTAGTTAGCTGAAGCTCAGGTGCAGCGAGAGGCCAACAGAAAGACTGTGGAGAGAGTCAGGGCTGAACATGTGGACCACAGAGACCCTGAGGCCCCCACCAACAGCTGACTGAACAAGCAGAGCTCAGGTGGAGTCTGAGGCGGAACCAGAGACCTGCTCCCTGATCCAGACTCAGCTGGAGAGCAGCATTGATCGGACCACAGATACACCATACCAAAGCTCACATCCAGGGAGGTCAGAGAGCAACAACAGCAGCACTGAACACACTGACTCACATCAGCTCGTCTGTGAAAGACAGCTGATAGGATGAACCTTCTGACATCACAATCTACCTTCAACCAATCAGATCAAAGAGGAAACACAACATGCTGCCGAGGCTCTCTGACAGCTAGAGCTGAAGCTTGGCATTATGGGAGTGTGTGATGTCACCAGCATCCTCTCAGGGTTCTGTGCTCAGAGGCTGCATGTTGTGTGTGTGAGTGTGTTGCAGTCTTTTGTGTGTGTGTGTGTGTGTGTTTGCAGAGGACTGTTTGCCTGCTGTGTGTTGGTTTGTGCATGCAGAGCAGCCTGGCTGGGGCAAGTGCTGTGGATTCCCATCAGAGGAGGCCGGGGTGGAGGCAGGTGGGGGGTGGTCTGGGGTCTCCCGGCTCAGACCACCGCCGAGGTGAGGCCGGTTCAGCAGCACCTCCTCACTGTTAGCTTTGGCTGCGGGTCCCAGCTCAGGAAATATTCCCTGATTTAACTCATCGCTTAAAACAAACAGAAGAATTCAATGTTCGTGACAGAAAACCCAAGTCCTCAGAAGCTGCTATGGCTCTGCAGGTTCTCTGTGACGTCCGTCCGTACGTCCACTGACTGCCGCTCCGCCCACCTGCTGATGACACAGCAGCCCCTCCCATGTGACCTCACCTGCAGGTCACCTGCCGTCAGTCACACCATCAGATATGAGAGGAAATGCTGTCCCTCATATTCAGTGTGGAGGCTGCGCTGAATTAAATAAGGTTTAAGCCTGTGAATGCAGCCCGGCTCTGTGTTTTCTCTGTGAGGGCTGAAGTGTGTTTGTGCAGGTCTTCAGACAGGGATGGTGGTGTGTCGGCGGTCTCGCGGCTGCCTGGACGGCCTCACTCAGCCTGTCACTATGACTGATGGTCACTTTACAAATGAGGCATTTCCCTCATGTCCTCAGAGACACACAGCGCCAAGCCGCCATGCTGCGGGCAGCCGTCATGCTGCGCTAAGCCGCCATGCTGCACTGAGGTGCCATAATGCGGCCGGGCCACCATGCTGCGGCGGGCCACTAGCACCGCGCACACCTGCAGCCTCCTTCACGTTCCTTTAATTTGAAATTTAACACATTAAATATAATAACATGTTGTTAAAATATGAAAAATACATCAGTGTTGATTCTGACGGTGTTACATCCAGTCAGCTGACGACGGTGGTCCACAAGGTTCATCATCAGGTCCTCCACTGTATTCATATGTGAAGGGTGTTCAAAACATGATGTTAACAGCAGGACACTGATATTTAAACATAAATAATATGTACTCATTAAATTAGTCTGGATTTGTGTGTGTTTATTCGAGGTGTGCAGCTGCTTTCCTCTCAACATGGCGACAGTTTCTGTGCCGGGACGGATTTTATTGGCAGTTGGAGAACCTGTCTGCACCATAATCAGAAATACTGCATGTCAAATGTTGTTTTTAATCACATTTATGAGCTCTCATGTGGAGAGGGCTGCTATTGGCAGGCTGGGAGTGAGTCATGTTGCTGTTGTGGTGTTGTGGTTACAGCGCAGGGCGAAGCTGTCGCCTCCATGGGCGTGTTTGGTCGCGCTCAGGAAACCGGCCCGGCTTAGAGTCGTTTAAAGAAGTGTGTAAAACACTAAATGAGCTCTGGTTTAACAAACTGCTACTAGCTGCTGATGGCTACTGGGAGGAAGAGGAGGAGGAAGAGGAGGGAGGCGGGGGAAGAGTGTAAAAGCCTCCTGAACCCTGTCACCTCTTCATCATCAGTCTGTGTAGGAAACTGTGTCAGCAGGTGAACCAGCTCAGCTGAGTGCTCTGCGCTGCGTCATGAACAGAACTCAGACATGTACACAGCGTCGGCACTCAGCAGACCAAGCGTTAACTCATCCAGATTTGTCACATGTTCAGGATCACCATTCAAACATCGTCACATAGAGATGCTAACATTTAGCATATTAGCATAACATGCTAATATTACCATGTTTGTAATGTTAGCATGCTCATAGCAAACCACTGTCCTGTATGCTAGCTAAGACAGGTTTCATGCAAACACATGTTCAGTTAGCTTGGCAGGATGCTAATATTAGCAAACGAGCATGTGGCCTGAGTACTTTTGCTCTCTGGTGCCCCCTGCAGGATGGAATGAGTTGAGTCTTACAGTTCCATGGTAGAGCTGTGTGTCTGAGCGTGCGGTTAGCAGCGCTCTGAGTGCAGAGTGCTCTGCTGACGTTTCCTCTTCAATAAAAAAACTGGGCCATTCTGCAGAGCACATCTACCAACTGCACCGCAGACCAGGCGACTGTGTGACTGTGGTTAGGCACCTTAGAGGAGAGGATGATAAATCGCTCTTTAATTGCTTATAAACGTGTAGCGCGGCTTGGCCGGCTGCCCCGCGAGCTGATTGCTGCGCAGAGCTGAGGCTGCACAGAGCGCCAGCGCGGGCATGGGAGAGAGGCCTGCATGGATAAAGACTAATGCTGTCTGTTTGTGGGGCTATTATGGCAACATAGCATGTTGCATTTCCACCGCTCCGCCTGCTTCTTTCATTATTCTCTGCCCACCTCCAGCATTATTTCCTAACATGACATGACCGCACATGAAAACCTGAACTCCACCCGGAACACAGAAAAGCGAGGGGCCCGAGCTGCTCGCTGCACACTCAGCTGGATCCATACTCCACGAGAACAGAGAACTCCCTTCCCCCTGCCGACGTTACGCCCACAAAATGATGTCATTTTTCTCTCGGACCGCCCGTTGTGCAGCGCTCTCGGACACATGGCCCGGGCAGAACTTTTTCTCTCAAGGCTGTGCGTCAACCATGCTGTGATTGGTCGGAATTTATTGTGGGCGTGATGAATGTGGAGAAGCGCCAGAGCTTCTTCAGGTGCAGAACACACAGGCTGTGTCTCATTTCAGGGTCTGCATCCTTCGGAGTGCGCATTTTAAGGCCGCTTACGTCACAAAGCTGCGCGAAGGCTGTCCCAATTCGCCAAAAGTCGAAGGGTCCTTCAAATGCGTCCTCCAAATGCGTCCTCCTTTTGCCTGAATTTGGAGGACGCATCGCTACCATCCTTCGTGGCCTTAAATATCCCACAATGCTTTGCGGGCCTACTTTTTGTCCAATAGTACGATGACGGACCAAGCGAGCGGCAGCGGCAGGAGTGCCGAATTCACATTTAAATGTAAGTAAAGAGCAGTAGTTCGAGAGTTTTAAAATGCTAGTAGTGACAGCGGCATTAAAAAAATGAGTTTTATATTCACAAACATGACGTCCTGTTGATACGAGGCGCTGTAAACTAAACGCTTTGATTGAATGTTGTTTCTTGTTGTTTACTGTAGTATAGTATAAAGTATAGTTCACGTGAGGAGCAATATTATCGTTATTATATCAAACGGTCATTCTGCCTGTTGGCATTTTGTTGTAGGAGGAGCAGAGAGAAACAGAAGAAACCTGACAACTGATAACGGAGGAGATGAGGCTGGAGAGGGAGGGAGAGAGAGAGAGAGGGAGGGAGAGAGATAGAGAGAGAGAGGGAGGGAGAGGGGGAGAGCAGAGAAAGAACGGACAGACCTCAGCTCATACAGAGGATGGTGGACAGCAGTGATTTTATGTTCTGTGTTATTTAAATGTTACTTATTAAATTGTATATTAAATCGTTCTTGTCTCTGTGTTCTTAAACTCTTCTAACCTTGTTACATTATGTGTTTCATCACCTATTTATAATTTAAGTAAACTTTTGAACAACTTCTCAGTGACCACAGTAAATCATTTATTGTTCTGTTATGTACAATATTTACAAAGACACAGTTTGAACATTTCTAACTATTTACCAGTGGGCATTATGAAAATGTGCAGTTTATTATTTATAAAAATCAGCAGAAAATACTATTCACAAAGAACATATATATAAATGTTTGGCTGAGCAGGAGTCCTTGGTGCTTCTGGACTGGACGATGCCACGGTGAAGACCTTGGAGTCCTCTGGCTGTGAGTGGGACATCATCTGGGGGAGGGGGGTGTCTGTCTCCTCTGTCCACCACATCGTCCATCAGGGTTTGCAGAGCTGACGATCGACGGCTGCCATGTTACTAAAGATGTTTTTAAAAAGGGCAAAAATAAAAATAATAACTTCAACAGAGCGGCTTCCAACGCAGCTTAAAATATGAAAAGCTATAAAATATGTATCCTCACCCTCCAGAGGTGATGATGGTCAGTACACCTCCTCCAGGACAGACAGCTGGTCCTGCAGGGAGCCCCACTCTCCTCCACCCAGCAGTAATTCTCTGGTGCAGTGACAGACCTGATGCTTAATGACACATTAAAGCAGTGGTTTCAGGGTTATTTGCAGGGTTCTTACACATTTAGCTATTTATTTAAAGTATTAAAATTACAAACAGACCCTGTATCAAGTCTTACGATTGAATCAAATATAAATTACATTTAATCATATTTGTCTATCTACTGGTTATATATCTAGCGTTTGCTCAGTAACCGGTATATTAATTATGATCAATAATATGGTTAAACAGCAGCTTACCGTCACCTCCCCACTGCGCTCTCCCAGCCTGAAGAAAATGAGCCGTCACAGGTTTTGCTGCCGCTGGAGCCGCCTCTCCTCTTCCTCCAACAACAAATAAATATATTAAAATATTCCAAATGTCTAAATCCACACTGTTGTCCCGTTTGTTGTCTAGTCCGTGTTGTGTCGCTGTCGCTGCTTTTGTTTTTCCCGGGGCAAAATTTATGACGTCGCGCCACAATCAGGAAGTGATTTGAAGGCCAGACCGTCCCATTTACCAACGGTGGAGGATCCTCCGGAGGATCCTCAGGAGGACGCGGCCTCCTGAGACCGCGTAGGCTGCGTCCTCCGAAGGATGCAGACCCTGAAATGAGACACAGCCAGCGTCAGAAGGAGGAAGTACAACGACGATGGACAGTTTAGATGAGCAGCTGGCAAACAGCTCCTGGAAGGAGAGACGTGGCGCACAGAGGAGAGTGTCTGTCCAAAAGGTGGCGATAAAAATTAATCCCAGTATTGATCACGGCGTTACAGTGGCTGGACGCGCACATTAAACACTGGGAGACGGGATGTATTATTGCAGACAGTCATCCACACGTTCACAGAATTAAACTCACAAAGACCAGAGGTCTGCTACAGTCAGCTGCACTGATCTTCTATCTATTGTCATGCTGTGCGCCCTCTTCCCTGAACATTATCAGCTCGTTAGGCCAGGTAACCACGACTGTGCTCACAATTTACAATACAATTGCATTGTCAACCTTTTGTGTGTGACGTGCACTGCGTAGGAGGGCCGTATGAGCAGTTCTGCACACACGTCTCGCGGAGTATGGTACCTCCGTGCTGAAACAAACTTTTTTTTTCACTCTTACCACCCGTAAAGCGAGTTCTCTGTTCTCGTGGACTATGGAACAGCCCTTAGTCCTGGTGTTACAGACCCCCTCTCAGACTGCATTTTCGTATGGACACCACGGTTTTTAATACGTGTGGACACCACGGACATGAGCGCCAATACAAATGAATGAGCCGATTTGATTACAGTCATGTCGCTCTGACAATTCACGCAATTCTCTAAGTGATTTGACCCTTAATAAACGTTTTTAGGAAACGATCACTATTATATTATTATTTAACACAAACGAACCGGTCCAACACGACCATCTATGTCGACATACACGTTTATTTGATTGATAAAAGTTGTTTTCTAATGCAACAGTGCTTGATATGATTGTGTGCGACAGCATTTCCTTATGAAATGACGGGAAATGGGGTGTGTAGAAGTAACGTGGAGACATTTGTTGAAGTGAGCATGTGGTTATTTCATTTTTGGACTGGATTGAAAGACAGTGAAGGCTAACGTCGGTTAGCAGTTGCTCTGGGCGGAAGCCTCGTCACGTTGCCATGGTAATGCAACTTGCGGGCCCGCTCGTGGTTACGTAAATTGCCTGCGACAACGCATGCATTTTACTAAGCAATTTCACCTAAATAAATGTTTATTTTTTACTTGGTTTCCTCGTTTAATGTATACGTCGTCTCCAAAATCTTCTACATATTTATCCGTGTCAATCTTTTGCCTGGTGCACGTTTGTTCATATTGTTTTCTAAGTAGTTGTGTATTAATATTTAAATTGCACTTCATATTGGTAGTAATCACGATGGTAAACATATTAATGTTCAACTATTTGCTAGGCTATATGCTACATGCTAGTATTAACTGTCACATCAAGACAGCAGATTGACGTCACTGTTTGCATGGTTGTATCTCCACCACCAACATCTGTTCAACTTGTAGTTATTGTCAGTGACTTGTCAATAAAATGCAAATAGCTGCACACTAGGAGCACATTTCTGCTTTAACACATGAACTTTGAAGACAAAGTGTTCACTGCCCATGTTCACATACCCCATGTTCACAGTTGTTACAATGACTTTAATGTGTATGGCTAATCACTTACACGAGGCCTCCGTCTCTGCAGCCAGCCTGATTTCAGTCCATCTACTCTGTAACTTAGATCTACAGCCACGTCAAAATACTTCAGATGATCTAATAAAATACAACAGTTACACAAAGAAATCCAACCAGTGTCATGTGATCATAGTTTTTTTCATCTAAGCATGTTATGTCATGACTGTTATGTCATGTCAATTTATAGCCTTACTTTTAGTTTACATTGTTTACCTTGTTTACTTGACCTTATCTTATTTACCTTATTTTTTACCTTAGTTCTATCTTATTTTATGTTAATTATTATATGTTTTATGTATGCACCAATTACTAAGGCAAATTCGTAGTAATGTGAATCCTCTTCACTTACAAGGCAATAAAACACGATTCTGATTCTGATGTTAAAATCCAGGTTAAGCCTCAAGCTACTGTGTGTGCTAGCAGCAGTTCAGACTAATCAGTTCCTTTTGAGGAACTACTGGCTGCATGGGCCTTTTAAGGGGTGACTTATATAAGTAACTTATAACTTAAGTTACATGCAAATGGTCACAATGACATGCTTTCCTTTCTAATGCCATGTAACCCTCTTACATCAGATTTTATGTTTTACTGACACTGATTGTGGTCTGGTATAAAGGCATAGGGGCAGTTCAACAACTGTCGTGTGACCTGTAGTAGCTGTTGCTTATTGGGTCAGAGCCTACTTCCCATAGTGCAGCTTGGGGCCCTGTGTTCCACAGGTAAATGACATGCATGGTCCCACTTCCATGTGATGTCAAAAAGACACATCAGTCCAGGCCATTATTTCTGTTGCTCCATGGTCCAGCTGGTCAGCATGGACACCCGACTTTCCAGAGGCTATAAACAGGGAGCTGCATATCTGGTTTTGACATATGTGACAGAGTTCTTCAGGAGCTTTCAAGAAATAATAATAATTACAATAGGGCCTTCGCACCACTCGGTGCTCGGGCCCTAATTAATTTAAAGAAAAAAATAAACATTTATTTAGGTGAAATCGCTTAGTAAAATGCATGCGTTGTCGCAGGCAATTTACATAACCACGAGCGGGCCCGCAAGTTGCATTACCATGGCAACGTGATGACGCTTCCGTCCAGAGCAACTGCTAACTGACGTTAGCTTACATCGTCTTTCAATCCAGTCGTTCTCAAAAATGAAATAACCACATGCTCACTTCAACAAGTGTCTCCATGTTACTTCTACACACCCCATTTCCCGTCATTTCATAAGGAAATGCTGTCGCACACAATCATATCAAGTACTGTTGCATTAGAAAACAACTTTTATCGATCAAATAAACGTGTACGTCGACATAGATGGTCGTGTTGGGCCGGTTCGTTTGTGTTAAATAATAATATAATAGTGATCGTTTCCTAAAAACGTTTATTAAGGGCCAAATCGCTTAGAGAAATGCGTGAATTGTCAGAGCGACATGACTGTAATCAAATCGGATCATTCATTTCTATTGGCGCTCATGTCCGTGGTGTCCACACGTATTAAAAACCGTGGTGTCCCTATACGAAAATGCCCCGCATTGACTTTCTATTGGAGACAGTTTTCTGTGGTGCCTGCACGTAATTTCACTACTTTTGGTGTCGGTGCCACGTAATTCAGTGTTAACAATCCGTGTGTATGTCACGTATTTCTGTGAGATCAGGTTGGGTTTTGTGCGTCTCTGTTGTGTTTGTGTTGTCCCTGTTTGTGGTAGTTGTGTGTCTGTGTGTGGGGCATCATGGCGGTGTATCCTCAGTGCTCTGAACACACTGCTGCAGGAGCAGAGCCGTCCTCTCGGGTATGTAAACAAAGGGTTAGTCAGCGGCGCACTGATCCAAACTTTCCAGCGCTGGTCGGGGAGCGCCTCACCACCAGGGGCGTCTGAGCAGATGACTAATAAAGGTGTCATTAAGCCTGTTGGTTTTCATGGGCATCAGCTCCTCGGCCCAGGTAGACTTTGGCAGGTTGTTGTTTATAGTCTGGCTCGGGGGGGTTACATCCTCAGAGGGCGGGCAGGGTTCGACCCTGAATCAAGGTGTCATTAAGTGTGTTGATTTTCACTGCAGCTTTTCCACTGTGCACTCAGTCAGGTCGGGAGGTAGAGCCTGGCATCTGTCCGCCTCTCAACCTTTCAGTAATTATGTTAGCTTTAGGTTCGGGGGGGAAAAAATGACCGCTTGTTCCTGGATCTCCCTGCAGGGTGGACCCCGCAGAGGCTCTCGGCCCTGGTTGGCTGCTGGCTGCCCAGATGAGATGATTCAGCTCCGGTCTGCTGATCGACTGACTTTTACACAATTACTGGAGTAACAAGCAGGGCGGGGACGGCTGGCTCGGATGACAGCTCCGATCAGCCTGACTGCAGAGAGGCTATCAACAGGCTCCCCGAGGCGCACAGAGAGGACCCTCCACACAGAGCGGACCAAGGGCCCCGCACAGAGCGGACCGAGGCCTTTACACGTCACTCATCTACCTTCCACCAATCAGATCAAAAAGGAAACACCAGCTGCTAGCATGTAGCGGTTAGGTGGAACGGTTCATTTACACTCGTCTTCGTGCCAGTGGGGGAAATGCCTCCCTGCACTGCTTGATGCGCAGCTCACACACACACCGAACCGTTCAGATTTTTTTCCTGAACCGTCCCATGCCTTGTACGTGTGTGTGTGTGTGTCTCTCTCTCTCACCTCCCTCTGCTCCCTGCAGCACCTGAGTCCTCCTCTGACAGACACACACATTTGTCTCTTGCTGTGTGGACATTTATTAGATGCGTCACGTCATCGCCAGGCAGCGCGGCCACCCTGCAGCCCGCTGCGTTTGAGCTCAGTGCCGCGGCTGCACTGCACTCATTCATTTGTGCCGTAATTGCTGAACCCTTTAGGCCCTCATGGCGGCGGCCATCATTCTCCTCGGCTCACCTCATATTTCAGCCCATTTGTCTGCACTTCTGTTCAGGCCCTTGTGTGAGTTTGTGTTGAGAAGGTGTGATGTCATGGCTGCATGCATTCACCTGAAGGAAGGTGTGTTTTCTCAGCTGCAGCTGTCATAGATGTGTTTGCAGAAGGACGAAAGTTCAATATTGGAAGAGTCAGTCAGTGACGCGCTGCAGATACTCAGCCTGAAGGAATGCGAGTCCACAGAGCGGCGCTCAGCTTATCTGAGCAGGAAGCTGAGAGCCGCAGCTCGCCGCCATTATTCTGAGCATGCTCAGTCGAGTTCTTATCTGCTGAGAGCATGGAGGGTTAGACACACAGGCCAGCCGTAAACAGACGGATGACCTCAGTGTGGTCTCACCTGACTCCACCGGTCAGTGGTTTGGAACCACTCCACTGGTTCCAAAGGAGGAGGAGCCAAGGACCAGGATGGTTCAACATGTCTGCATCTGTTCAATGTACGTCTGAGTGAACAGGTCATCAATAAATATGAACCAGCTGATGACTCATCGGTCCCGTAACCTCACAGAGGCAGGACTCCTGTGTGTGGGAGAGCTCCTCCCCCTCCTCTGTGATTGTGTGGTGGTGAAAGTGTGGTGGCCACCATTGTGTGGTGGTGTTGCGGCGGCCTGCGGGGAGCGCGGCGGCTGAGAGTGCAACAGATTAACACTCTGCAGCAGCAGCCTTTACTGCAGCGATGGTGGACTGAGTGGGGACATAATGAGAGACATTTGTTAGTCTGAGAGGAACAGTCTATTAAAAGCAGAGCTCGTAAATACTCCCATGTCCACACCTCCTTAAAAACACTGCAGATAATAAGCAGCACTTTTTTCCAGGCTCACTGCTTCAGGCTGTAAAAGTCAGATGGCTCTTAAAATGTGGAGGAGGAATGTTTGACGGGTTCAGGAGCAATTAAAGGAGGAGAAGGAGGAGAAGAAGGAGGAGAAGGAGGAGGAGAAGAAAGAGGAGGAGGAGCTGTTCCATACTCCACGAGAACAGGGAACTCGCTCCTCGTGGTAAGAGTAAAAAAAAATAGTAGGCAATAGTGTAGCTGACTGTAGCAGACCTCTGCTCTGTGTGAGTTTAATTCTGTGAACGTGTGGATGACTGTCTGCACTAATACATCCCGTCTCTCGTGTTTAATGTGCAAGTCCAGCCACTGTCACCTTGTGATCAATACTGGGATTAATTATCGCCACCTTTTTTGCCAGCTGCTAATCTAAACTGTCCATCATTGTTGTACTTCCTCCTTCTGTCTGTGTGTTCTGCACCTGAAGCTTCTCCACATTCATCACGCCCACAATAAATTCCGACCAATCACAGCATGGTTGACGCACAGCCTTGAGAGAAAAAGTTCTGCCCAGGCCATGTGTCCGAGAGCTGCACAATGGGCAGTCTGAGAGAAAAATGACGGCATTTTGTGGGCGTAACGTCGGCGGGGAGGAGGGAGTTCTCTGTTCTCGTGCAGTATGGATCCAGCTGAAGGGGGAGAAGGAGGAGGAGGAGGAGGAGAAGAAGAGGGAGAAGGAGGAGGAGAAGGAGGAGAAGAGGGAGAAGATGAAGGAGGAGGAGAAGGAGAAGGAGGAGGAGATGAAGGAGGAGGAGGAGGAAATGGAGAAGGAAAAGAAGGAGGAGGAGGAGAAGAAGAGGGAGAAGGAGGAGATTTTTTGATTTTTAAAAACAACTTTATTTACATTATCAACATGGAAACGAAGAAAACTAACATACTAACAAATGGACATCTTGTTCAGACACACAGCACAAAACATTGTCATGACTCCACTTATGGTTAAAAGCATCCATGTTTTTGTGGCTCTGTGGAAGCAGAACTCCAGCCTCAATCTGGCTTTTATGTTCCACTTCCACAGAGTCGCAACGTCATGTGAAAAGCCAGTCTGTATTCGGTCTCTCCGAGTGAGGTAAATTGCTAGTTTGGCTTCTGCCATCAAAAAATTAGCAAGTTGACCTTCTCCCTTAGTTTTTCTATTGTATTGCTTTCCACAAATAAACCTAGGACCAGTAAAAACAATATCCAGCAGTTTGAAAACCTCAGTTAAAACTGTTAAAAAATTTGCCAATCTCATGCACTCGGTAAAAACATGAAAGACATTCTCAACCAGACCACAGAAAGGACATTCATTCAACACATTATTTTGAAAGGTGGACAAAAAGGCATTAGTGGCTATGGCACCATGCAGGATTCTTCACTGTAGATCACCTGTCCTTTTCTTAATGGGTGGTTTATACAAAAACATCCACTATGGACATTGTCCCATCAGTCTCTCTGTCCACACCGTAGGCGTCTTGTTTTGAAGAGTCTTCATGTTGATACTCTTTACACATATTCCATACAGCATTTTTTTGTCCATGTTTTCAAAACACAAATCCTTGTTAACATCAGTCATCAGAAGAGTTTTAGCAGGCTCCGGGACCTTGAGTCGTAGATACACTTCTGGAAACGCATCTATGTGATTAGGCTCAATTTCATTTCGTCTATGTTGCAGAAGGAGATGTTTCTCAACCACAGAGCGTTGTTGTCTCCACAAAGCCAGTCCTCTCTGTGCCAGCCAAACAGAGCTCCGTGTACTCAGTATAGAGCTCAAAGTCTGAGCATCTGAAGCTCAGGTTTCGAGACTACTTTACTTTACTGGGAGATCTCCCTGCCACTTACTGACAGTAAGTGCCTCACTTTTTCCCCAGTTCACCCTTGCTGCCGACATTTCAGAAAACTTACTCACAGTGTTAGCCACCTTGTTTACATCTTGCTGGCTATTAACACAAATAAAAACATCATCAGCATAAGCCGATAAAATCACATTTTTGTTAAAACCAGGTAAAAACAAACCATGAACACTTAGACGAATTTTGTGAAGGAGGGGTTCCAAGGAGAGTTCATATAGCATCCCAGACAGTGCACAGCCCTGTCTAATGCCTCTTTGCACCTTAAAAGGAGCACACAAGCTACTATTAACCTTCAGCACACTCTCAATGTCATACAGCACCTTAATCATGCCAATAAAATCAACACTAAAACCAAATTTCTCCACAACTGTCCATAAAAAAACTTGTGTTCAACATGATCAAAAGCTTTTTCTTGATCTAACAAGATCAGCCCAATATTTGCATCGGAGGAACTGGAGACTTCTAAAATATCTCTTACCAAGTAAATGTTATCCACAATGGACCTGTTAGGGACACAGTATGATTGATCCAGATGTATGACCTCATCCATAGCTCCTCTCAGTCTGTTGGCAATAGCTTTAGATATAATCTTATAGTCAGTGCAAAGTAGAGACACAGTATTCCTCCCTTCCTCCCGTGGATTACCCTTTGTCTTTTGGTGGGTTGTGTTCTTTTTCCCTGGTATTTACTTTATGGACTCTAGTTTGCTTTTTAGACTTGGCTTCAGTTTTTTCAAAGCTCACTTTTTGTTCACCAGCTCTCCTGGACTGTATTTTAGTTGTTTTGCTGGAATAAAGCTCCCTTTTGTTCCACTTTGATTTCTGAGCCCTCCGCCGAATCTGCTCGGGCTCAGACAATTCCCGCCCTGTGTCGGATAACAGGGAATGGATGAACTTCCTTTGGCCATTCTTCCTCTCCAATCTAAAGAAAAAACTGGAAGGAGTGTCCATATCTGTGATGCTCTGAATTCGAGACCTGACCAAGACACCTTGCACTCTTGTGTCTAACAGTTTAGCCAGAGTCATTCTTTTGTTCTTCAGGGTTTCAATATATTCTCCATTTCCCGTGGAGTCACTCAAACTTTCTAACTGCACAATATCAGTCTTTTTATGGTCTTTCCATGTTCCCACCAATATCTTAAAGAGGTAAAATGATTCTTCTTTTGCCTAAAACTATTCCATAAATAAGTCAAACTCTCTCAAAAACTATGACACAATCTGTTTCAAAGCATGCTGAGAGACTGGATGGGGCTCTAAATGGTTACGGTCTAGTAACTCATTTTCAGTACAGTTAAAATCCCCATAATCAGCTGACCCGTAACTGTTCAATTTATCTTTAAGCTTTTCTAAAAATTTCTTCCTCTCTGCACCATTGTTGGGAGCATATACATTAATAAAAACAACATTAAAATGGTCAAAACGAGCCTTCACACAAAGAAACCTCCCTTGGACAATATGTTCTGTTTCTATAGATGCTGGACTAGAGAAAAGAAAACCCACACCAGCACTAAGGGTAGTGTTATGGCTTAAGAGCACCTCTCTTAGAGGAGGAAGTACAACGACGATGGACAGTTTAGATGAGCAGCTGGCAAACAGCTCCTGGAAGGAGAGACAGGGCACACAGAGCAGAGTGTCTGTCCAAAAGGTGGCAATAAAATTAATTAAGAAACCTTTATTAGTCCCACAATGGGGAAATTGCATAATCCCAGTATTGATCATGGTTTTACAGTGGCTCGCGCACCTTAAACACCAGGAGACGGGATGTATTATTGCAGACAGTCATCCACACGTTCACAGAGTTAAACTCACACCGACCAGAGGTCTGCTACAGTCAGCTACACTATTCTATCTATTGTCATGCTGTACGCCCTCTTCCCTGAGCATTATCAGCTCGTTAGGCCAGGTAACCACGACTGTGCTCACAATTTACAATACAATTGCATTGTCAACCTTTTGTGTGTGACGTGCACTGCGTAGGAGGGCCGTATGAGCAGTTCTGCACACACACGTCTCGCGGAGTATGGTACCTCAGTGCCGAAACAAACAGCCTTAAGTAGCACATAAAATAGAGCACTGGTCAGGAGGAGAAGGAGGAGAAGGAGAAGGAGGAGGAGAAGAAGGAGAAGGAGGAGAAGGAGGAGGAGGAGTGCTTATACAGACGTATGAAGGTGCTTCTGTACAGGCTGCACTCAGACTGTAATCAGATTACTGCACGCACACACACACGGGCTGTGCAAACAGCTACACTTCCCCTCTGTCCCAGGAGGCACTCAGTGGCCTACAGGCCCACATCCAGGGGCCCACATCCAGGGCCCAGAGTCAGGGGGCCCCAGCCCAGTGTAGATCCTGAGAAGCAGGTCACAGTGAACATACAGCTTCTTAAATCTTTGTGAAAACACAGAAATCATTTCTGTCACATAACAGTGACCTTTGACCTGACAAATCGTGTCAGATCTCCACATGAAGGTTTACTTGAAGAAAGTCCATCTTAAATTTAAAACACAATGACACGAGCAGGACGAGAAAACAAAGTACACAAAAACCTCAGAGACACAAAGAGACAAAACCAATGAGGAGGAAGACTGCAGAACCAAGACCAGGAGGACTCTGAACAGAGAGTGAGGAGCAGACAGACCTCCTCAGAGTTCAGACCTACGACGCTGTGCAGTGAAAAGCTGTAAACCGTGTGAAGTGTTCAGCTGATGCTGCTGAAGTTTATTAAATAAAAGCTTCTGTGGAGGCGGGAAGTGAGATGCTGTGTGGCCTCATGGTGTTCTCCGGAGTCTCAGGGGTTAAATATGAAACCTCTGAATTAAACACAATCACAGAGGAGACGGGATGGAGACAAACAGAACATATCTAATCACTGTTCACAGATGAAAGGTCCAACCGGAGGAGAGCAGGAGAGTGACACCTTCGGACGTTCTGTGAACTGCAGGCAGCACTCCATGAGTCAGACTCAGTGTTAACGCTAACAACACAGTTTAGCTATGCTACAGCTAGCTGGCTTAGCTTAGCTTAATGAATACATAATGCATGAATGTGACATGAAAAACACACCCTCCTCCTCTTCCTCGTCCTCCTCCTCCTCCTGATTGGCCTGATGGTGCTGCCAGCAGCTCAGAGCTCCACCTGGTGAGCTCCACCTGCCTCCTCCTGTCAGGCAGCGTCTCAGTGTCTTCTTTAAAGTACCCACTCTGCTCTTCAGACCGTCCACTGGAGACAAAGTGCAGTTTGGCTTTAGTTGATTGTGTTTCTTATTTCCCTTATTTGGGCGTTTTCATGGAAACACAGCTTTGTTGATGGGGCGTGTTGACAGGCGGCCTCTCCGGCCAAACACAGAGAAATCCCCACAGCTCCTCCTGAGAGCAATGCATGCAGGGAAAATGCAGAGCAAGGCTCCCAATGGGAGCACTCTGTCCTCACTGTCCTTCAGACACACACACTTCAGTGGACATCAGTGTCCACGGTGAAGGTCAGGTGATCATTGGTGGTCACCTGACGGCTAACTCTTTACTCAGAGGACATTAAAGAGCACCTTGACCGTGTGAGCGGTAACCATAGAAACACACATCTACAATATACAGTGTGAAAATGAGGGACGGTGCAGTAACCGGTGCAGGATCACTTCTCTTCTCCTGTCCTTCCCTCCTCGTCTGGCTGCTCCCTCATCTTCCTCTGGCCGAGCCCTCGCTCTGTTTCAATGGATCAGGCCTGTAATTGGTTGCAGATGTTCTGCTCTGATCCAGCTGTGGCTGCAGGAGGAGGCTCTGGTTGATGACTGGGCAGAAATGGACACCTGGACTGTGAACCCCCCTCCTCCTCTCAGGAGGCCTGAGGTCTGTACCTGTAGAGGCAGGAGGCAGTTTGGACTCAGGTGAGTGTTTCTGCAGAGCTCCGAGCCCCGCAGAGAAAAGCTTTGACTCCCACTCAGGAAATAATTAGTCTCATTTCCTTCTTCACTGGCAGCACAGTGTGGTGGCGCCGTCATGGAAGCTCTGCGTCACATTTTCTCCTCCAAGAAAAGAGCTTAGTGAGGATTTACCAATGCAGCATCCTCCTTTTCCCTATGCGCTCTGTCAGCCAGGAGATCCACCGGATAACAAACGTCAAACTGACCATCCTCTGTGAACCCAGCGAGGCTGAGAGAGGAAGATCAGAGGCTCATCAGACCCAGAGCCGGGCTCCAGCTGCAGGGTCAGGTCAGCCTGTGATCCTCTGTCTCTAAAACCTAAGAGTTTTAGTCCTCTGCAGGCCATGCCCACCTGTGACATCACATCGACATCACTGTGCTCCAACAGCCTCCATGCTTCAGAGGGATTCAGACAGACTCTGCAGGCGCAGCATCAGGCGGGGGTCAGGTGTCTGACTGGTTAGTTCTCCATGGTCACAGACCCCTCAGGGAATTCTGGGTAAATGAAGCTGTCATAAAAACACGAGTAAATACAGAATGTTGGAAACACATCCTAAGATAAACACAGTAACTTAAAGGACCAGCGAGCTGGGCGTTGTGCCCTCTAGTGGTGAGGTGGCAGGCTGTAGTCAGCTGATGAGCCCCTGATGGAGGCGTGTTGTGTCTGTTCTGTACAAAGATGGCCGCTCACTGCGCGGCCTGCTCCTTTACCCAGCTGCTGATCATCGATCTTTTTCCTGCTCTGATGGACAAGCAGACTTTTCCAGTCTGGAGGCATTTGTTGTAATTTACTGCTCACACTCCCCTGTAGTTTCCTAATCTGATTTCAGCAGAATATTCCAAAATGTTCGTCCTGTGGATCAGTTGAAGACGAGCCCTGCAGATCGCGCTTGGTGTTGGTGGACCGGTCTGTTTGTGGACCGGCCCTGTTCTGATGGTATTACCATGCTTAGTGGGGTGTGTAACAGACATGCAGCGCAGTTACACACGTCCTTGTTGTGACTCTGTAGTTGTAAATTGTTTTAAAATGAAGGCCGTGTGTTTAGGCTAAATAAAAACAGTTAACAGGTGATAGGAGCTAGCAGCAGCTGAAGAGCAACATCTGTGATGAAACACTGATAGCCTTCAAACGGCTCGATGTCAGAATGTTCATTTGACTGGTTAGATGCTGGAACAGTCACAAAGGTTTCAGCTTAAGCCCGACATGTTGAGCTGTCAAGCTGTTTAATAGTAGAAGAGCAGCAGATAAAGGGTTAAAACACTTAGAACCTGTCCGGCTGTGACGTCGGGGGATAATATCGTGATAATGATAATATTTGTGTTATTACTTATCAGTGGTCCATACAGCGGTGAGGAGGCCCTCTGGTTTGACTCAGGGTGGGTGGAGCTCCCCCCGGCTGCCCGCTGCAGCCTCGGTATTGATTACAGCCTCCATCTGTTGTGCGTTTTCTCAGCATTCTATTCTATTCCTATTGTGAATCGCTGCCTTTGTTATGTGTTATTTTCCCATCATGCTCCGGCTGTTTCCATGAGTCACTCGGAGGGCTCTGTGCTGCGCTCCAGGCCCAGAGCCTTATTACAGACAGACTCCCTGTTTATGGTTTTCTCATCAATAAGTGGCCCATTGTCTCCGGACAGCGTGGGACTCGGCGTGGCATGTGGCTTCAATCGAACGCTGCTGTAAATATTAGCATGTGGGACGTTTGTTTTCACAGACCTGAGCTGCACACGTGTTAACCAGCTGCTGTAATTGACACATTAACCCTTAAGACCCTTATTGTCCTGCTTACTGCAGGCTTTGGCTGCACGGCGGTGCTGTAGTCTGGGCGGACCTCTGGCAGCCCTTCCAGGTTTCAGACAGTCCAAAGCCACTTTTCCTTTTTCTCCTCGGCAGACGGGCTAAAAATAAAGAGGTCTTTTAAAGAGTGTGGCTTTTAATGGCAGCATGTAAAATCTGCTGTGTGTTAACAGCTTCACTGAGGCAAACCAAACGACATGCCTTAGCAGCCTCAAAACAAATTGGGATGGCAAATGAGCGGCCCGCAGGACGACGTCATACGTCTGTCCGAGTCACAGACGTATGACGCTCAGGTCCTCGTCTACCTCAGTTTAACCCACATTTATGTCCTGTCCTACCATGGTTACCAGCATTACCAGCAGTCCTCCAGGTCATGTGATAACCAGGGATTGGCCGGACTCATCACTCCCCACAAGTGTCAGAACTGATTAAGCTTCTCGGAGGAGCATTGAGACACAGTGAGTCCTGCTGCCTCCATTTTTAAATTTTGGACAAACGTAAAAAAACAATCTGTGTCTGGAACAGATCAGACAGCCCTGCAGTGTCATGGCAACAGTCCAGTAGGACAAGAGACACTCTTTAGAGGACAACAGTGTCCACATTTTGAGCAGAGAAGGCGGGTGGTTTGTCCTGACATCCTGGTACATGGTGGTTAACGAGGTTTCAGTCATGTGACCTGGCAGCAGGCAGCACATGAGCTCGGCTCCACTCAGACAAAAACCAAACTGTCTTTGAGACCGCCTTCGCCCTGCTGTCTGTGTCCACCCGGCTGCATCATCACAAAGGAGAGTGTGACTTCACCTGGTGAGGAAGAATAAGGGGGAGAATCCAGATTCATGACAGAACTTTGTTCAGCAATGCTCCACAGACAGAAAGTCAGGGGGAATGGGTGAGTGTGGGAGAGGAGGATTTGGGCCAGCAGGCAGGGAGACGGCCTCACCAGGCTCTGAGACAATCAGTGAAGGTGAAGGACATGAACCTGGATCAAAGCACAGCCTTCTAGGCTTCTAGGACGTTAGCTGGTGTGCTGACGGCGTGTTGACGGCATGCTGACATGGAGGCTCCCGCCTCCACCAGGTCTAATTTCCGGAAGAGGTCAACGTGGACCGGACCAGCTGCAGCTGGCCTCAGAAACAGAACCTGTCCAGAGCTATCACAGGAAATAAATCACTGCATCTGTCTCAGCTCGCAGTTTGAATCTGCTCCTCATCAGATCCACGCTGTAACACATCAGCTCCACCAGCAGCTCCACCATCAGACCCTCCATGATCTGACTGATCAGTGCAGAAAGCAGCAGCACCGGCAGGCCTCATCTGCGTGCCGGCCTCCTGCTGGCTGGGTTTCCGGGATAATGGGGCCGAGCTGTTGGTGTTTTTGTTCCGTGCAGGTGGCGCTGGGTTGTTTTACCCCCGTGAAGGCTGATTGGATCAGGCCCCGAGCACTGCTGTGTTGTGGTCGGAGCCTCTTCAAAGCATCGCTCTACAGAGCTCAGCGTGCTGGAATGCCCATTACCTTGCGGTGGCACGTCTCTTGGAGCTGCTCGGCTCCTGCAGAGCGGCTGCAGCCAGGTATCCCATCAGCCCCTGCGAACATGACGCTATTTTCCTGTGTGGGCCTCTGCAGCTGCAGGGCTCTTACACAGGACCTGCATTCTTCTGCAGCTGAAGGCCGAGCATCTATTTTTGATGTGCCGGCTCTAAATATACAGCGGCTGCTGTGTGCTCCGGGCTCCAGCAGCGCAGAAGAAAAGTCCAAATGTAGAAGCTGTGTTTGGCTCTGCGGCCTGCGGCGCGCTGCGTGGTAAGTCCTGGACCTGGAACAGCTCATGGTAGATATTTTGGATGCGTCATGCAGCGCTTGGTGCTGCAGCCGTGATGCAACCGTCGCTGCAGAAGGGCGCGTCCTCTCCGGCCCACCGGTTGACGCACATCACTGGGAAACTCCTTCCAGATTCCCAGAGCTCCCAGCGGGCCCGGCTGCAGCTGGATGGCCGCCAGGGCCGTGCGGTCAGGGGATTACACACCACAAATGTGTGTTTGGAGTGTGTTCAGGCTGCCTAAGGCCACATGCTCTGGCCAACAAACATCACAGAAAAACACACACCACAGGGACGGTGAGACATCACTGTACCTCATGGACCAACATGTGTTTTAATGTCATAATATTAACTCTACATATTATTCTGTATTCAGACTGAAGCTGGGAGCTTTGGCTGATTATCTGAAACTTTCTCTCCCCACAGAAACATGAGCAGCAGCAGAAACAGTGGAGCTTCCTTCTTGTCTGTGTTTCGTCAGTGACTTCACGCCGCCGTGTCTTCAGACGACTCGTAAACACAAACGCCTCCAATGAAACAACAGCCCGTAAAAATCAGGAAGCAACATCAAAGCTGCTGCACCGCACTCACTTTATAAGAAAGTGTTTCATCTTGGAGGAGGCTGCTGCAGGTCCATCAGCCCGGGGGGGGACATCCTCCACACAGGGGGGACACGTCCTCCACACAGGGGGGACAGGTCTTCCCCACAGGGGGACACGTCCTCCACACGGGGACACGTCCTCCACACGTCTCGTCTCACTCTGCTGTGAAAAAAACAACCATGAAATGTCCACAGTCACTCAGACATCAGGTGGGACACCAGAAGGACACAAGTCCCCACAAGACCATCTGCTATGGAGACACTTCATATGTCTGATATGTTCATATCCAGAAGGATAGAAAGACAACAAACCACCACAGACACACAGAGTGGGCACAGAGACACACAGAGGACTCCAAAGAGATACTACACAGCCGCAAGACACAGCGGTGCTGCTGTGTGTTCTTGTATTTTTCTCAGTGTGTTGTGTGTTGTGTTTTTCTCTGTTGAATGTTGCGTGTTGTAGGCTGAGCAGGACGTCAGACTGGGACCTGAACTTGTCTCTTCATGTGGAGACTTGTTTTCAGGATTTTCTTTGAACGAGCGTCTCCGTCTGTTTGTGTCAAAACATGCAGCAGCTCTTAGATTCAGGATTCAGAGGAACACCGAGGAGGCCCCACACAGTCCACCTCAGACCTGCCTCGCTTCATTTCCCCAAAACACTTGCTGCAGGCCTTCACCTCCTGCACCACACTGTTAGAAACCCAAACAGCCAATCAGCAGCAGCTTAATAAACGTTTATTAGGGCCCGAGCACCGAATGGTGCAAGAGCCCTATTGAAACCCTAGGGATTATTAGGGCCCAAGCACCGAATGGTGCAAGAGCAATGGTGGAAAAATGGCTCTATAACGCCCCCTAACGCATAGCCCCTCTGGTCAGTTTGACACAGGATTATGAAAATTGGCACACATATGTATCACCTCAAGACGCACAAAAAAGTCTCTTGGACCACCCCTCCAAACACAACAGGAAGTCTGCCATTTTAAAGTTTGGCGATGTGTGACCCTAATGCAAAACTTTTCACACCTCGCATACTTCATCGAATTGAGCTGAAACTCACTGTTTCCACTCAGGACACCATTCAGGACGCATTCCAAAACTCTTACAAAAGTCTGACGGTGTGGCCAGGGCGTGGCCTCAAAGTTTGGCGAATTCACAGGAAACAGGAAGTCGCTATAACTTCTGTGTTTACTGTCCGATCTGTACCAAATGTCACATGTATGATCAGAGTCTGACCCTAAACACATCTATACAACAATATTGAGGCTTTGACAGAGCGCCACCTACTGGCTACACAAAATGTTGTGTTTTCACAGGTTTTTCTGCATGCCCCTGTGGCCTGTTTTGTGTAGAATTATAAAACTCAGTACACCAAGACGCACAAAAAAGTCTCTTGGACCCCCCCTCCAAACCCAACAGGAAGTCCGCCATCTTGAATTTTGTGGTCATTTTTGGCGATTTGTGACCCTGCTACAAAACTTTTCACGCCTCGCATACTTCATCCAATCGAGCTGAAATTCAATGTGTACACTCAGGACACCATAGGGAATAGACGCATTCCAAAACTCTTTCAAAAGTGTTACGGTGTGGTGGGGGCGCCGTGTTTCTCCTTCCAGGAGCTGTTTGCCAGCTGCTCATCTAAACTGTCCATCGTAGTTGTACTTCCTCCTTCTGTCTGTGTGTTCTGCACCTGAAGCCCTTGCGCTTCTCCACATTAATCACGCCCACAATCAATTCCGACCAATCACAGCATGGTTGCCGCACAGCCTTGAAAGAAAAAGTTCGGCCCGGACCCTGTGCACAAGAGTGCAGAACAGCGGGCGGTCCGAGACAAAAAATGACAAAAAGACAAAAGACAAAAAAAAATGACGTCATTTTGTGGGCGTAACGTCTGCACGGGGGAAAAAGTTCTTTGTCTCGCGGAGTATGGATCCAGCTTGAGTCTGTTATGTCATGTCAATTTATAGCCTTACTTTTAGTTTACATTGTTTACCTTGTTTACTTGACCTTATCTTATTTAGCTTATTTTTATCCATGCTCACTTCAACAAGTGTCTCCACGTTACTTCTACATGCCCCATTTCCTGTTTTCATAAGGAAATGCTGTCGCCCACAATCATATCAAGCACTGTTGCATTAGAAAACAACTTTTATCGAACAAATAAACGTGTATGTCGACATAGATGGTCGTGTTGGGCCGGTTCGTTTGTGTTAAATAATAATATAATAGTGATCGTTTCCTAAAAAGGTTTATTAAGGGCCAAATCGCTTAGAGAAATGCGTGAATTGTCAGAGCGACATGACTGTAATCAAATTGACTCATTCATTTCTATTGGCGCTCATGTCCGTGGTGTCCACACGTATTAAAACCCATGGTGTCCCTACGAAAATGCCCCGCATTGACTTTCTATGGAGGCAGTTTTCCGTGGTGCCTGCACGTAATTTCACTACTTTTCGTGTCGGTGCCACGTAATTCAGTGTTAACAATCCGTGTGTATGTCACGTATTTCTGTGAGATCAGGTTGCACACACACACACAGAGAAAGAGACACACACACACACAGATGCTTCAATCGTAACAGTCTGAGAAGATCAAACTACATAACAGACGAGTCACAGACCACACAGAGCGAACACAGGGCACATTCATCAGCTGGGAGGTTTGGTATCAGTGCTAACATGCTAACTGATCAATAAGAGTGTGGAAACTGTAAGTGAATAAACAGCTAGCAGACAGGAAGCAGGGAAACTGCTGGATAACTAGCATGTGGAGATTTCCTGTGGTTGCATGTAAAACTGGAAGCTGCCTGCTAGCATGTTAGCATCCATGACCAGCTCCCTCTGTGCTGCTGTCAATCAAACCAAATTCAGAACCTGGTTCTAATGGACTCCTCAGAGTCTTCCTGCTGTTTCCACAGGTCATAGGATGTGTGCTCACATCAGTGAGTTGGCTCCTAAGAGGCACATCAGGTCTGATGACAGACACTAATCCTGCAGAGGAGGCTTCTCTACTCCTCAGCCTGTAAATCAGCTCTGCACTGGCTGCAGCTCTGCTTCCTGCCCCACAGCAGGCCCCACACTCTGAATCACAGAGAAGCCCAAAGACCAGAGCCGTGGGGGGCCGCTGATCCCACACTGCTGGAATCTGTGCAGCTGGAGGTCTGGTCTAAGAGAGCAGGACCAGAACAACACACTGTGCACCATGGCTGACACAATGAGACACAAAACTGGCCACTTTGTTTGGTCTGCGCCTGGGTCCTGTTAAAAACTACACCACACATAACAGACGGGCCCTCGCAGCCCTACGAGGTGAGGAACATGGATAATCAGCCTGAACACAATTCATACCACCAGTAGGTGGCGCTATGAGAGTTTCTGGTCATTAGCATATCAATCTGTTCAGAATGACAGGCTCAGCGTGCCTGATTTTTTTCATGTACATTGGATGAAGTATAACGAGTATAGTATAAGTATAAACGCTTGCATTTCAATAGGGCTCTTGCACCATTCGGTGCTCGGGCCCTAATAAACGCTTGCATTTCAATAGGGCTCTTGCACCTTTCGGTGCTCGGGCCCTAATAAGTAAGTCTTAAGTAGAGATTTAAAAGTGGTGAGGCCATTTACCGACCACACAGCTAGAGGCAGAGTGTTCCACAGTGGGAGCCACGACTGAGAAGGCCCGGTCACCTCCAGAGCCATTTGGTTAACAGACCTAAGAGCTCTGGAGGGCCGATGTAATACCAGGAGGTCTGATAAATAGTCCGGGGCCAGCCCATGCAAGCACTTAAAAATGAATAAAAGAATCTTAAAATCAATTCTGTGCTTCACCGGTAGCCAGTGAAGTGAGGAAAGCACTGGCGTGATGTGCTCGCGCTTTTTTGTCCCGGTGAGAAGGCGAGCTGCTGCGTTTTGGACCAGCTGCAGACGGTGAAGCTCTGACTGTCCAATTCCAATATATAGGGAGTTACAGTAGTCTAAGCGAGAGGTTATAAATCGGGATGACTTTCTCTAAGTCACTCTGACTAAGGTATGGCTTTAACTTAGCAATAAGCCTTAGTTGAAAGAAGCTGGACTTGACCACTGAGCTCACCTGCTTGTCCAATTTAAAAGCACCATCTACAATCACCCCGAGATTCCTTGCATGAGTTTGTATGTTTGGCGCCAGTGGGCCAAGGGAGCTGGCAAGGACCTGGACTGCTGTGCTTCCTGAATATGGACCCCAGGGGTAGCATGTACAGAGAGAACAACAGCAGGCCCAGAACCGACCCCTGGGGCACCCCGCAGGTCAGAGGGGCCACTGAGGAAGAAAACTGCCCTATCTGAACTGAGAAGGATCTGTCTGTCAGATAGGATTCAAACCACATTAGGGCAGTGCCTTTTATGCCAACATAGTGCTCTAAGCGAGCCAAGAGAATCCTATGGTCTACCGTGTCAAAGGTCGCTGTCAGGTCGAGGAGAATTAAAATGGCACAGTTGCCAGAGTCAAGGGTTAGTAAGAGATCATTAAAAACTTTTAAAAGAGCAGTTTCAGTGCTGTGGAGAGGCCTAAAACCAGATTGAAACAGTTCACAGACATTGGCTGTTTTTAAAAATTCTTGGATTTGAGTAAGAACAGCTTTCTCTAAAACCTTTGACATAAAAGGGAGCCTGGAAATTGGTCTAAAATTGGTTAAAACCGAGGGGTCTAGGCCTTTCTTTTTTAAAAGAGGCTGCACTGTGGCATGTTTAAAAGAGGACATTAATCAGACATTAATGGATGGACTTGTGTTAGCAGACAGTAGCTAACTAGTTAGCTAACTGAGCCAGAGCACTGGCATCATGACTGAGGCTCATTATAGAAACACAGCTGGCAGCAGGACACCACCTCCATGCAGAGTCTGGCCTCACATCAGTCCAGCACTGTGTTCATCGAATGTAACAAGTAACTACAAACACTGTAGAAATGTAGTGGAGTAGAAAGTACAGGTAACCGCTGCAACATGTAATGGAGTAAAAGTATAAAGTATGCACTATTATTTTTACTTAAGTAAAGTAGAAATACATAAAGAATTACTTAAGTACAGTAACAAAGTACAAATACTTAGTTACTTTGCACCAATGCCAAGTACAAACCAAAGAGTAAAAAGAGACTAACAACGGAGGACAGGAGGACACAGGTGATGGCACCGTGGACAAGCATACGGACTGATGAAGACAAAGGGAAACACAGGACTTAAATACAGGAGAATAACAAGACACAGGTGAGACACGTTAGGGAGGGGCGAGCAATCCCAAAGGCGGGAAACACAAGGAAGTAAAACACACAGGAACACAAGAGGGAACACTGACTTCCAAAATAAAACAGGAAACATGAGACAACACTGCAAACACCCAAGGAGGTCAGGACCAGACTGAGGAGGTCAGGACCAGACCGAGGAGGTCAGGACCAGACTGAGGACAGAAACAAGATGATCATGACAGCTACTCAGCTCATTCTGACATTTAACTTACAACTGCTTTGACTCCTCCTCTGTGACATTTAGGAACTTTGCAGACATTCAGCTGTCACTTCAGCTCCTTTCAGGGCTCAGAGTGCAGCGCCTCCTCTGTCAGAGCTGCAGTTATGAGTTATGGAGGATAAGTGGAGGAAGACAGTGACTGACCACAGGCACACGGCCGCAGACCAAAATGACAGAGGTCATAAAAAGCCTGCATGTCAGGAAACACACACACAAACACACATACACACACACTGTAAGCAGTGCTCCTGTTTTTCCAGTTCCGCTCTGCTCTCCTCACTTTACGGCTGTCACATTCAGCACAGAGGAACAATAGATGAGCCAGAGGCAGAGGAGGCGGAGCTACACAGGATGCCCACGAGAAGACTGAGTGACGTCGATGCAGAGAAGGACAGCGAGGTGAGTCAGGAGGTACCCGTCACCTCTGAGCTCTGATGACGCGTCACATGATGACACACGGCTGTAAATCTGTCTGCAGACGTCCATGTGAAAGACTGACTCACACTTCAACTCCTTCCAGTGTCTGACGTTCCGTTCAGGGTCCTCACTTAGCAGCAGAGAAAAGGGCTGAAAAAGCTCCACCTGCAACAAGCTCCACCCATTTTCCCGCCTCATCAGAACGATGTTTTGTGCACTTCTCCACACGAGCACAGGAGGGCGCACAGCTACGAAAGCACTGGTTTTTGTTGTTGTTTGTGTGAACAGGCTGAAGACAGGTGAATGAAACCAGCTGTCAGGCGTCCCTGCTGCAGACAGGTGTATGTAATGCAAGCATGGTGCTGATTGACTGTTCCTGCTCTGTCACATCTGTTACAGCTGCATATGCTGTAGGATTTACATCTACAAGAAATATTCACCTACAGTTTATCAATTACATTTCATCTTCTAGTCAGTCAGTTGACTTTAGAAGCTCACTGGACGGGTCAGGTGAGGACCAATCACAGACAGCCGTGCTTCCACTGTGTGAAAACCATTGACAGTAAAAACTATGGACAGAGCTTCCGTGATGTCACCCGTTTGTTTCTGAAGAGCCGTTTTGAGGCTCGGTGGGAGGTTCTGGGACGTGATGACCGCCGCCATGTTGACAGCGTCACGTCCGCCAAAACTCTCAAATATGGACAAAGAGGGGGAGCACGAGCGGGGTTTAGGGGGGCAGGCGATTGTGGAAGCAGGAAACTCACGCTGTGATACGTCAACTCTCTGTCACTCAAGCGGCAACGCCCATAATTAGGCGTAATTTTAAGTCCGACTACCATTGAAACGAGTGGATTGTAAAAAAATTCACCCCCCCTACAATTGACACTAGAAGAGAACCTATCATCTGAGACCAGAGTGTTTTTTTTGTACCAGGCTGTAAACATGTTAATTTCTGCTGTGAAGTCGGCCATTTTAACATGGGAGTCTATGGGAAATTACTCGCTTTTGGAGCCAACCCCCAGCTGTTGCAGCATGAATTACAAGTTTTGACACTTCCGCATGGGCTTCCACTTTGAGCCCCGAAGGTTGCCGCTTGGTGAAAACACACAACAGGAAAATACCTGCAGCTTCACACTAAGTGTAGATCTGAGCAGAGCCCATCAGATATCCTGCTGTTTCATTGGATGAGGTGGCTCAGAACTGAGAGCAGGTGGGTGGAGTCAGACCATGAAGGCGGAGTCTGCTCTGAGATACAAAACAGGAAGTGAGTCAGACCAGCATGTTCCCTGTGATGTCATGGTCACATTACCTCACAGAGCTGTGGTGACATCATCCTAGGTGTAGCAGGCCGCCTCCGTCAGGCGCCGCTGCAGGCAGCTAGGGACCACATGAGCAGCCGTCTGAGCTGTAACTACAGCCAACAACGTGTCAGCACAGAGGAAACTGCAGCTCTGTGTGGTCTCAGCTCGTCACACATCGCATACCTGAACGCCCCCTCAACCAATCCCAGCCCAGAATTCCCCTGCATGCTGTAATGCATGTTTTGGGTGTCTTTGGGTGACGGCGCAGCGGCTCGATGATCAAACAGATGTTTGTTTCATAACATGGAGCGGGAACAGATCCAGGCTCAGTGCCGCCACACTCAGATCGGGTTCCTTTGGTTCGGCGCCACACCTGTTGGCGCTCTGACAGTCTGAGCAGGTCAGGTGACTGATGTCAGAGAAACCAGGCAGTCAGCACATATCCACTTTCCAGTAGTTGGTTACCATTGCAACCCATCACATCCAGGTGCCAACAGCTCCTGAAACACTTCCTGCTCTGCAGCTCCAGATCCACCCTGATGGTGGTGCTTGATGTCATCGTTGTGTCATTTTGTTCAGTTTTTCATTTTTACGTAACCAGTTTTATTTGCTGTGCATCACCTCCACCTACAGAGGGTGTGTGTGTGTTCACTTAGCAGTACCTGAGCTCAGAGTGTGTGTGTGTTTGTGTGTATGCGTTATAATTTGACATCAGGTTTCCTGGACGGAGCTGATGGAGGAGGCTGCTGGGAGTCTGATCGCTCAGAGAAAATGCCTCCGCTCTGATTGAGCATGTCTGAAAATAACCGCACGCATGCGGAGCTCAATTAATTTTTCCACAGCAACACTGAACCAAACTTTCCAGGAATTATGTAATTTCATGTGAAAGCTCAGACTCTGCTCTGCACATTGCCCCCTGATGGAAGAAGACCTGAACAGCAAAGACATTGTTCAACTACAACACACAAAACAACAACAACCAAAAACAACAACCATAATAACCGCAACAAGCACAGCAACAACTACAACAACAACAGCAGCAACAACCACAAGCACAGCTGCTACAACCACCGTCTCTAAATGAACCCTGTTTTTATCAGCTGCCACAGTGACATCAGGTTGCAGCATCTGGGCGACAGGTTTACTGCAGAACAGCATCTTTTATTTTGTAGGATTGTGATGAGCAGGAGCAGGAACAGGAAGTACAGCTGAGGTCTTCATTCATATTTTTCCCACCTGTACAGTGTGGGTGACCTGCCATCTCCATGGTGATGAGGGAGGCAGGGTTAGCTGATGGAGCCCAACTAAAGCTCAAAAACACACAAAATACTTCAAACGTTTGTTTTTGTATTAAAATGTTTTGTGTGTAATAATGTGTTGGCGGCGCACAGTGCCCTAAAAGCGGGCAGTCCACAGCGCCAGTGATCACAGTTATAGTTAGCAGACAGAAGCTATCTAGTTAGCTAACTGACGAGCCACAGCAGCATCATGATTGAGGGACATTATAGAAATACACATAAAAGTAGAAATACCCAGAAACTGTACTTAAGTGAGGTAACTAAGTATTTGTAGTTGGTAACTTGGCAGCACTGCTGAGCAGCACGGATGTTTGCAGCAGTCTGCGAGTCCTCAGCGGCCGCAGTTACACAAACAGGTGTGTGAGGTGAAGACAGCAGTCTTTAAATAGACAACAATAGATGGGAAACACATCTGGACAGAAGTCTGTGTGTGTGTGTGTCGATGTCTCAGGAGGTTTTAAAGTTCTAAAAATACAAGGTGTGTGTGGAGGAATGTGTGTGTCCTGCTGTGTGAAGAGTTTAATGAGGCGAGGGAGGCTACAGGAACTGAGTGAGGGACAGACAGCTTCAAATATGTCTGTTGTTCCCCAGAGGACACACACAAACACACACAGACACACACACACAGAAACACACACAGACACACACACACAGAGACACACACAGACGCACACACACACAGAGACACGCACGCACACAGACAAAGACACACGCAGACACACACAGACACACACACACACACACGCACACAAACACACAGACACACACAAACACACAGAGACACACACACACAGTCTGGGTTCCACATGAGTGAGGCATAAGACCTGGAAATGTCTTCACAAAGCCGCTGTGACCTTTGACCTGTAAAGGGAGAGGAGCAGAGAACCCGGACGCTCAAAGACAGGTCGTGATGTGAATTGATCATGTGACATCAGCAGCAGGCCGCTGTGATGGTCCTTTATTTTGTAACGTGTTAGGGCCACGCCTTTATTTTGACAGAGCAGGTCCTCCTGGACGTGGATGACAGTCTTTCACAAATCAACATGACAACAGAGAGCCGCAGTCTCGACAACAACACATGGTCACAGCCAGTTCAGTGAAGTACTACGTGGTCACATGACCCACAGCGTCCTCACGAGTTCCATGGTTACCTGATTGGACTAACAGGTCTGTCATCATCAGCTCGTCAAAACAAAGGCCAGCCGCCACCAAAAGCAGAACGTTTCAGTTTGACACCAGAAAAATGCCAGGAGGCTCCTCCTCCTCCTGTGTCAAAGTGAATGTCAGCGGCGAGATGTCCCTGCGTGACAGGTCCGGGGTGAGGCCGCAGACATCAGATGGACCTGTTCTGTGAGTTTTGTCTTCAAGGTCAGTCCCCAGTCTGCATACAGTGAGCATGTGTGTGTGTATGTGTGTGTGCTGGTCTTATGGGGACATGTGTTCACACATTGTGGGGACCAGCCACCATTATCAGGTACTCACAAGTCAGAGCTTCATATGCAGACAGGCCTGAATGGAAACACTGTGTGTGTGTGTGTCTTCTGGGTGGCATTGTGTCATAATAAACACGGACACACACACAGCTTCCTGTGAGCCTTTGAAGAGCCTGTTTTTGACCTCCACCCACGCCTGTCTGGACTCAGGTAGCCCGCAGACCTGCAGCCATGCTCAGATTTACAATCACTGGCCGCTGTTTGGACTCCTCACTTCCTGATATGTCTTTTCCAAATAAATGGATTCTCTGTAAAGCCGCTCACCAACCGAAAAATTCCTCCAAGCAGACACTCCGTATGGAGATGTGTTTATCTGTTTTCAGGCAGATGTTGAGGAAGAAGTCAGATTACTCAACAAAAGAGTACAAATACTTGTAACCCAGGTCAATGTACTCGAGTATTAAAACTCACATAATGCAATTGCAAACAGCAAACTTCGCACTCACTATCTTTAAGCTCAACGTGAAGCTGCAGCACCTTGGCGGCAGGGTCACTGCAGAACAGCATGTTATGTCGGAGCATTTCCATGACAACAGGTCTGCAGCTAAAGACGAAGCTGATGATGAGGAGAACAATGCTGTGTGCAGAGCTAAGTCCTCTGCACGGTTATATCTGTTTCAGATACACATGCTAACTGCTACATGCTAGCTGTCAGAGAGCCACAGCAGCTGGTTGTTTCCTCTTTGATCCGTTAGCTGATAAATGGTGACTGACAGGTGGTCCAGCCAATCTGCCTGCTCTATACAACAGGACAGCCTCTATGTTGGTTCTGAGGTCTCGTCCTCCTCTCTCAGAGTTTCTGAGGAAAATAGCCTCAGTGCAGACAGACAGGAAGTGTTTTAGAATATTTAATGAAAAGTGGAGCACCAGCACTTCCTGAATAAAAGTCAGATTAAACAGTGACTGCTGCTGGAAGGTTCCCTCGCTTTGTGCCAGGTTATAAAAGCTCCCAGACTGAAACAAACAGATGTGAGGTGGAGGCGTGTTGACGTTGAAGTAAAGGGGAGCCATGCAGTGTCCTGGACCAGGACGAGTGGCGTGTGTGTGCGAGCAGTTCCGATGGGACAGTAACCCGGCTGATCTTTGTGTTTGTGTTCGCAGCAGCTGTTCTCACGCCTCTTCACACAAAGACGTTATGCAACGGCGCCAGTGGCAGAGCGAGAGCCGGTGCTGATGAAAAACAAAGCGGCTTCAAGTAAGGCAAACAGCAGGCGCTCAGAGAGATAAGACTCCACCTGTGTGCAGAAAGCTCGTCAGTAATGAGCGTTTGTTTGTCTGAGTCGCGTCCAGCCAATGGGAAGTTTGAGTGGCGGGCAGGAAACTGACTCAGAGCAGGTGGGCTCAGCGGTGAGGTAATGTTTGACAGACCTGGCCATTGATCAGACTCTCTGTGCCGCCGCTGATGTCAAAGATCAGGGACGGCGGCAGCTAACCATTTAGCTGCACCAGATTAGCTGTGCTTGTTATTATCTTGTATCAGTATGTATATATATGATACATTTATATGTATCATGTAAATGACCTCACAGCCACCTCGCTCAGCAGCCCGGTGATGAGGGGCCCCTGGGTCTGAGCCTGTGTGACCCCGTGCATGCATGCGTTGTGCTGCTGCTTGTGTTTGTGCTGTTTGTCCCTCTGTGATGTATCAGTGCGAGGCAGGCAGGCAGATAAGCTCGGGGTTAAAACACAGATGGTATCAGAGCTGCAGCTGCTGTGAGAGTCTGACCTGTGCTGCAGCTCTGATACCATCTGCGTTCTAACCCCGAGCTTATCTGCCTGCCTGCCTCGCACTGATACACCATCAATACAGGAACGCCCTGTGGCCAAACATTTGGCCCTGCGGCCTTCAGGGGCCCGGGCCCTGGGTCCTGACCGCTGCACCGTGAAGGTGAGCCTGTGGTGTTTGGCAGCGCTGACGGAAATCAAACCCTTCCATTTATTAGTTCTCAAAGCCGGTGTTGTTGTAAGGATCAGAGATGAAGACGGAGCACGGTGAAAAGACAAACAGCCACCGGGCCGTGAAAGATGTAAATGCACCGCCGAGCGTTAGCTCCACCACTTCAAAGGTGCAGCTGGATCCTCCGTCCCTGCTCCAATCAGTCCGACGGTATAAAGTGATTGGTTCGATTCAGGGGACGACTCACTTCCTGCTTCAGCAGCTTTGAAATGACTCTGAGCAAAATGTTACACACTGGAGGTCAAACACACAAACACAAAAAAATCCCACTGATGAGTGTTTACTTTGTGAACAAAGGCTAAATGCTAACAAGTGGCTAAATGGGACTACAGACGATGTCATGTCAAGGTCATCAAGGTGTTTGTACTGTAGAAGAGGTCAGAGGTCAGAGCAGTGAACCTGGTGGGGCTGATGGTGTAGTCATGTGACCATGCTGTAGCTGCTTTATAGCTTAGCATTACCTTTTAGCTTCTGGTGATCATATTCAGGCTTCAAACATCATAAAGTGGTGTTCATTAGTGAAGATGATCCTGCTGAACTACACCTGTGAGGATCAATGACTTTTATTTATTTACTGCTATAATCCAAAAGGCAGTGGAGGACTCTGATTGGCTGTCTGTGGAGGGACACAGGTCCACTGGTTGGAGTAAAGAAAGCCCCCCATCCTCCCTGCTGCACCCTCAGTCATCCACTGGGTGGGTGTCAGAGGTCTGCTGCTCGTCACGGCTTCTCCTGGGACTGAAAACTCTTCCTGCTGCAGACTGAGCTTATTAAAATCAAAGTAAAGCTGCAGCAGCTCCTCAGTCTGATGGAATGTAATGGCCTACTAACACAGTCTAAACAACCCCCACCCCCCCAGTTACCCACAATGCCGCCGCAGCGCCTTCAGCTCTCACACCTCTCCAGTTTGTGATTTCCAAGAATGTTCTTTTCCACCTGAGCGTTCCCCTGGGTGCTGAGCAGCCCGCCAGGTGGAGGGGAAAAAGTTCTTTGTGCACAGGGTCACATCTGCTTCAAAGATGAGGCGTTAAAGGAGTGTTCCAACAAGATGGAGGATCAGAGGGTCACTGCAGGAGTTCAGACTCACATCAGTCATCGCTGTGGGACCGACTCAGAGCTGGAAGCAGGCGGATGACCTGCAGGCCGGCGTGGGAACCAGGGGCACAGGGTCCATCCTCAGCCAGGATGACGAGCTTCTGAGCTTTCAGCTGCATGACGTCGCCCTTGGAGACGGACCACACAGGCTGAGAGCAGAAGAAGAAAATGAATGTCAGCCATCTTTCATCCACTGCTGGAAAGTCAGGAGGAGGCCTGTGTGAAGGTGGAGAGTGTGAATGAGTGTGTGTATGTGTGTGTGGGTGTGTGTGTGTGTGTGTCGCTCACATGAGGTGCTCAGTCCTGCTCCTGGTGTCCTGAAATACTGCACAGATTCAGGCACACACACAAACAGAACCATAACTGATCCGATCAGGATCCTCCTGACTGTGTGTGTCTGTTGCACAAGACGTGTGTGTGTGTGTGTGTGGCCACAGATCATCGCGTCTCTGATGTGAAGGGTGAAAGTATTTATTCTGCACTGTTACCATGCAGTGTGGGTCCACATATCTAGAAGTGTGCCCCTAACATTAATTATTACTCTATACATTCTACTATAATCTATAATCTAATATGTTTTTATGAGTGTTTATGTGTAGTAAGTTTTATAGAAGATCAAAGGAAAACAGATACACTGAATGTATTGAGAAATGTGTAATTTCATTCTTCTCATAGATTTTGTAATTCACTCCCACTGTTAGTTGTTTTCTGCTCTTTGGAAACAGCTCTGGTTGATATCAAGCTAAGGTTGTAAATCGAGATCTTGACAAAATGAATGTGTTGATCTCCACGACCCCATTTTGCGACGGGAGAATTTGCTTCTTCATTGTTAGAATAAATAGTAATTTTGAGACCAGATATTGTCCACTTCTTCTTAATCAAAGAACTTGGGAAGATGAACAAAAGGACCCAGAAGGTCATCCCTAACAGATGTCATAGGTCGAACTGATTCTAACCTGATTAACGGCCATCTCTGTGATGTTTGAACAGCTGAACAGATTCTTCACGTGTTCTTCATTCTTCACATTCACTGCAGCTCCTTTACACCTGCTGCCTGCTGTAGAGGATGAGGACCCTCTGCAGGCCGCCGCCGCCGTGGTAATGATGTGTGACTGCAGTGAGGAGTCGTGTGGAAAAAGGAGGTAAGATGCTGGAGGGCAGCACGGCATGAATACACTTTTGAGAGCTTTTCATAATGGCTGGAGTGATTCAGAGCTAAATTAAGCCCGGGCTGCAGGGCGGGGCTTGTATTCTCATACAGTGGTAAGTGGTATTATTTAGGTGGTGAACGCTGGCGAGGTGGCCTCGCTGTTCCAACCTGACATCGGAGAACAGTAGATACATTGATGTGTGCGCCCGCATGGAGTCGCTCAGCAAGCCAAGAGGCTCACAATCTGTGAATCACATCCTTAAACATCTCTGAGGGGGAGGGGCCAGGCCACGGGGGAGGGGGCTCACATCAAGGCACACAGGTTCAAACACAGGTGACAATATATCTGATGTTTGAAATGCTTCCCTCCATGCAGACCAGAGGAGGAGAAGGTGTCCACCTGCGTCCGTCCTCCTGTCCTCTGAACATCATACAGGTCAAACTCTCTCTGGCCATGATCAGGTAACCTGTGTGTGTGTGACCTGGACGTCCTCACAGAGACCTTCATACTGCACCTCTTAAAGACAGCTGCTCTGACTCGGTTAACAGACGGACCTGCTCTAAAATTATACTCTAATCATATTTCTGTATTTTTAATCCCTGATTTCATCCTGTGTGGATCCTGAGAGGCAAAACTCGGGGCAAACAGCCCAGGAATTTATTCACTGAGGGCTCAATTATAGAGAAAACTTTGACTAAAGTTTGTCCTCTGGGTCTCTATAGATGTGAGCCTGAGATCAGACTGTGTGTCAGGTTTCTGTGTGTGTTGGGGTCCCGCTCTGTGGGACAGGTGTGTGAACCTGTCATCAGTCTGTGGTCCATGTGTGTCTGTGGCAGGTGGTCTGTCCGTCAGGTGCCCCTCAGCTCTGCTCGCCTCTGCTACGATAAGGTGCTGCCAGGAAAATGTGAAAGTAGGTCAAAGGCTCTCAGGTTCACTGTTTGGATTTCTGCTCCCAAACATTCGTACATCAACAGGACGGCAGGATGAGGAGCTGCCAGGTGAGACGGAGGCTGCCAAAGAGTCAGAGGTCAGCGGGGATGCCATAAAGAGTGGAGGAGCTTCTGTTCATCAGAAGCTTTGATCCCTGCAGACAGAACCCTGAGTCATCAGCTTCATCACCACAGGGAGCTAAGCTAACAATGCTAGCTTCAGTTTCTGCTGTGAAACAATAGAACGGTGTGCTGCTGAGGTGAAGACGGGTCCACGCAGACACCAGCGGACACCTCCATCCAACTGTTCATTAGCAGGTGATGCTAAGCTAATCTATGAGGATGAGGTTGTGTTGACTGTCTGATGCTGTGTTAGCATCGTGAATCCTCTGATCCATGACCTGCAGACTGCTCATCAGATAACCTGCTGATTATATGTGTGTGTGTGTCATCCCTCCTGGCCGTGGTGCTTATGTCGTTGCATTAACCCCTCCTCCTTCTCCTGTAAATCCCGCTGGGCTGATGTGCGGCTATCCGCTCGCTCCAGTTGCTCCACAGTGCATCTTTGAGCCGAGCAGCATGGGAACCATTAGGGAGCAAGGCTGATACCTGTGTAATGTAGCTGCTCTGTGCGTGTAATAATCCATTTCATGGGTTCTGTTTTAAGTGGAGAAGGATGGAGCTGTGTGTGTCTGTTTGTTCAGCAGGTCTGGGGTCAGCCCGGCTGCGTGTGGTCATTCTCTCCACAGTTTATAATGTGGGCCGTGTGAGTGGCTCTTTGAAGCCTCCTTTTCCTTCCACACAGGAACGTTTCTCTGTATCCGCTCGTTTGAACAAACTCTCCTTTTTTCAGCGCTGGATCGCAGAGGTCGCTCCTTGTGTCATGTAAACTTGGACATTCCCTGAGAGGTTGTCAGAGGAGGAAGAGAGAGTCAGCCTTTTCCACCGGGGCCAATGCAAACATTTCCTTTATTGAGGAACAGTATCTGCTGATGTTAGTGGCTCCCCTGTCTGCATAAAGGAGGTATTGATGCCAGGCTCGGAGGAGCTGGGCCTTTTGTGCTGCTCATAATTAATCATTTAGATGCATAAAAAGGGGGAAACCACCCAAACTGTGAGCTGCAGAGTTTACATCCAAACCTTCCACAGACTCAACCCAAGGAAACTTTTAACAGCCTGGATCTGGTTCTGCAGCCGGCTCTGTTTACACTCAGCAGCTTTACAGGGGAGACTTCAGGACAGGACCGTTATGAACCAGGCTCATTGACAGGAGAAGCAGTGATAGACATGAACAAACACCACCGTCAGTCAGGATGCAGCGGTTCACCTTCTGAGGACAACACCATCACGATCCAAGGTGGAAACCTGCAGCTAGACCAGCTAGAAACCTCCAACAGCTTCAGGAATTTAACTCGCATTCAGCAGCCTGGTACCATCCAGGAGCAGCACAGCTACTCTGATTCAGACAGACCTTCATATTTGTCCTGGTTCAGCAGACAGGTCTCTGAGATCCTGTTACAGGGCATCAGGACGCAGAGCTCTGGAGCTTTATAGCAGCTGCAGCTAGTGCTGTGTCAGACTCAGCTAAGAATGTGATCTTCATAAAACTTCAAGACAGACAGAACGTTTTGTTCGTGTTTTTATGAAAAACTGTGCAGAAATGTTAGCACACATGATCGTTAGCTGAACATTTCAGCACTCCACCACTGAAACGAGTCTTAGAAAGGAGGTCCAGAATCCAGTCCATCCCCGTCAGACAAAGTTCAGTCCTAACCATTGACAGTAAAAACTATGGACAGAGCTTCCGTGACATCACCTGTTTGTTTCTGAAGAGCCGTTCTGAGGCTCGGTGGGAGGTTCCAGGACGTTGATGACCGCCGCCATGTTGGCAGCGTCACGTCCGCCAAAACTCCAAATATGGACAAAAAGGAGGAGCACGGGCGGGGTTTAGGGGGGCGGGCGATCGTGGAAGCAGGAAACTCACGCGGTGATACGTCAACTGTCTGTCACTCAAGCGGCAACGCCAATAATTATGCGTAATTTTAAGTCAGAATACCATTGAAACGAGTGAGTTGTAAAAAAATTCACCCCCCTACAATTGACACCAGAAGAGAACCTATCATCTGAGACCAGAGTAGTTTTTTGTACCAGGCTGTAAACATGTTTTTTTCTGCTGTGAAGTCGGCCATTTTAACATGGGAGTCTATGGGAAATTACTCGCTTTTGGAGCCAGCCCCCAGCAGTTGCGGCGTGAATTACAAGTTTTGACACTTCCGCATGGGCTTCAACTTTGAGCCCCGAAGGTTGCCGCTTGGTCCTAACAAGTGAAGAAGATTTATGCAGCAGTAACATGATGCTAACTGTGCTACAATGACTGACAGCTAACTGAGGGCAGTGCTAGTACAAAGTTTTGGTTTGCAGTCTGGTGACGGTGTTATATATGGTTCACAGTCTGTGATCGTGCTCCTTTCAGCTCCTCCCACTGTCAGACAGAATAAAGGTAAAAGCTGCTGCTCTCAAAGGGTTAAATCAATGTAAAGGACGACTGAGAGAGCGAACAGCAGCTTCTGAAAATCCTTCCCAGAGTCTCAGCTGTGTCATCACTTTCTGCTAAAGCTCTCTCCTTCTCTCAGCTCAGCTCCGTTTCACCGTCTGGCCCGATCGAAGCACCTGGAAGCGCTTCAAGGACTCCGGGGTGGTTCTCCAAAACCAATAAACAAGCCTTTCTTAGGTGAGCCGTCCAAGTGTTCATCAATCTGATGGGTTAAGGACATCTTACCCTGCGGTCCACACCCAGATCATCTCTGAGTTCCTCCAGAAATATAAACAACGTTCATTTAATGAAAACAAAGAGAGAAGGACATGAGCTGTCAGGTCAACAAAACCATCAGCTAGCTGCAAGAGCTAACATGCTAACACTGCACTGTATTCATCCAGTCACACTCTGCATGTACAGAAAATTCTTCTTCACTCAGCGTCCATCTTCATACACACACACGCACGGTCAGATTGTTGGTGTGAGTCTGGTGGACACATTGTGTAACATTACTAGAAGTTTGTGTGTCCCTGTGTGTGTCGTGTGTCAGATGCTCTGACCCTTCACCTGCAGCTGACACAAAGAAGAGCGCCGGCCTGAGGCCGTTCCACCCTCTGAGGACCACGAGCTGGTGCAGTGATGGATGGTGGAGGCTCAGACACGCTGCAGTGTGAATAGGGCTTTAAGCCACTGGCTGAATCACTGCAGGAAGGCGGTGTGATGGACGGTGACAGCGTCAGAGCGCCAAGGCTTCATGCAAAGGTCTGTAACGAGCTGCGGCCTGATTCTGTTTGATGATGCAGCTGAGGAAGGCCCCAGACTGGATCCCTGTGGGGCTCCAAACGCTGCTCACTGGGAGATGTTGGTGGAGCTCCTGCCTGCAGACCATCCTCTTCCCTGTGAGTGTGACCTCAGAGCCTGCAGACAGCAGGAAGTGTGAGTTCATCTGCTCCCCCCCGAGGACCCTGCTGAGTCTGATAAGACCAGGTCTCAGAGCCTGCACCTGTGATGAACCTCCTCTCGGATCAGATGTGTGAGCAGCTGTCAGCAGCGCTGTGTAAATAACCTGAGGTGTGGAGAGCACCGGAGCTGGAGAGCGGCCAGGCGCTGGATGTGCTGACGGGGCGTTCAGAGGCCCCGAGGGCAGGGCCGCTGGTCTGGAGCACATTAGAGGAGCTAAGACCCCTAAAGCCGGCCTGGAGTTCCCTTCCCAGGACAGTAAGTCAGTGAATCACAGATCAACCCAGAACCCCCCCCCCCCCAAAAAAAAACAAAAAAAACAAAACAAAACATAAACACACACACACACACCTGCAGGAACACAGAGGGAAAATCCACAGACACAGAGCTCTGATCAATCAGTGATAAGGATTACACATGATCTACACACACATGATCAGACTGTTCCATCATCTCTGCCTCCTAGGCTCCTACCAATCAAGATAAAATACAAATAAATGACTCATAATTGATCAAATCAAACTGTAACATCGGGTGGAGAACACAGCTGTAACCTGCACTCAGTGGGAAGGTGTCATGGTCACACGTTATCAGACACGGCACAGCTACAGGAGGAGCTGCTGTCACCACAGTGTGTGTTGATATGAAGCCTGTGGCTGCTCGCGTGCGTTACGTTGGTGTAATAACACACTGTAAAAACTGACATGATGAAATTAATAATTCCATGAAATGAACTTTGTTCATGAGTCACAACACCCAAGTGCCACATCTGGCATCAGGTTAGCGTCTCCTGTGTTCCACAAACAGCCAATCAGAGTCCTCCACTGTCTTTTGAATTATAGTAGTAAATAAATAATATCAATGATCCTCTCAGGTTTAGTTCAGCAGGATCATCTTCACTAATGGCCACCACTTCATGATGTTTGAAGCCTGAATATGATCACCAGAAGCTAAAAGCTAATGCTAAGCTATGGGAGCGTCTCATTGGATTTTATGTACTGACGCTGACATTCTGCTGCTGTCCTCTCAAAGTCTGTCTGAGTTCAGTCCAGCTGCAGATCTCCGTCCCACATACAGAAGCGGACTTTCCCACAGTCGCTCTGGCAGCTTTTGTCAACAGGTCGGGGGATTGGAGGTAAATCCTGCCCTCTTTGTTGTACTGCTGGTATGCGCTGACATCTGGATCAGCTGGGTGGGGCCAGCTCACTTGTGCCACTGCCGGCCTCCCACGGGGCTTAAGACCAATAACAGGCTGCAGGTGCAGAGGGTCTTGCGGTGGGCCTCCAACAACAAACAGGCTGATAAGGCGGCGTGGAGGCACGGATTCCTCCTCATCAGCTGACGGCTGACAAGTAGGTGAGGCCGGAGGGTTTTAACGGGAGGCGCAGATGGACGCTGAAGCTCTGACTCAACTCGTCCTGTTTACATAAAGCCATCAGCGGCGACCCTTGGTCCTCCCAGCAGTCCCTCTGCTGTTGACTCATGCAAACATCTTTTCACACCACATCTTCATCACTGCTGCAAACGGCCCCTCAAGGCCAAATTAGCACCCATTCATCCATGTTAAATAAATGCCTTGTGGTGGCCTGATAACTCTCTCCCCCCTGATTCCATAGATAAACACAGGAAGTCACCGCCGCACACTTTCACATGCTATCAAACCCTCACCGATCAGCACTGTCAGGAAGACAGCAGCGCCCAGACGGCAGGGCGTCTGTCTTCAGGGAGGTGGGGACAGGTCGCAGCAGCTGCCTGTTGAGAAGTGACTTTAAAGCCACTTCTGATTAAGTCACCTTCACTTCCTGTGGCCTAATTAGCAACCTGTTGGAGCCTGACCTGCTGACCTCCAATCAGAGCCCACACACTTAAAGTTCACTAACTGAGAGGAGTGTTTGGTGCAGGGTGGCCATCCTAAAGCCAAGATAACAGCAGTTGCCATGGAGACAGAGGAGGTGACGGCAGCTAGGCTAGCACACTCCAGAAACCCTACCCTAGCTGGGTTTGAGCGGAGCAGCTAGATTAGCTTAGCCCTGACCCTGGAGACGACGTCCTAGAGTGGACAGAGCTTGTTGTGATGTTGAAGTCTGTGAAGAGTCGAAGCTGTTTGTGCAGCTTTGTTGTCTCTGAGGTAATGTTCTGCTGGAGGTTGTTTGTTGAAGGTGTGTTGTGTGTGTAAACCTGCTGACATGTTTTTAACCTGAAGTTTGAGCAAACAACAGAGGAGACCCTCGCTGTTCGCCTCTTTTCAATCAGAGCGCTCCAGAAATATTCCATTCATGCCCTGAGCAGCTTGCTGGCCCCGCTGGTCGCTCCTCCTCTCTCCTCCTCTCTCCTCCTCTTCTCTCCTCCTCCTCCTCCTCACTCCTCCTCTCTCCTCCTCCTTGTTCCTTCTCTCTCCTCCTCCTCTTCTCTCCTCCTGCTCCTCCTCCTTGTTCCTCCTCACTCCTCCTCTCTCCTTCTCTCTCCTAATCATTGTTCCTCCTCACTCCACCTCTCTCCTCCTTCAGAGCTTGTTGGTTTGTTTGTGGTCGCTGCTCCTCTCAGCGCCGAGACCTCATCAGTGTGTCGGTGGTCATGTTGGATCAGTGGAAGATAGCGACCAATCAGAAAGCAGTCGCTCAGTGAAACCCACCAAGTATTGACTAACAGAATTATTTACAAATTTCTGTGATGGTTATTCTGGATTATTAAGCTGTGCTCTCGTCAGTCTTACATAAGAGCTACATTCCAATAAGTCTGCACTCATTAGCACAAATAAATCATGACCCATTTCCCTGATACACTGCTAAAGAGGAGGAGGCTAAAAACAGCTGCGTTATTAACCCCCTGATTGACTGCACATCAGACGCTAATGCAGTCATTAACACAAGGGACAGAAACATGCTCACATGAAAACCTGGAGAAGAGCTTTTATCATCAAACAGTGACCTTTGACCCCAAAGTGTTTAAGACCACGATGGGACTGGTGAAGAGGGAGACTCCACAAAGCCATGGCTGCATCCTTTATATCAGACTGTGGGTAAAAATGGCTGAAGACCTGCAGAGGAGGACCGGTCTGGACTCTCTGCTGGTGTGAGCCTCAGCGCCAGCAGCAGGCCTCCATCAGTCCTCCAGCAGTCCTCCAGCAGTCCTCCATCAGGCCACCATCAGTCCTCCATCAGGCCACCATCAGTCCTCCAGCAGTCCTCCATCAGGCCTCCATCCTCTGAGGTTCCTCGCGGCGACCCTCAGTGATGATATCAGGAAAAACACCTGGGAGCTGTGTGGACTCACACAGAGCCTCTCAGACCTGCTGACAGTCAGAGTGGACCCACTGCAGCACTGATCATGTGCAGGCACCACACACAAACATGAGGCTTCTTACTCTGAGGAGCAGAGGGGACGGACTCACTTCTGGAGCCAGCCTCTAGGGGACACTGGAGGAACTGCAGGGTTTAGAAGGTGTGTTTATTGTAAAGAAATGCAGACATGATGATATCATAAAGAGCCCACACACCTGTACGTCCCTTCAGACAGGGTTAACTCACAATGGACTGATCAGGATTCAGAGGCTGGCCTTCAGAGCTCAGAGGAGTTCAGAGCTGTGTCCAGGCGGTGCAGAGCTGGTCCCAGCAGCGCTCTGACTCTGCAGGTCTCTGTGCGAGCTGGAAGGCAGCAGCATGGAAAAGACGACCCGTCCAGCGGGACCAGTGAAAGCTGTGGGGGCGTTTCTGGTGTCGTACAGTAACCAGCTCCGCACAGTACATTAGCTCATTTGGAGGAAGCCCACTCAGCAGCTGATAAAAGCATTTGGGACGAGCGTCGGAGCCCTGAGGCGGCGTGGAGGATCCATCACCTCATCTGGGTTCAGTCACCGAGTGGCCTCCGCGGAGCCGTTTGAGGCCGCCGGTTGGCCGGCTGCAGGGAAAGTGTGGGCAGACCCAGACACGCGCAGATGAGCGCGATCAAAGCGCAGCTGGCTGCCGCCTAGCACTGGAAAAACCATCGCAGGCTGCACGGGCCAGAGAAGAAGAAGAGAGCGTGGCGAGGTGAAGAGGACGCCATTTTACTGCTTTATGACTGACTGTTAAAATGAAGAGGTCAGATTTCATGAGGAGAATGTGCTCTGGTGGCAGCGCTGGAAGTTTCCAGCTCCTCTCTCTGTGATTCAGACTCATCAAACTGTGAACAGCTCGTCAACTTTTCACCCCGACACCTGTCAGTCATGTGGACGAGCTGTTGTCCCGCCCCGAGGACAAAGTCTCAGCACTCAGCCGCCATGATGACACCTGCAGGAGCGGTAACAGCACCATGCCGAATGTGATGAGGAAATAAATCTGTGATCTGGTATTCATGTCTGAACTCAGCATCAGTCTGCTCCGTGATCCGACTCCTCCTTCTGTCCTGGGAGGTAGCATGAGGCCTGCAGACAGCCAGGAGCCTCTGCCCCCACCCCCTGTTGGACAGGTACTGGGATCAGCCCAGTGAAGCCAGTAAGTGAGTGTGAGGTGACACTTCCCAGACTCTGCTGATAGACTGTCGCACCCGCAGCGAGACGGCGTCCTTTCAGTCCACCGCTGCTTTTCACATCAGCATCATCCTCTTCATCCTCAGGCCCCAGACAGACGTCCCACACTGTCTCTGTCCTCTGGACACTGTTATGACATGAAAAGCTCGTCCTCAGCCAGGAGCTGCAGTCAGCTGTCACAGATAAGACATCACAGGCAGCAGCTCAGTGAGAACAGGAAGCATTCTGGGAAATGTTGTGTTTGTGACGTTCTGATCATAAATGTGTGACTTTTTGTGTGTTTTGTAAATGAATGACTGATGTGATGTTTGTGTTGATCTCCAGTCGCTCATGTTGAGGTCATGTTTCCCGCCCTGTGAGGAAGGGGCAGGGCTTGTCTGTGAAGCAGCTCTGGGATCGGAAGATGCCGTGATGGTCTTCATGGATCTCAGGCCCTTCACAGACAGACAGGGCCGGCTCTTCCTGTGTGTCACGGCTCATCAGCAGACCCACCTGGAGGAGGCCGACACCTCACAGGAGCTCATTAATCAACACGCAGCTCAATTTAGCCCGTCATGACATCATGGCGGCGCCAACCCGGGACACCGCTGGAAGAAGGAGGCCATTCAAAGAGGCCTGCAGGTCTGTGTGCGTCTGCTGCAGGTTTGTGTGTCTGTGTGTGTCTGAGCTACAGGTCTGTGTGTTTGTGTGTGTGAGCTGCATGTCTTTGTCGTGTGTCTGTGTGTCTGTGTGTGAGCTGCAGGTTTGTGTGTTTGCGTGTCTGTGTGTTTGTGTGTCTGTGCTCCAGGTTTGTGTGTCTGTGTGTGTGAGCTGCAGGTCAGGGCTCCTCCTGATTGGCTGCCTCTGTGCCCCTCCTCCGATCAATGTACAGGAAGTGGAACCCCCTGATGATTGCGGCTCTTTGTGCCTTGCTCCACCTGCATGTGTTTCTGATTTGAAGCGGAGTGTTTTGATTGGCCGGCAGCCTGTTACAGGCGTTCTTTGTGCTGGCGCTCGGCGCGGCGGTGAGAGGCCGCCCGGCTTTTCTTCGCACAGCTAATTGGGAGCCACTTTACCCCCCGTCCCCACGGCTCGTTATGACAGGGTTAATGGCTTTAGTCAGAGGGTCCTGCTTCTTTCTGCTGGGCCTCAGAGCCAATTACAGTAATCAGAGCCCGTGTGTGGTCACACAGACAGGAGCCACATGTGGAGCTCCAGGTGGAAACCGATCTGTGGAGGCTGCCTGCCCCAAAATGGCTCCTTGTTTCAGGCACATTTCACCCACAGTGCCCAAAACCTCCGACCAGAAAACCATCAGAGGTCACATGACCACAAACACCCCTCCATGACCTCCATGTTTAACCATCATCCCCTCACACGGCTGGAGTTATCAATAAATATCAATACATTCCGCCTTTGATGATGAGTATTACAAAGTGTTTATGATACAGTCAGGACGTGTTTCCTCCATCCGCCACCTGCAGCAGACATGTTTGTTCAGTCTGCAGGGTTTATTTTTAGGCAGCGGGGTCAAAGGTCAGCTGATGAGGCCCACAGAGTCCACATCTGTCAGGGAGGCTGGAAAACCAATCGGAGGTGAGGACATTCCTCCTCCGCAGGATCCTGTCCACAGTTTATCATGAGGTGTCTCTGCAGTCTGAGGAGTTTCCACGCTGCAGAGGAAGCTGTTCTGGGAAAGCCCCCGGCCTCTGACACACGTCCCCTCCTCTGTAATTGCACCAATTACTTTTCCATAACAGCCCAGAAACACTTCTGTATGTGGTCAAATAACAATTTCCACATGAAACACTTGTTCATTCATCAGGTCCAGCGGACCGCAGGGAGCGGAGCTGCAGGGAGCTGCAGGGAGCGGAGCCGCAGGGAGCTGCAGGGAGCGCCACTGCCACGCTCTCAACGTCGCATGCTCATTAAGGTGGAAGATTTACAAGATAAAAAGTCAAGATTCATGAGAAGGACAAAAGTTAGAGAGGAACTGGAGAGAAACTACTGTCAGAAAAAAGTATTAAAAAGGAGCCCACCATATGACACACACACTCATACATTCATGTAACAGCTCTGATTGGCGGTCGGGTCATGTGATGCGGCACCTGCCGCTGTGTTGCAGGTCTCTGTGTGTGTTTTATTCACAGAAACACTAAAAACCAGACCTTCTTGTTGTGGCTCGACGTCAAACTGAGAACATTAATCTTTGAACACTGATTAGTTTTAAACACCTGTCCACCTGCAGGATACGTAAGGCGCTGCCGAGGGGCTTTGTGCCCTTCAGCAGCGCCTTACGTAACCTGCGTGAGTCATTTAGTCATTTAGTGGGTGAGTGCAGACAGAAGTCATCGGCCGGCAGCCGCTGCAGGATGTTTACAGGGTTTAATAACTTTATTAATACTCCTCTGTGTATGACATCATGGTAAACAGCCTGATTTGATTGGCTGATGAAGTGATAGACAGGCTATTTATAATCACTCATCATGGTCTGTGTTGACAGCTGAGCTCGCACGCCCACAAGAACACTGTGAGCGGCACGTAGAGCCGGCCGCCGCCAGGACGGACCGCAGGTGAAAGGTCAGGAGGCGAGGTCGCCTGCCACAGCAAGAACACAACAGACTCACAACACACACACACAACTGAAAACAGCAGCTCTGTACCACAGCATGAAGCCCATCAGCACAGGAAAGCAGATATGTAGCATGTATGTATGTCTGAAGATGATTAAAGATATGAAAAATGTTCTGTGAGTGTGTCAGGGGTCAGCGTGTCTGTACAAATGTCCAGAACACAAGCAGACTGATTTACAGTCAGAGGTGTGGTCCATCAGTGAGGACACTCATCCACCCAAAACAACCACATGTCTAAATCTGTCCTCCTCATCAGTCCACTCCTCCTTCTGACTCATCGTTCTATTTTTAACTCCGTCGGTTTGATCAGAACTTTCTCTGATTGTTTCTGAAAACATGACGACTGCTTTCAAACACACAGCATCAGTGCTGTCTCTGTCACTGTGTGCGTGTGTGTCCTCTCTCTCTCTCTTTCTCTGTCTTTGTGTGTGTCCTCTCTCTCTCTCTGTCTTCTGTGTGTGTGTGTGTGTGTGTGTGTGTGTGTCCTCTCTCTCTCTCTCTGTGTCTGTTTGTGTGTGTCCTCTCTCTCTCTCTCTCTCTGTCCTCTGTGTGTGTGTGTGTATGTGTCCTCTCTCTCCTCTCTCTCTCTCTCTGTCCTCTCTCTCTGGGTGTGGAGCTCCATGCTGACAGCTCCTCTTCCTTGTTGTGATTGTGAGCAGAGAGTCTCAGACTGTCAGACTCTGCTGACAGCACGTCATCCTGAGACACCGACAGTGACACAGAGGCTGAAACATGAAGGTGGTGATAGCTCACTGTTTAATGGACACACTGAACCCCGAACAGCCCACAGCTGCAGTGTTTCCTGCAGCGTCCCTTCATCCTGTGGGAGCAGTAGAACTGCTGTCCTGAAGCCCTGAGACAGGTCAGAATGCAATTATGTCTACCTCTGACTATTCCCTCACAAAGCCCTCTCCGGGCTGGAGAACCCGGGACCCCCTTGGCATCTCTCAGTGACTGAGAGGATGATGAGGACACAGTGGACAGTCCAAAGGCTCAGAGACAGGTAGCAGGTCCACAGCAGGGACTCCATGTTCACAGTCAGGGGACAAACACCTACTGTGTCCAACCGTGGACACTTTTACTCATGTCCTGGATCTGCTGACAAAGACCTGGGATCCGACTTAGGACACTCATGTCAGAATCTGGGGGGTTTGTTGAGTGTCTGTCGGTACTGGACCCTGCAAATCCAACACAAACCCACAGAGACCAGACTGACTCTTTGGATAGGACAGAATCAGGATGGGGGGGGGGGCCTTGAAACCTGACTGAATGTGTGAAACCAGGAGCGAGCAGGAAGCAGTGAGCCGTCAGCTGAGGCTGATGTACGAGCAGTTGGATAAACTGTGAAACAGACACTGAGGTGCAGCTTGGAGATGGTTGTTGTTGGACTCAGTTTTTGGCCCGGTTCACATAAAAACCAAAATATATCTGCATTAGATCTTTTCCATCTCTGAGGCAGCGCCGTGTCCTCGGCGTGGGCATGGTGGGCAGATGTCCTCCCTGCTGGCAGCGCTCCGCTCTCACTCAGCTTCTTGTTGTTTGTGTATTACTTGGAGGGTTCAGGACTTCAGTCTGTGTGGCGTCATGACTGAAGGACGGGGAGGAGAGAGCCGAAAAACCCTGGTTCCACGTGGCCCCGCTGCGGCCCAGGGCCGGACTTCCTCTGACACCCTCTGCTTTCCAAGAGCAGGTGAGGTGATGGTGGTCTGACTCTGGTGACATCAGACACGTGCTGGGCGTCTGGGCGTGTCGGCGTCCTGCGGCGGCTCCGTCTCTGCTCTCTTTGTGGAACATGTCCGTTCCAAACGGCACAAATTGAATAATTTGGCCCAATTAGCTGAACAAACACCCCTTCAGCAGCGTTAATGGATTAACGAGCTGCACTTAACCATCTGTTGACATTCTTTAAACCAACATCCTGTGACGAGGCTGTGCTGATTAACCCCGAGCAGCACACGGCCAGCTGAAGTCCCGCCAACAACAACCTGCCAGCAACAACACAAACGTCTCCGGGCCACCGAGGAAGAAGAGAAGGAGGGGGAGAAAGCTTCACCTGGCAGGTCGTCAGTGTGAGACCCTGCAGCTCCTTAATGAACTGCACTTCGTTGCAGGAAGTGAAGTGTTTACTCAGCACTGAAACATCTCTGCTTCACTGAGGGTGCTTTGAGTTGAAGCCACGCCCACCTGCTGTCCCATCATCACCTGAGTCCACCTGTGTGATCCGTCGCTCCTCCAGGTCTCCCTTCTCCCGGTCTCCCTCCAGGTCTCCCTCCTGGTCTTCCTCCAGGTCTCCCTCCAGGTCTCCCTCCTGGTCTCCCTCCTCCTGGTGGAGCAGAGGAGGGGGGGGGGCAGAAGCAGAGGAGGGGGGGGGGGTCTCTAAGCAGGAAGCTTATGATGTGAATCAGTACCCGCCTGTCACTCAAAGCGGCCACGCCCTGATGTAGCTGTAGGCACCGTCAGGCTGTAAACATGTCTCTGATGTAAAGGTTCAGCCTGCTCTATGACTCGCTGCAGGAGCCAGCCTCTAGTGGACCCCAGAGGAACTGCAGGAACCATTGGACCCTGAAGATCGCAGACTGCACTGTTGCAGTGGCAGCATTTGACCACCAGAGGTCAGGCTAAAGATTGGACAGAACTATGAACTTAATTTGGCACCAAAGCTTCAGTTCAGTAGAAGACTGTGCGTCTGTGTGTGTGTCTGTCTCTGTGTGTGTGTGTCTCTGTCTGTGTGTGTCTATGCCTGTGTGTGTGTGTCTCTGTGTCTCTCTCTCTCTCTGTGTATATGTGTGTGTGCCTCTGTGTGTATGACCTGCTGCAGAAGCTTTTGAAGCTTTGTTGCTTTTTGTGATTACATGTCTTCAAGGCTGCGGCGGCTCTGATTGGTAGGAGGTTGTGAGAAGCGTTGATGCAAGGGGAAAGTGTTTGGCTGCTGTGGACGGAGCTTTTAGCACATTCCTGCGCGGCAGAAGGTTGGATGCTGTCTGGGTTCAGTCCCGGTCCCGGTCTCCTCCTGCAGCCCGTCAATCACTCGGGGCTGAGCCTGAGTCAGAGCTGAGCTGTGATAGCTGAACCTTTGTGAAGAAAGCTGCTTCTGTTTCTGTGAGCTGCACCCACACAGAGCGGAGGAGGATTTAAGAGACTCAGTGTGGGGGTTCCCGGCTCTCTGAGGGGCTCCCGGCTCTCTGGGGGGCTCCCCGCTCTCTGAGGGGCTCCCCGCTCTGTGAGGGGCTCCCCGCTCTCTGAGGGGTTCCAGGCTCTCTGAGGGGCTCCCGGCTCTCTGAGGGGCTCTGCACCGTCTGGTTGACCTTCATTCTCAGAGAACAGTCATCAGTCACCCATCAGTCAGAGGAACAGTGAGTGACCCAGTAACCATGGAGGAGATTCAGAAACACTCATGCTGTTTGACTTGGAGTCTCAGCTCAGAAAACACCTTCAAACCTTTTTTTAATCATTCAGCACTTTGAATATTTGATTAAAAGATTACTGCAAACACTGCCAGCACAGCGCCACCTGCAGGAAACACAGAGCAGCTGATTTTCAGCACCAACATCAGACAAACAGTCCAAACCAAACAGCAGCCTGCAGGACGGAAACAGGAAGTGTCACAAACTACAGTACCCCTGCAAAGATTTTATATGGCTTAAAATGCGTGATCTCCATGAGTGACAGCTCCGTCCATGCTCCACTTCCTCACCTGTGTTCTGTTGAGTTGTGGTTGACACCACCAACATGGCAACATTGACGTCACACATCATGAAGACCCTGGAGAGACTCATTCTGGAACAGCTCCGGCCTACTGTTAGGCCTCACCTGGACCCTCTCCAGTTCGCCTACCAGCCCCAGCTGGGAGTTGAGGATGCCATCATCTACCTGCTGAACCGGGTCTACACCCACCTGGACAAGCCAGCGAGCACTGTGAGAGTCATGTTTTTTGACTTCTCCAGTGCCTTCAACACCATCAAGCCGGCTCTCCTGGGTGAGAAACTGACAGCGATGCAGGTAGAGCTCCCCCTTGTGTCATGGATTGTGGATTATCTAACTGGTAGACCACAGTATGTGCGGATGCAGCGGTGTTTGTCTGATACAGTGGTCAGCAGCACCGGAGCCCCACAAGGGACAGTCCTCTCTCCCTTCCTCTTCACGCTCTACACCTCTGACTTCAGCTACCAGACAGAGTCATGTCACCTTCAGAAGTTTTCTGATGACTCTGCCATAGTGGGTTGTATCAGCAAAGGTGGAGAGTCCGAGTACAGGACTGTGGTTGACAGCTTTGTTACATGGTGCGAGCAGAATCATCTGCTGCTCAATGTGGCAAAGACCAGGGAGCTGGTTGTGGACCTGAGGAGGACCAAGACACTCGCGGCTCAAGTTTCCATCGGTGGGCAGAGTGTGGACATTGTGGAGGATTACAAATACCTGGGAGTGGTGTTGGACAATAAACTGGACTGGACAAAAAATACTGAAGCCCTTTACAAGAAGGGCCAGAGCCGCCTCTATTTTCTGAGGAGGCTCCGGTCTTTTAACATCTGTCGGACTATGCTGAGGATTTTTTATGAGTCTGTGGTTGCCAGTGCCATTTTGTTTGCTGTTGTGTGCTGGGGCAGCAGACTGAAAGCAGCGGACACAAACAGACTCAACAAACTGATCCGAAGGGCCGGGGATGTGGTGGGGGTGGAGCTGGACTCCCTGACAGCAGTGTCAGACAGAAGGATGCTGTCTAAGCTGCAGGGGATCCTGGAGAACAGCTTCCATCCTCTCCACGTGCTGGTGAAGTGCAGGAGTACGTTCAGTGCCAGACTGATCCCTCCTAAATGCACCACTGAGCGCCACAGGAGGTCCTTCCTTCCTGTGGCCATCAAACTGTACAACACCTCCCTCTGAGACCAGAACACACTGTCTTGTAATCATATCCATATTGGATTTATTTAGACAAGATTTTACTGCACACGGTACAAGTTGTATTATATATGACTTTAGTCTTCACTTGCCAGGATTTGACTTGAATGTATATTAATGTTTAGAATTTATTAGGTTTTATTTTATATTTTTTATTTTTATGCTCACTACTTTACCTTATTTGTATTTCTGTCTTTTTTGAGTACACACGGAGCACCTGGAACGAAAGCAATTTCCCCCTGGGATCAATAAAGTATTTCTGATTCTGATTCTGATTGCGCCTTCAGCAGAAGAAAATGGAGCTTTGTATAACAAGTGTTTGCCTGTTATTAGTCCCTGACAGCATCACACATAATGAGCCTCCCCACCTCCGTCACCACGCTGAGTGGCTCCGTCTTCGCCTCCACCTGCCAGCTACCTCCCAACACTAACAGCCTTCATTCCCTGAGGATCCTGTGGCTTGAGGGTTTGCCACTCGGTGCACACGCCGGGAGTCCGCAAAGCTTCGCGGCCGCCCCGAGCTTTCAGCCCAGGCCACAGAACAGTAAACCTGGCAGAGGCTGAGACCAGACTGTGGTCAGGTTTAAGCCTCAGAGCCTCCGACGGCCCTCAGTGTGCAGGAAGCAAAGACAGCAGCAGCCTGAAGACTCTGCAGCAGCAGCAGGTCTGAAGACTCTGCAGCAGGTCACAGTCACCGTGCGCAGCGTTCACATGACGGCTGCAGCCATCAGTGATCCAACATCACCGTCAAGACAGCCACTAAACTACAAGACAGCCATCACTAAACTACAAGACGGCATCACTAAACTACAAGACAGCCACTAAACCACTAGACAGCCATCACTAAACTACAAGACAGCCATCACTAAACTACAAGACAGACATCACAAAACTACAAGAGAGCCATCACTAAACAACAAAGAGTCTTCACTAAACTACAAGTCAGTCAATAATAATAACTAATAGAGCTAACACCAAACTAACATACAGCTAATGTACAGCATACACAGAGGGCTAATGTGTGAAGCTAACATGCAGAGGTAAGGTAGAATTCAACATTAAGCTAACGTCGAGATGTACAGTGTTAGCCTGTTGAGCCAACATGTGGAGTTAATGACAGATGAAAACTTTAATGCTGAAAACATTCATGACTGAAACCAGACGCCTGCTGTAAATCTGAAGTAAAAGTCATGTCTTCATAACGTGAAAAATAAAATATAACAAGCTTTAAAAATGACTCCAGCGAACATTAAGCCACAGCACTAGGTTTGGTGAAGGTTCCCTGTGAAAGCGGTTACATGTTTTCATTCTTCCTCCGCTCTTTAACGGCTCTTCCAGCAGCTCAGAGCAGCCGGAGGCTCCACAATGAGCCCCGCTGGGAGACACTAACGCCCGTTTCTGTGAAAGTAAACGGCCTCTAACCGGAACAATGAGGCGCTCACTGAACCTCTGTGCTGCTTCTTGTCACAGCGGCTCATTTCTCTGCTGTTTGCACTGGTTGATTTATGACAGACCATCACCTGTCCGCATTCACACCCACAGCCCACCAAGCTACTGTCAATAAAGTAATAAAACAAACACAAACACGTGTGATGATAAATTTAATCACTGACAGATGAAGGTGTATCAGTGATGTGGTGTCCTCCAGCCTTGGTGTGTGTCTGTAAAGCTGCTGCCTGTTGTAAAAGAAACTCTTTTCACCCTTAAGCCTGATAAGACAGCGCCCCTGTGTGGGCAGACGGTGTAACAGCTGCAGCACCGTTACACACAGCTGTGGTTCAGGTCAGGGCTGTTATCATACTGAACAGATGAGGTGTGTTCAGCCACAACTGCTCCATGAACATGTCTGCACACACCCCACAGTTCAGGTTAAATATTCCTTCCGTTATATTAACATGTTACTGCTAGATCAATAAAGCATCTTATCCAGAATTGATTTCAGGCTCATGTCCTCATTCTGAAGGTTTTCAATGGACCAGATTTTGTTGCATGTTTAAAGAGCTTTAGTGAAAGGACCCTCAGCTTGTTCTGGTCTGTGCTCTTCACCATCAAAATCGTTTTTTCCATGTTAGTTTATAGTAAAAGCTGAACCTCAGATGAGTCCAGTGAATGTTCTTCATCACATCACTAAATGATAGAAATGAGCCCAGCTTCATCGTTCATATCATTTTTATTATTCCCCACACAGACAGAAGACCTTGCTTTAGAAGAAGGTGTTTGGTCTCTTGGTGGTGAAGCGCGGTTTGTGCTGTCGGCGCAGGACCCTGTGAGGCAGAGGGAACTTGATCTTGGAGTCCTGCAGGAAAAAAAAAGTGTTAGACATTTAATCATGGTACAGACCATCTGTGGTCAGCTTCAGAACCACCAGGTTTAAAGATGGAGGCAGTAAATCTGGAAGAGGAGCCTGGCCGTTTGTCTGGCGGGTGTTTGAACTGAAGCTGCAGATGAGGCGGCAGCCCAGAGAGAGACCTGTCGCCGGTCAGGGAGGACAGAGTGGACACTCACATGGAATTGCTTGATGGCAGGTCTGCGACACTTGTTGGCAGCGATGACCTGCACCTTCATGATCTGGATGGCGTGGGCACGGGCGCGATGGCGAGCTCCCATATCCCGATCTGAAAGAAGAGTGGCCATGTTTACGCAGAGTCAGCACCAGAGTTCAGGCTCTGCTCCAGGCAGCACTGCTTCAGACAACAGAAACACTCAGGACGACCGCAGCGTGGACCCTGCAGGCTGCGCACCTGAACACACCTCAGGACAACATGGCAGCCAACACTTACAGCTGCCTGGGACCAGTCACAGGATGACAGCAGCTACCGTCACATTCACTTTGGTAACCAGCTGCTGAACATCCGTCTACATCTATCACCTTCCAGGATTACAGCTCCCAAATCTCAGGTGGTTCAATCGTCAGGTTTCACTGAGGATCTCACTGACGTGCCTTCATATCCCTGCTGCTGCATTCACTGAACCATAAACACTGAGGATAAAACCAGGTGCTGCATGAAACAAGCCGTTCAGAAGAGGACATTATCTTAACCATCTTCAGTCACATCACAGGAACAATCAACAATATCTTTATAAACAGCTGTCTGCAGGACACACACAATTCACTCTGGATGCCTTGAAGCAAACATTTCACACTCCTGTAGTTTGATCTCCACAAGCAGCGATGCATCAGTGAGAGGACAGACTGGCTAAAGAGTCCACACTACCATCTGTGCAGCCATTATTCATGACACTGCTCCTCACAGGGTTTGTACGAATTTCTGTGTTATTTCAGCACTTAACCCTCTCATGTATGTTGCAGAGTTAAATGTGAGCTTTGATCCCGGCCCTGTAGCTGTCTGATGAAGAGCAGGATTACTCTGATGTGTTGATACTCACAGCACTGAGTGACGGCTCCTGAGGTGGTCAGGTCTCTGTACTCTCTGTACATGTTGTGGGTGCCGCTGCGAGAGTCATAACGCAGCCAGATACCAAAGTTCTTCACCTTCAGAGGGGTCTTCTCATGGACCTGAAAAAGACACATGTCTGAGATCAGAGACATTACCTGCATCATCACTGCAACAGCCGAAAGATACAAAGCGACAAACTGAGTCTCAAGCTAATGCTGGATCCATACTCCGTGAGACAAAGACATTTTCCCCCCCTGCAGACGTTACGCCCACAAAATGACGTCATTTTTTTGTCTCTGACCGCCCGCTGTTCTGCACTCTTGTGCACGGGGTCCGGGCCGAACTTTGTCTTTCAAGGCTGTGCGGCAACCATGCTGTGATTGGTCAGAATTTATTGTGGGCGTGATGAAAGTGGAGAAGCGCAAGAGCCTCTCCAGGTATATAGGTAGGTGTATAAACAGCACTGATTCAACAGATTTAGATAAGACCATACTGGTTTTGCATGATGAGCAATAAAAGAAAGAAAGGCAAGTCAGGGTGATTTGTCACCAATAACTCCAGACAGCCATTCACACATACCAGATAGTGACCGTTATTACCATTCTATATACTCCTACATACCCGGGCATAATAGGCTCGTTAACAATGTCTGTATATCTTTGTTATTGTTACTTTTAATGTCGCATCTTCACAGCTCATCACCGGACAGTTTGAAGTATCGCAGGCACATTGGAACACAGTAGATGTGCAAATGTGGTCATAAAGGCTAGCACAAACACTGAATCTTTGCTATTGTTACTTTTAATGTCGCATTTTCACAACTCATCGCCGGACATCTCACGCTGTTGCAGGCACCCTCTCTGTATAATGCTCTCTTGCCATGGCACAAGTCCTTGTGGTGTGTTAAAAAACTCAGTAAAGTCTTTCCTTACAGTTTAGTGGGCGGGCCGTATGAGGAGTTCTGCACACGTCTCGCGGAGTATGGTACCTCAGAGCGGAAAAGAACTTTTTTTTTTACCTCTTACCACCCGTGGAGCGCGTTCTCCGCTCTTTGTCTCGCGGAGTATGGAACAGCCTTAAGGTTAATATGATGAACATACTACACTGGGTTATGCTTGAATACTACCTGCTTTATATGAGGGGGAAATGTGTCAGACACCTACCAGGCCACAGTAGACGATCTCTCCGGAAGCCTTCTTCATCTTCCTCAGCTGGGAGACGAAGTACCAGAAGCGGGACTTGGCCACGACGTGGTTGGGGGCGAAGATCCTCATCCGGTAGAGAGGTGGGGCAGGGTTCTTGGCAGAGGGCAGCAGACGCCCAATAACTTTATACTCCCTAAGCTGGAGGCACAGTTACACACATGTCAGAGCATCAGATAACAACCTGGTGTGCCGATACACACACACACAAAAAAACTGGACATGTTGAACCTTGAATTCACTTTCAAAGGCACGGCAGCATCAGAGAAAGGCGACAAGGGTCTGGTTACTGTTTGCACACCAGACAAAAATCACACCACAGAGCAGGAGTGACCTTTGGGTTAGGGTGCAAAGTGACTTTGTTAAAAAACAAAACATTTAAAGACCCATCTTCTATATAAAAGAACCACAATTGGTTTGTACAGCATCTAGTGTGCACCACAGCAAAGAGGATGTTCAGGCTACATCTCACTTCAATCAATCCTACAATTATCACTCACTGTCTCCCGTTTATATCAAACTAACGGACGACTTTACTCTGCATCTTCAGTGTGTGTACGTTGACCTTTATGTAAGTTGTTAAACTCGGCTTCACGTCCACCTAGCAGTTCAGTCTAAACTCGGAGCAGTCTTGAAACGGCTGCAGGAGTCAGTTTAGAAAAGCAGGAGCTCCACGAGTTAACGTTAGAGGCCCTTTTTTATTATTTAATAGTGATCAATGACATAAACATAAACTGTCATTTATCCGCTGAGAAAATGCGCGCTGAGCACACCGCATCTGCCACAACACACTAGCTGCTAGCGCTAGCCTCCGTGAAAACCTAGCTAGCTAACAAACCCCGAGTTTAAAATTAAACGGACAATTTAACTCGTTTCTAGTCACGCCGCGTTGTCTGTAGGAGGTGCAGCTGGCTTTGTTTTTATCATGAATACTTCTGAGTCTATTCGGGACTCTTCAGGACTTTCAGTGACACCGCTCAGTCTACAGCCGCTCCGGTCCACATGGTACAGCGGCCGCCATGTTGTAGTGGCAAAAGCATCGGGACGAAAAATGACTCAAATTATCGTTTAAAGGTGAAAGTTTTACAAATATTCTGACATGATCCAGATCAACTGAGCGTTATAAACCTGAATCTGCTCTCAGTGTCCGAGTATTAAGCGCTGGGATGGATAAATAACAGTTTTTACGTACTGTGCCGGACGCCTTCATGTTGTCTCTCGCTCACCGCCACAGTAAAAGAGGAAGCAGCAGGGCGGAGACTGCGCATGTCAAATGGATGGCGGGGGGGGGGGGGGGGGCACAGCCCACACATGTCCGAGGAGAAACATCCAACTTTTAGTTCCACAAGCCCACAAACATGAGTTTTAATATTTTTTGGTTTCATAGTTTTTATTACAAAAGAATCTAGAAACTGGGAAAATTATTTTATTCTGATTATTAATGAGCAAATCAGGCATTAGAAAGAAATGAAATGCTGGGAAAGAAGGAAGGAAGATAGGAAGTAGGGTGGAAGTAAAGAAGGAAGGGAGGAAGGAGCAAATGAGGAAGAACGGGATTAAGGACAGGAAATCAGCAGAAAAAAAAACTAATCATTAAAATAATCTCAGATCTGTTTTGTTTGCGATGGTGTCGCCGGCACGCGGCTGATCCATTTCCGGTGCTGCCCCGGATGTGATCGCGGCGGACACGCCACCGCTGCCTGTGTCGTGTGTGTCCACCATATGCGACCGATTTCCACCGGATCTCCTGCGGTTCCGCGATGAGCTGACGAGAGAGAAGGCGCCGGATGACATTTTTTTATTAAGGTGAGCTGCTGCGCGCTACTTTACGGAGCTCTGCCGGTAAATATACCGCGATCACCGAGAGCTTTCTGAGCCTGGGTGTGATCGAAGAGGCGGTGTGGGCAGGTAGCGTTACCGGGCCGTGATAAACCGGGACAAACACTTGAAATCTGCTCCCGGTTGTCCCACTCTGTCGGTGCCGCTGCTGTTATTGCGCTGTCTGTGCAGACCACATGTTTTATTGAGTTTTCGCTGTAAGGATTAGCTCCGCGATCTCAGCGGCTAGGCGGCTAACGCTAGCCTGAGTTGGCAGCTAGTTAGTGTCGGCTGAAGTTATTAGCAATTTAGCTAACTTTCTGAGGAGTGGTCCTGCTAACGTTAGCTTCACGCACTAACCGGGACCTCAAAGAGTTCAGAGTACAGTTTAATGTGTAATAACACTATACAGATGATGTACAGAGTGTATATACGAAAAGACCACCAACAGATCAATAATCATAGTCTTAATTGTAGTGTCTGAGTGTTTGTGATTATTTGGCAAAGACAAAATAAAAAGTTTATTTTGAAGTGACTGAGCTGTCACACTGAGTTTTCTGATTGCTAACCTGATAAATATCCAGCAGAAGCAGCTGTAACATCCCGTGTCGGCTGTGTGTTTCCCTGTCAAAGAGCGTCAGCTTCCTATTTTTCTGTCAGATGAGAGAAATCTGCCTGGCAGCAGCAGAGAGGAGAGAAGCCGCCTCGCAGCAGAGCTAACCCACGAATGGCCTGCCAGTCTGTTGCTGCAGTCATGGACGAGCAGGCCCTGCTGGGGCTCAACCCAAACGCCGACGCCCGCTACAGGCAGAGGGTGAGTCTCGCCGTCACTTCACGGTCTGTTTATACTCAGCTGTGAGGTTTGTATCAGTGTACACTACAAAGACGATCAGGAAGTCCACACAGGCAGACGCCACCTCCCATAAACACACTGACTCCATCACTGTGTGAAGAACTGATGACCTGATACTTTGATCGAGGGCAACTTTTGAAGATTCCAGCCTCTTATTGATGATAAAACTGTGTGGGTGTGTGTTCATTCAGGCCATGGCTTACTTTGAGCAGCTGAAGGAGTCTCAGGATGCCTGGGAGGTGTGTGCAGAGGCCCTGGCCAAAGGCATTTATAAGTGAGTGTGACCATGAGCTCAGCTCCATCATTCCTCTGTCTGTCCTGCCGTCCTGCTGTCCTGCCGTGGGACACAGTAATGAGACGTGTTTGTTGTTGCAGTGATGACCATGTGAAGTTCTTCTGTTTCCAAGTGTTGGAGCATCAGATCAAGTTCAGGTCAGGAGCCTGTGCTGCCTCACACACTGATGATTCAGACCTCAGCGAGCTGGTCTCACCTGTGTGTGTGTTGTGTACTCTTTGTGTTGCAGACATGCTGGTCTGAGTGCGGTGCAGCAGCAGCTGATCAGGGAGTCTCTGATGAAGTGGCTGCAGCGTCAGGTGTGTGATGCCCCATGATACATCCTGATACATCACTTTCTGAGGGGAGAATGATGATGTATTATTTAACCATAGGCCTGTCGCGATAAACAATAAATCAATTAATTGCAATTGCATTCTGTCTTAAAATGTGTCAAATCAACAGGTAGTTCTTATTTTTTGAACTCATTGTGTGACGTTTACGGGATGTTCTGAGCAGACTATGTCGTTTGTATGTCGTTATCATTATATTAGTTGAACATGGTCTCAAAACGACAATATTATCGCTGATCGCAATAATTTCTCTTGGCAATTAATCACCCAGCAAAATCTGGTATCGTGACAGGCCTCTTTAACCATACGTTCCATTATGTCATGCTAGAAATTACATTAAGATCAATTATTATAAGTTAATCATTATGTTACGCTGTGAAATGTTAAGTGATTACAGGTTCCATTGTGATAAACGATGTCATATTTGTGTAGCGTTGTTACAGTATTGTGCTGTACGTTAGCATGTAGCGTGCTATCCCTCCCCACATTGCACCTTTCTGCGTCACCTCAGGCTGTGTCTGCTCGCAGTGTTTGTCTGCCACACCACCTGACCTCAGTCTGTCTTCAGTCTTGTCTTCAGTCTGTCTTCAGCCTGTCCTCTTCCTGCTGTCTGCAGCTGATGAACGCTCAGCCTGAGAAGCCCTTCATCAGGAACAAGGCGGCTCAGGTCTTCGCCCTCACCTTCATCATGGATTATCTGACTCTGTGGCCCAAGTTTTTCTTTGACATCTTGTCCCTGGTGGGCCTGAACCCTCACGGTGTTGACGTCTACCTGAGGACACTGATGGCCATTGATGCTGAGGTGGTGGACAGAGACATCCTGCACTCTCCTGAGGTACGGCGTCATGGAGGTGACGGTGGCGCATCGTGTGTCAAATGTCAAATGGTTGTTTCATGTTGTCAACCCTTTCAGGAGACTCGCAGGAACACGTTGATCAAAGATACCATGAGGGAGCAGGTTATTCCCAGCCTGGTGGAGTCCTGGTTCCAGATCCTGCAGACATACCAGCAGTCCCATTCAGAGCTCACCTGCCAGTGTCTGGAGGTGGTTGGAGCCTACGTGTCCTGGATCGACCTCAACCTCATCGCCAACGACCGGTCAGGAAGCACACAGGAAACACTGTCTGTCCCCTTCCTGTCTGCTGTGTGGGTCACATGACTTGTGTGTTTGCAGGTTTGTGAACCTGCTGCTGAGTCAAATGTCGGTGGAGGAGCTCAGAGAAGAAGCCTGTGACTGCCTGTTTGAAATCGTCAACAAAGGGATGGACCCCGTGGATAAAACCAAGCTGGTGGAGTCTCTGTGCCAAGTGCTGCAGTCAGCCGGCTTCTTCAACGTGGAGCAGGTGACGGAGCCTCACCTCGACCTGTCTGTCTGACCCCAACCTGCTCCTCTGATCGCCTTCTTCTGTCCCTGTGCTTTCAGGAGGAGGATGTGGACTTCCTGGCCAAGTTCTCTCGGCTGGTGAACGGAATGGGTCAGAGTCTGCTGCTGAGCTGGACCAAGCTGGCCAAAGCCGGCAGCGTGAAGGAGGCGACGGAGACACTGCAGGCGGTGGAGGCCAAAGTGCCGCTGCTGCTGCAGCTGCTGGTGCATGAGGACGATGATATCTCTGCTAACATCGTGGGCTTCTGTTACGAGTACCTGCATGTCCTGAAACAGGTCAGGACTCACTGTCGGCCATTTTGTTTCCTGTGTGAAGTCTGAGCTCTGTCTGAGCTGCTGTCCTTGTTTTCTCTCTGTAGCTCCCTCAGCTGACAGACCAGCAGAAAGCAAACATCGAGGTGAGTCTCAAACTCTTCAAATCCCTCTTTAATCAGAGGTCAACAGGATAAACAGCTCTCTGCTGTCCGCCCCACAGGCCGTCATGCTGGCTGTCATGAAGAAGCTGACGTATGACGACGAGTACAACTTTGAAAACGAGGTGAGTTTGGAATCAGTCCGCTGCTGCAGAGGAGGAGGAGCGGCTCGGGCAGGCTGTAACGCTGTGCTTCTGTGGGTCAGGGTGAGGACGAGGCCATGTTCGTGGAGTACAGGAAGCAGCTGAAGATGCTGTTTGACCGCCTGGCTCAGGTCTCTCCTGAGCTGCTGCTGGAAGCCGTGCGTCGAGTCTTCACCAGCTCCATGCAGTAAGTACCGTTTGCCATTTTAAAACTCAGACCTGTAAAATAATACCTGTTTGGATATCAGATCTTTAGAAACATGAAGAATGACTGCAGCCCTGTGGTGTTTAATGAGCTGTGTGTGTATTGTGCGGCTCATGTATGTGTGTGTCTCTCTCAGGAACTGGCAGACGGCTCCCTTCATGGAGGTGGAGGTGGCCATCAGGCTGCTGTACATGCTCGGCGAGGCTCTGCCGGCATCTCATGGAGCCCATTTCTCCGGGGACACTGCAAAGACGAGCACCCTGCAGGACATGATGAGGACGGTCAGTCAGGTGTCCACAGGGTTAATGTGTGTGCTGCGTCACAGTGGGCTGATGTGTGTGTGTGTCTTCAGCTGGTGTCCTGTGGAGTCAGCAGCTATCAGCACTCCTCTGTGTCGCTGGAGTTTTTTGAAACGGTTGTGAGATATGATAAGTTCTTCATTGTGGAGCCACAGCACATCCCCAACGTTTTGGTGAGTCTGCAGCTTTAAGAGGTCGGCAGTGTGTTTGTGGACGGGTTGTAATGGTGCTGCTTTCACTGACAGATGGCATTTCTGGACCAAAGAGGTCTGAGACACAACAGCCCAAAGGTCCGCAGCAGAGTGGCCTACCTGTTCTCCAGATTCATCAAAACCCTGCAGTAAGTCATCCTCACACAGCCTCCTCGTCCAATCGGACGTCTGCCTGTGTGTGACATCACTGCTGCCTCTGTCCACAGTAAACACATGAACGCCTTCATCGAGGACATCCTGACCAGGATTCAGGACCTGCTGGAGCTGGCTCCTCCTGTAAGTATCAGCAGATCGTCATCACTGCATTCCTCCTCGTCTTCCTCCTCCTCATCTTCCTCCTCTGTCCAGGAAAATGGCTTCCCTGCCCTGCTGACCAGTGACGACCAGCTCTTCATGTTTGAGACGGCAGGCGTTCTGATCGTGAATGGTGAGAGTCCGGTGGAGAGGAAGCAGGCACTGATGAGGAGCCTGCTGGCGCCACTGATGGACGCCTTCCGCCTGCTGCTTGCCAAGCTGCTGCAGGAGACGGAGGAGGAGCGGCAGGCCGCACTTGCCGACTGTCTGAGCCACGCCGTCGGCTTCGCCAGGTGAGCCGGAGACACTCTGTTGTCTTCTTGTCAGTCTTGTCAGTGACAGCATGCTCAGCTCGGCACCTCGTCTCTGTTTGCAGTCGCACCAGCAAGGCGTTCAGCAACAAGCAGACGGTGAAGCAGTGCGGCTGCACCGAGGTCTACCGGGACTGCCTGCACGCCTTCCTGCCTGCGCTGAGCTGCCCTGTCCAGCGGGGGGTGCTGCGCAGCTCCGTGCGCTCCTTCCTGCACCGAATGATCATCTGCCTGGAGGAGGAGGTGCTGCCCTTCATCCCCGCTGCCTCCGAGCACATGCTGAAGGACTGCGAGGCCAAAGACCTGCAGGAGTTCATCCCACTCATCAGCCAGATCACCGCCAAGTTTAAGGTACACACACCTGAACACGGATCCATAACGTCATTGCCCTCTGAGCCACCTAACATGCTGTTCCTCCTGTTGCCTTGGCAGCGGCAGGTCTCTCCCTTCCTGCAGCAGGTCTTCATGCCACTGGTGCTCGCCATCTTTGAGGTGCTGGCGCGGCCGGCGGAGGAAAATGACCAGACAGCAGCTCTGGAGAAGCAGATGCTGAGAAGGAGCTACTTTAGCTTCATCCAGGCCATCACTGGCAGCGGGATGAATGAGGTCATGGCCAATCAGGGTGAGTGATGGCCGGCAGCCAATAACAGTCAGAGGATCAATTTGACCAGGCGTTATTGATCATCATGCGTTTGCTTTCAGGACCCGAGAACATCGAGCGCGTCGTCTTCACCATCATCCAGGGTGCTGTGGACTTCCCCGACCCCATTGCTCAGAAAACCTGCTTCATCATCCTCTCCAAGCTGGTGGAGCTGTGGGGTGAGCACTGAGGCGGCTGCCTTAGCGCCGCCTACCACTCTGATCACGTCTGAAATGTGTGTGGATCTGTGCGTCTCTGACGGTGCTCTGATCCTACAGGAGGGAAAGACGGCATGGTGGGCTTCCCCGACTTCATCTACAAAAACATAGTTCCTGCGTGCTTCCTGGCGCCTCTCAAACCGACTTTTGACCTCTCGGATGCTCAGACGGTGCTGGTGAGTTTCTGCAGCGGAGTCCAGCCTGGAGACGCCGCTCTGTCCTCTCGGTCTGACTCCTCCCTCTTTGTGTTTCAGACACTGTCAGAGTGCACCGTCACGCTTAAAATGATTCATCTCAAACGGGTAAAATGCATGCGCGCCCTCCTTCCTCTCTGCGCCGCTGCTTGGACACTAACGGAATGATTCTGTGTTTCAGGGACCGGAGTTCATCCAGTTCTTACAGCAGGAGTATCTGCCGTCTCTGCAGGTGTCACCTGAAATCTCACAGGTCAGATTTGTAGAGGTGATCCCTGGTGTTTTTAATGTCTGCCTTACTGCAGCTTAAATACTCATAGTAAGAGCTGTATGTGTGTGTAGCTGTCAGACTAATGTGCTCTTTGTATCAGGAGCTGTGTCAGGTGCTGCAGCAGCCAGACGTCAAAGTCCTGAAGAACTACATAAAGGTCTGGAGAGGTCTCTGAGTGTCATTCTGCTTCAGCTGTTAGTGTTACTGACTGTGTGTGTGTGTGTGTGTGTGTGTGTGTGTGTGTGTGTGTGTGTGTGTGTGTGTGTGTGTGTGTGTGTGTGTGTGTGTGTGTGTGTGTGTGTGTGTGTCTCTCTGTGTGTGTGTGTGTGTGTGTCTCTCTGTGTGTGTGTGTGTGTGTGTCTCTCTGTGTGTGTGTGTGTGTCTCTCTGTGTGTGTGTGTGTGTCTCTCTGTGTGTGTGTGTGTCTCTCTCTCTCTGTGTGTGTGTGTGTGTGTGTGTGTGTGTGTCTCTCTCTCTCTGTGTGTGTGTCTCTCTCTCTGTGTGTGTGTGTCTCTCTCTCTGTGTGTGTGTGTGTGTGTCCGTCCAGGCCTTCTTCCAGCGAGCAAAGCTGTAGAGACAGAGCAGGGTTTCTGTGGGACTAGAAGGACTCTGGCAGGAAGTGGTTGTTCTCACACTCATCAACACAAACATGGACCTTTAGCATAGGAACTGCTTTGGCACTTAAAGAGTAAAAGCAAACAAAGACCGGAGCACCTGAGTCGCAGGGATGATGGAGCGCCGCAAGGCTGGCTGAGGACACGAGGCGAGCTGTCCACGGGAGGAGGAGAGACGTTGCGTCACCTTCTGAGGTGAACCGCGGGGAACATCTGGAGGAGCGACAGCTTTATGTAGAGTGTGTAGGTTTGTGTTTTTTTGCTGCCGCCGAACAGTCAGAAGGGCTGACGTTTTATTTGATGGTGGCCGTGAGCTCCTCTGAAGGACGGGCTGGTTTTAGGTTTGAAGTAAAACGCTACGACTCGTCTGCTGTCAGCTGACGGACGGAGCACTGCGGTGAGTTCATGACGAAGTATTTCTGCTTCCTGGACATGTTACTGCTCAGATGGAAATGAACATAAACTGGAGAAACAGCGTGTAAATAAGAATATAAGAAACTGTAAATAAAGTTCCTAGGGTTAGCTTTTTGTTTTTAATATTCATTCCCATCTGGAACCTTGTACGGAAGCCCACGTGTGCCAGAAAAAAAAAATATTGCATAATGTGGTTAGAAAGGGTTTGACTCATGAACCTCCAAAATGTAACTTAATTTAGTCAATATTTATGTTTCATATTGGATTAACTATGACAAAAATCAATGTCTCACATCTTAAAGTGATTTTTTTTTTTGGAGAGTGAAAAAATGATTTTGATTTTGTGTGTTAAGACATTCATAATTATTTTCAAAAATATAAAATTAAAAATCACAAGTTGCAAAAATTTGACTTGGTTGGATTTTGTCATTTGTCATTTTTGCGTTGCTTTGATAATTGTGAGGATTTTAGTTACTGGTTTATAAACGTAACTAGTTAATGTTTTATTTTTTAAGTAAGTTTATTAAATTGGAGTCATCATCAGAAGCGTTAGAATTAGGATCTTTTGTGTTCTAAAATTAGTTAGCTTTGATTTTTTTCTGGCATGTTTGGGCTTCCGTAGCCCAGCCGTAGGAATCCTTCGTGTACAGCTCGTGTAATTTTGTCTTGTACAGAAGCAGCGTGTTGAATTTTGTATTGAAGTGACGATCGACAGATTGATTATGCAACGCTTAACCGCGAGCGACACTGAAGGAGCCGCCAGACGTTCCAATCAGGCGCGGCGGCGGCATCCGACCGAGGCGCTGCTGTGAGACATGCTATCGCAAGCCATTCATATCAGATTTCGCCAGTAGTTAAAACGCCGTTTTTTACGTCGTACGCCGCAGAAAACGCCGTTTTCACGTCATGCGCTGTATGGCGTTTTCACAGTTTAACGTCGTAGCCGTACGGCGTTTTCCAAACGCCCACTCATAACGCCGTATGGCGTTTTCTAATGATCTCCGCCCCATAACTTCCTCAGCCTCTGCAGTTCACTCTTTATCAGCCTATCAGCAGAGAAGAAGGACAGACCACGTTGATTCAGCACCAATCTCCTTTGCTGTATCATTTCGGTCCACAGCTACAGGATTATTCTGAATGTAATAATAACACAAATTCCTCACCCACTGCTGTGCACTTGTCAGTCAGTCCTTTTTTGTTTAAAGTTTAACAACTTGTTGTTTGTTAACAACCTGTTTTGGGGGCATTTCAGAGAGAGATTAGGAGTAAGTAGAACAAATGTTATTGTGAACATAATTCAGTTTTTTTTTCATGAGAAATGAAAGCTTTGCATGACTCAGACCGAAGTGATACAGCAAAAGAGATCGGTGCTGAATCAGTGCGGTCTGTCCTTCTTTTCTGCTGATAAGCTGATAAAGAGTGAACTGCAGCGGCTGAGCAAGTTATGGGGTGGAGATCATTAGAATATTAGAAAGTGTGGCCGTTTGGAAAACGGCGTATGACGTGAAAACGGCGTTTTCTGTGGCGTATGACGTAAAAAACGGCGTTTTAAGTACTGGCGAAATGTGATATGAATGGCTTGTGATAACATGCTGGCGCTTTGGTTTTATCTCAGTCACGCATATTGTTTCCGTATATGAGTGCTTTATCAGAATTGGGTTTACTTGCCTTTGGCTTTAAACTGTGTGTTCCCTGAGCTGCTGCCTTTGTGGCGTCTCGGAAGTGCCTGAATACTTTCAGTCGTCATGCAGCCCTGCAACATGAATTCATTTGAGCTCTGGTGTCATTTTATATTCTCACGTTAATAAATGATTTACCAGAATGTGTTTTGCCTAGCTAAGCTCAAAAAGTACAAACTGGGCAAACTGTTAGCTCAACAGATTTGCATGTGTCTGTTTAGCTAACAAGCTATTGCTAACTGCTGCAAACACTACAAGGTCTCCTGGCAACATGTCTATTTATGCACCCGTTCACTAAATGTGAAGATAATTATGAATTAAAGTCTGAGGGTGGATTGTTTCGTTTGTGATGTAAACTAGGCTAACAGGTTCACCCTACTCCTGTATGCTAAGCTAGGCTAAATATACACAGATCTGAACCTGGCATCCATTCTTTAAATATTCCAGCCTGCACTCGGTGTATGGAAGCTCATCTCTGCCAGCACAATAATACAAATTCATAATTTAATGTGCAGGAAAGATTTGATGTTTACATTTTTCCTGTTGTTGGCAGGAATGGGCCTCCATAGCTCCGTCTGTTTAAAAGTAGTTCCTCGTGGTGTTTATATGGATGCTGGTTTCAAGCCTGTGTTCAGCAGTTAGCTTAGCATACAGACTGGAATCAAAGGGAAACTATTAGCCTAGCCCTTGAAAGTTCACTGAATAACACATATCTAGTTTAAGGACTGTAAATATGCAGTGTACCTGTTGCTAACAGGCCGGGCTAACCCTGTTAACCCACTGAACACCGACAGTTTGTCCTCGGTTCACCAGCTCACCTGATCAGCACTCAGTTCCCGTTGTTTAGTTTGATTGACAGCCATCCAGAAACCTGACGTGACTTCTGGTTCCCTCACTGAAGAAGTATTGAAGCTCCGCCTCTGAACCAGAGACCGCTGGCATTAGTTGGAGGCTTGTTAGCTTTAGTCAGAGCGAGGGCGGAGTTGAACACTTGCCAATTAAATGAATTTGTTTATTGATCATGCTTGGATGGATTTTTCTGACAAACCCTCTGTTAGAACCAATAAAGTGTTTACTAATGGCCTCTTGCCTCACTCTTTATTTTTCCTTTTAGAAGCAAAATTCAGTCTTCAAACACAAAACTTCTTCCTCCAGGTCGTCTCCAACATAAATTCACTTTGTTCTCCACAAAGAAAATTAACTTGAACAAACATCTTCAGTGTATCATCGTCCGTCATTAAATTGTCTCTAACGTGGCGCTGTGCAGCTTCAGCCTTTGATCACGGCGATCGGCCTCAGTTTAATGGCCTTCTTGCTGATTCCAGCGTCGTGACATGTGTTGACGACATCCGTCACATTTTTGTATGATTCAGGAGCCTGGAAAAAAAAACAGGCATCACGTGCTATAAATATACGATTTTCATGTTATTTCTTGTTGCTGACGTTTCGTAAATCTTTGGCGTGGATGTTTATCAGTTGTTGTTCCCACTGATGGAAGGTTTCCTCACCTCCTCCATAACCAGTTTGGGTGAAGCCACTCGGATGGCGATGCCCATGTCCGCCAGTTTGTCCAGAACGTCCTGGAAGTCCAGATTGCGGCGGGATTTTGCTCGAGACAGAGCGCGGCCCTGAAACAGGAAGTTGTGTTGGACACATTTAAACTCAAAATATTGACGTTCCTCAGCTAACGTGAATCGGACCGCACCGCTCCGTGGCAGGTGGTCCCAAACGTCTCCGTCATTCCCTGTTCTGTCCCGGTGAGGACATAACTGCAGGTTCCCATCGTCCCTCCGATCAACACTGGCTGACCTGTCAGCTGAAGGACAGAACTAGGTCAGAACCTGCAGTGCCTTGAGCCTGTTAAACTGAGGAGCCGGGTTACCTGGTAGTCCACAGGGATGAGCGGGTGGTGTGGGGGGAAGGCCCGGGTTGATCCTTTGCGGTGAACCAGCAGCGTCCTCTGCTTCCCGTCCACCATGTGCTCCTCAACCTTGGCGATGTTGTGGGAAACGTCATAGATGACGTGCATATCCAGGTCGTCCGGCGTTGTACCGAACACTTTGGAGAAGGCCTGAAAGACGAGCGACAGCAGCTGTGAGCGGACGCCCGGCAACCTGCAGCTCCAGGTGAGCCTACCTGTCTGGTGAGGAAGGTCATGGAGGAGCGGTTCACCCAGGCGTAGTTTCCTGCTGCCGCCATGCCCTTCAGGTAGTCCTGACCCTCCTGCGATGTGACGTGTGCACAGGCCAGTTGGCGGTCGTTCACTGTGATCTTGTCCCGTTTCATCGCCTTCTCCATGGCAACCAGAGCGTCTGGAAACAACAAAGACAACGATTATTAAAATCAGCTTTCCCGCTGTGTGTAAAAGGTTGGAGCTCCTACCAGTGGCAACCTGGTGTCCAAGGCCGCGGCTCCCGCTGTGGATCATCACGCACACCTGGCCCTTGTGATCGATGCCCATCTTCTTGGCTGCGTAGTCATTGTAAATCTCGTCCACCACCTGGATCTCAGCGTAGTGGTTTCCAGCTCCCAGAGTGCCGAGCTTTAACAAACACAGTGTTACACACAGGTGGACCTGTGCAGGTGTATGCGTTCATGCCTGTGTGTGTGTGTCACCTGTGGCAGGCCTCTCTTCTTGGCCTTAGACGACACCTTGTTTGGGTCGGCCTGCAGCATCCGGCCGTACTCCTCGCAGTGCTCCTTGTCCTCAGCCCAGGCATAGCCCTCCCTCAGGGACCAGTCCACGCCCATCTCCAGAGCCTCCTCCAGATCCCTGAGGACAGACAGGTGGAGGAGGTGAGACATCAGAGGGACGCCTGTGATCCACAGGCACGCCCGGAGGCCCTGCCTTACTTGGCTCCCATTGGAATGACTCCTTTGGAGCCCACTCCCACTGGGATGTGGTCAAACAGTGACTGGGCCAGCTGCTCCTTCACCGGCTGGACGTCACACTCGTCCAGGTTTGTCCTCAGCAGGCGGACACCGCAGTTTATGTCGAAGCCCACACCCCCTACAGAATGAAGAGACGGCCACAGATTCACCAGGGTCAGATACAGAGGCTGGAGGCTGACTCCAGACTAAACACTCTGTTTATCTTTCCTCTCACCAAACCTTATTAATCTAATTATCAATAACAATAACAGACAGTGTTATATACCTGGAGACACCACAGCATCGGGGTCACTCATGTCAAAGGCAGCCATGTTTCCAATGGCGAACCCATATCCAGAGTGGACGTCTGGAAGGCCGATGGATTTCTGTGGATCAATCAGACACAGTCACTCAGCCGGAGCTGTCCAATCACAGCCAAGATGGTGGAATGCCGACACTTACGTGTACGATCCCAGGAAGCGCCGCCACATTCCCGATTTGTTTCATGGCGGGAAGGAATCCACCCACACCTGCAGGAAGACAAGCACAGACACATCAGAATCAGAGGCTCGTCCACAGGAGGAGGGTACCTCAGGGGGTCAAAGTTCAGACCACCTCCTCCTCGACAGGCGTTCCGGAGCTCCTCAAACATCAGCTTCTCCAGAGGGTCGTTGACGTAGAAGATTCCTTCAACCTGTTAATCAAAAGATGCAGTCATGTCAGATCCATAACTATAAATTATACATGTTTTTCTGGTCAGTTCCTCTAACTACAGGGACAGATCCTGTGTTTGAGTTTTCTCTACTGTCTTATGGTTCAGATCTGCTCCTGTGTTTATATGTGGTCTTAAAAACACCTTTATTTACAGTGTGAACAGCTGACAGCAAAATAACGTAACCACAACATGCGGATTATTTTCAACAGAAAACAAGTAACACATTTAATAAAAACCTGTTAACAGTGCATATTTTTGACATGTTTCTCTCATGTTCGTCCAGCCTGTCACGCAGCTCACATCATCGCTGAGCTCCGGCAGCAGGTTAACATCAGCTGCTCTGCTCTCAGAATGTATTTTCCTCCATTCTCTTATTTTATCGTCAGCTTTAAATCTTCATAACTGACATGTGCTGACGGACTGCAGTGCTGCTGCACTGAAGCTAACCTGCTAGCCTGCTAACTAGCCACGTTAGCAGCTAAAGTCTGACCTGCATGTTGGGAACGAAGCCTTTTTTGATCCTCCAGCAGTTGCTGCCGATTTTATCCAGGAACTGCAGCTCATCGTTGTAACTACGGCTCATGGTTCCGATCCAAAAAGCTTCCAATAGACACTTATTACACTCAAGTGCTGCGTAACCGGCTGACTGACGATCCACTGTGGCCACGGCGCTACGGAAACCCGGAAGCTATCAGAACGCGACTGTCAATATGGAGTGACGCAGAAAAATTAAACTGTCCGCTCCGAGAAAGTTAGAATAAAACATAAAAACTCAAACACGCGTGATCTTGAAAAAAGACTTAATATTTTATTTATATTTTTCAAAGCTTCAGAGTGTTGACGCGGCGCCGCGCTGCTCGATTGCCGTAAATGTAGCAATTTAAAAACTGTTTAGTCACACAAGTGCAGAACAGAAATACCGGAAATACAATGCCTGACCTTCAATACAAAAGCACCATTTTTTCTTTGTAGCAATTCACGAGAAAAACAATAAAACAAACAAACATTTAAAGTCCCATTGTGTTATTAATGTAGTAGCAAAACAAAAAGCAAATAAATAGAGTTTTGTTGCTTTAAACACTATACTGACAACGCTCCATTTGGCCATAGTGATGTCAAAATAAAATCTTTTATGTTGAAACTCTGTACCGGAAGCGCCCGTCCGTGTGTTTACCATTTGGGGTTTGAAGGAGAAGCGGAGCTGTGGATTTAATAACGTTTCTTCATCGTGTAAGCACTAATGTGTTGTTATCTCTGACACTTTGTTAACTAAGCAGCGAACCCGCGCAGCTACCTCAGAATAGCTAGCTCCACCGTGACGCAGCGACATGTTAGCTAATGTTTAAACTGCAGAAACGAAAACGAAACGTCCCCGTGCTCAGCTAATAAACATTAAACACACGTTAATAAGTTATAACGTCCATTTCTGACTTTAGTTTAAACAACGTGAATTTAAAGTTTTTGTTGTAAGATGTAAAACGTTTTAAATGTCAGTCAGCGCAGCGAAGGATTACCGTATAAATGTTAAATAAATTTTGAATCATTTGAATCAATTCAAAATGAGTTAACGCTAACAGGAAGCTAACGGTCTGAAAAACAAAGATTAACGACAATGACTCATCAAGAATAAACATGGCAGATTTCCATAGAGATGCTGTGCGGACAGTAGTTTAGGTTTAGCCCGGGATGTCTATGTGCACCGTGGCACACATAATGATGTGTGCTGAGATTATTTTTATAAACATAATAATACAAAACACTAATAAACTGCACAGCTGTAGAAAGCTGGCGTCTTTCCACCAGACTCAATTTTCCTTCAGTTCCTGTCTCACAGGCGTGAGGAGGAGAGGGATGTAATATTATCAAACTTTGACCTCCTCCAAGCAGCGGTTACCATAACAAACAAGGTCAAGGAGATGGGGTGTTAAAGGAGGAAGCGTGGCTAACATGAACGTCACTTTTTAGCATCCTCTCCTGTCTATGTGAGAGAGAGCGAGTGATGAGGATGAGGATGATTGTAGGATTTTCCAGTGGAGGGCTTTGTTTCCTGATGTGGGTGTGGGAAATTTAAGGTACTGTGTTTGGCTGTAATGGTTGTTCATGACTGTTAAACATAAATGAATGACGCAACTGCAGAGTATGCGCAGTTGAGTATAGCAACAATATTTGTAGTGTAGCTATAGCAACGCTTGTTGCATTGAAGTGCAGCTATAGCATCGGTTTGTTTAATATTTCTGATTGCCCGTCGGAACCCGCACGATGCGTCAGTTTACAACCTGAAAGTTCCTAATAGACCGCTGAAAGTTCCTAATAGACCGCTGAAAGTTCCTAATAGTTCTAAGACAATGCTTGTTCCGACAACCCATCCAGAGGGGAGACTAACGAGGAGTAAATCTGGACAATGATTAACGTGGCTTTGTCCTCAGGATGAAGCTGCGAGTTCGGATCAACAAGCAGACCAGCCAGGTGGAGTTACCAGGAGAAGAACCCAGTCTGAAAGATCTCATAGACCACATCAGGGAGACTCTCCTGTCTGCTCATGGACTGAGGTCAGGCCTACACGCCAGCCTGTTTTGAAGTCTGTGTGTCTGATGTTTCAGTGTTTAACTGGACTTCTTCTTTGGTGTTTCAGTGCAGACACGAAGTTCAGTTTGTCCCTGAACGGCTCGGAGCTGCTCTCAGACTGTGGGCAGACTCTGGCGTCCTGTGACATCGTCTCAGGAGATCTGGTCTGCATTGTCCTGCTGCAGTCTGCTGCTGCCGCCGCCTCAGGCTCGTCCACCAACACAGCAACCAACAGCGTAACAAACCAGAACCAGCAGACCGCCAGCATGTTGTCCAGCCAGGTGGGACATCCTAGCACAAAGAGACACTGTATGGACAAATCTAAATTTCAAACAGGAGACCCAACTTCATCCTTTTTAAATGTTACTGTAATCTGCTAAAAGACCAACATGCAGTCCAGTTTGGACAGGTGTGTGTGGACAGACTGCTTCTGTGATCTGATGAAAGTGTCATGTCATCAAACAGCCGAGCAGCAGCAGACCTGCAGCCCTCACAGAGTCCAAGGACACCTGCAGGACGCCCGACTCGGAGGCTCCGCCCCCTGTGTGGGAGCCAATGCTGTGCAGCGAGGCCGAGGAGGGCCAGGCGCCGCTCTCCCTGGAGCTGCTGTACCACGAGGCGAAGGCCGCCAGTCCCACCGACGCCATCATGGTGGCCGGACACATGCTGATGCTGGAGACTGGGTTCATACCTCAGGTGAAAGTGTCCCTGTCCTCTCAGAGTGTGTGTCCTGCTGTGTGTGACATCAGTGTGTGTGTGTTTGTGTTCAGGGCGACGAGCTAAGACCCGGTCAGATGCCTGCAGGGTGGAGGTGTGATGCTGGAGTCTACAGGCTGCAGTACAAACACCCTCTGTGTGAAGACAGCGTGGCCTCCGTGGCGGCTGTGTGTATGGGCCCCATGCTCGTCATCAACAGTGAGTCACATGGACAGAGCGCTGGATAAATGAGTTACCAATGAGGTCAGACAGGAAGTACCCTCTGCCCTCTGATGCTCTTGTATTTCTCTGCAGCGATGCTGGCAGTGACAGAAACTCAGGCCGTCCGCAAACTGTGTGTGAACGCGTCCAGCTACGTGACCAACGAGTGTCCAGGTAGAGCTGTAATTGGTCGGTTTTGATCTGACCTCAGCAGCAGTGTCTGTGTTTAACTGTGTCCGCCTCTGTCAGGAGGAAGTGCAGCCAAAGCCTTCAAACACCTCAGTAAACTGTCCCGCGTCTTCAAAGACCAGCTGGCGTACCCACTGATCGCCACCGCCAGAGAAGGTACAGACGGCTGTTCTCGGATCTCTGAGCTGTGTTATGATGCCAGGGCATCAAATCATTCAATGTGTGACAGCAGCAGCTTCTTTACCTGTTTTCTAAGATTCAAACAGACAACAGTCACCACCGGGGGGCACCAGAGTGCACCCTGATTTCCTGTTTCAGGTTTAGACACCAGCTTAGTGTATTTTATTAATTGGTGTGTTTCCCACTGAGGTTTGGTCAGAACAGTCCTGACTCCATCTTGGATGTGATGAACCTGTTTTTCCGCTTAGTAACCACGCTCTGTTTGCAGCCATGTCTCTGCCGGTGGCGTTCGGGCTGCCGGCTCTTCCTCCAGAGCTCCTTCTGCGAGTCCTGCGGCTGCTGGATGTCCGCTCCGTGGTGAGGCTGTCGTCAGTCAGCCGACACTTTAATGACGCCACAGCCGACTCCACGCTGTGGAGACACCTGTACCGCCGCGACTTCTCAGGTCAGATGGCTGGACTTTGACTCGCACCATCACATGACTGATCACTGTCACTCTTTAATGTCTTTCATGGAAAGTCTTTGAAAGTCTGCCAGCAGTTTTTAAGGAGCATCTTTGAAGTGTGAGGAGTCAGTTTTAGGTTTTGACTGTTTGCTTCATGTCATGCATGATGTTCTTGTGTTCGTCTTTTATTCTGAAAGTCTCTCACTGAAGTGTGTTTGTTGATTCAGATTCCTGTTCCAGCAGATCCAGAGACACAGACTGGAAAAAGGTGAGTTGAACTCTTAATGATTGATTACTGGGGAGTGATCAGTGGATTCTGGATGATCTGTTTAAGCAGTGATCATGTTGCTACAGCAGCTCATAGCAGAAAAACCAGACTGACAGTCTTTTATTTTGAAGGACCAGCCTTCAGTATTCAGCTGGCTGCAGTCTGTCTTCTCACCACTAGATGTCTCCTCATTCCTCACACTGTTCCTTTACACCTGTCTGTCATGTATTCTTTTCCAGCTCTATAAAACGTCATATAAAACTCACCGTGAACTTCGCCGTGCGCCTCGTGTCTCCACCTTCCCTCCCTTCCACCCTGCAGACATCTTCGCCCCGGCACCTTACCCCCACTTCCCCCCAGTGCCAGGCATCATCGGGGGCGAGTACGACCAGAGGCCCAACCTCCCTCATGTCCTGCTGCCCCGCCCACGCCACGACCCCATCGGCCCGCCCACAGATCTCGACAGACGACCTTTCCGTCGACTGGGACCGACAGGGAGACGGCCTGCAGACGTCCGCCGAGGATTCATTTGATTATTGATTCCAGAACTGATCGATAAACAACAGGAAGCACATGTTCTAATTCTAGTCAAAGTTTACAAATAAAAGTTCATCGTCTTACAGTCATATAAGCTTTAGGATGCTACTAAGTGAAGTTCATTTTCAACATGGATTTAAAAAATTAAAACTTAATCTAACATAATGAGAGTTGATGTTTTTCCAGGTAATCCAGCCAAAGGGGAGGGTCATGGGAAGGTTAAGATCCACATGTGGGCTGTGAGTGAGAGGAGAAGGAGAGAGTGAGTCAGAGGAGCTGATGGAAATTCCCAGAGGAGAGAGGGAGGTGATCAGAGCAGACCTGAATGGCCACCATGTTGGTGAGGGAAACCAAAAGAAAAGGAAACCTAGAGGAACTGATGGTGTTGGACAGAGTCACATGTAAGAGTGGAGGTAGGAGTGCTCAGGAGACGCCTGTGAGGCAAGGCAGTCTGAGAGAGATCAGTGCATTGGATGGTGGTGTGCAGCATGATGGTCAGAAGGAAGAGGAAAGGAAAGATGGAGAAGAGCAAGTGGTGGAAGTATATAAAAAACAGCACGTTGAGGAGCTGATGAATGAAGGGAAAAAGATGGCAGGGATGTTGTAGAGCAGGACGTAGCAAAGATTAGAAAGGATGGAGTGGAGGAGGCTCTGAGGAGGATGAAGAGTGGAAAGACTGACAAACCTGTGGAGGTGTCTGGGAGAGACAGCAGTGGAGTCTGTAACTGGCCTGTTCAACAGGAGAGTGAGAAGATGCCTGAAGAACGGAGGAGACATGGAGAAGGGAAAGAGGACAGACAACAGGAAGAGCAGCTCTGCTGTCAGAGACGAGGAGAAGACAGAGGCAGAGCTGGAGGAAGATGAAGAGGTTCTCTTTAGGAGGATGGACAGTGTCAGGAATGAGGTCAGCTTAGGTTTTGGGACAAAGTCAGAGAGGAGATGGGTTGGACCTGTGCAGAGGAGGGACAGAGGTTATCTTGGTAGAATGTTGCTGGAAATAGAGCTGCAGGCAGGAGGTGAAGAGGAAAGACACAGAGGAGATGTGGACGTGCTGAGAGAGGACGTGAAGGTAGCTGGTGTGAGAGAGGATGGAGTCAGATGAAGACACTTGAGGGGGACAGCTGAGAGAAGAAGTTTTTCCAGGTCTTTGTAATCAGGTTGATTAAAATATTATTATTTATATTTTATTATACAAAGACAGACATATACAGACACAGACATGTGATTTGTTTAATAAATAAATACAGGCAGGTGATTATAATCAGTCTAGATTCAATCACAGGAAGAGGAAGAGAGTTTCTCTGCAGTGAAGTGATCACAATAAAACACTACTTTTCATTTCCGGTCTCTTTGCGGTCACGAGCAGCGACAATGACAATTACGTCATATTTTGTCTTAAACAAAGGGTGAACTCGTTTCAAACACCACTGTGCCCGGCGGCGAGGCGCTGTCCGACCGGGCGGAGTTTGCGGAGGTGTAACGGGTGATTCTGTTACAAGCTGAAAAAATGGCCTGAGCAGCTATCCGATAACCATCGAACTGTCTCTACAGCCACTGATTTAACCGAGAGGTTGAACCGGGACGTCCTTTATTCCGTTGATTAGCGCTTCCACGGGCAAACAAGGGGCTAACAGGTAAGCCCTAGCTAACGTTACAGTGTAGCTAAAGGTGCTAAAAGCAGTGTCTAATATGTTACAGCCCCTCCTCCCGCTGGACGGGCGGGGACTCTCAGATTAGCAGCTATGCTAAGAAGGTACGTTTGATTCAGGGACTGCTGACTACGGCTGAGTAGGAGAGAATAGTCAGAGTAAGTTTGAGGCTGGATGTTGGGCAGACATAAGGAAAAGGTGGTCCATCCATTCACGATATTAATGTTAAAAACCTTAAATATTTTCTAATTAGATGCTGTGCTATGCGATCGAGTGACTCCAAACCTAAGCTGAGACCACAAGAGACAAAATGGCGCGTCTCTGTTATTGCATTGAAGTTTAAAATATATTTTTATGTCATAAAGAAAATGAGTTTTGTTCAGGCGTGCCCGGGTCTGCTGACACTGGATGCGCCGGGTGACAGACCGCGCCGTAACACCCGCGTTTGGCTTGTGTTTGGGCGCTCTGTCCCTTTAAATGCCTCGTGTTGTTACAGGAAGTGTGAGGGGTGTTTCCAGCTGATCTGCACAACAGAAAGACCGGAGTCTCCCTCAGAAGTACGACCTGCCTGCGCGCTTCTCGGCCATCTCAGCAGAGCGCCCCGGCCCAGATCCCCGGCAGCTCTGCCCAGGTTTTTACCCGGGATAAATAAGCAAAAGAACCGGGAAGAGGATCTGCGGTACTGCCCCTTCTACTTCGCTACTGTTAGCGTCAGCTAGCTACCGTGAACCGGTGCCATCAGTAGCTGTTAGTCCGGACTGTCATGATCCCAGCGCGGAGATGGCGTCCTTCCCCGGTTTGTGTAAGGCTGTCGGGCCCGCGGAGGAGGAGAACGGAGAGCTGGACGGCTCTCTGCAGCAGATGCTGAAGGCCATCGCCGACGAGAGGAACCGACTGAACAGCCGCCAGGAGATCAGCGGGCTGGGTGAGTGTGTGTGCGCGCAGAGCCGTTGCTGGACACTATAGGGGCCCTAGGCAAGAAGGTAACACTGGGGCCCTATGGGCTACTAGATTCTATAGAAATGCCACCCCAAACACAAAGACATGTACATTAATGATTATATAAGCAACCTTTTTATTCAAATAATAACACACATGTGAAAATAATATCTTAAGGACATATAAAAACAACAACCAAAATATATCATAGAAATATGTACTCTCTGTAGACTGTCCACAGTGGTGGAAAGTAACTAAGTATTTGTACTTTGTTACTGTACTGTAGCATGTATTTTTTATGTATGAGTGGCGAAATGTCTTCAAAAAACAATCCTTGAGTCTAGTTGCCTCGATTCTAAACTCTTGGAAATTAAAAGTAAGTACTTGAGACTTTTACTTAAGTAGGATTGTTGATGTAGCACATCTACTTTTACTTGAGTATATATTTTGCTGGGTAATTGTACTTTACTTAAGTACCAAACTTCACTGCTTCCTCCACCACTGACAATATTAACTATTATACATATAACTTATTAAGTTTGTCCACAGTGCAGGATCATCAGTGAGAACTGGACACCTTAGAACCTTCATTTGTTACCAAGTCAGGTGCTGGAGGAGCAGAGGAAGACGTGGAGGCTCTCAGGTGTTTGACTGCTGGCGGGGACGTCCTCTGGAGTTTCCTCACAGGGCTCCACATGACCTGTGTGGTATAAGACCATAATGATCAGCCTGATAATTAACAATGTAAAGAATCTAGATTATTCATAATGCACATACCTTCATCTGTGGAGGTTGTGGCATCTTCATGAGAGAAGGTGTTTAAGCACCTGATGAAAAAAACAATTTAAAAAGGCCATAAAATAACAACTATATGACAATAATTCACTAGCTTATTTACAGAGAAATACCTGAGCATTAATAAACACTATATAGACTAAATATATACAGCAGGTTTTCCTGCTGTGGTTTAGAGGTCATTAACTCTAACAGTAAGTTAGTAACAGCAGCACTTAGCTTAATGCTAAACAAGCTAAAGTATTATTAGCATCGCAGCTACACACTGTTGCTGCATGAGCTAACAAGCTACTTCACAGCTTCACTGTGTTTACGTTTTTATACGTTTACGTTTGATACACGTTACTATATTTGTTTGTAACTCATTTAGCAGACGTTTGTACGCAGAGCGACTCACAGTTAACATTCAGGCTGCAGCATGAAGGAGACTATAGTGACGTGAAGCGCTTCGTCTCTAAAAGTGTTTAAGTGACACAATGTGAACCAACGTAGACAAACAGTGGTGGAGTAAGGTAAGGCTCAGCTGAGTTACAGACTCTTACCTCTCTCCCGTTTTGTCCTCTGCTCCTTTCTTTTGCCGTCTTTCCTTGCAGCCTGCAGAGTGTGTGCTTCATCCATTATTTTGAACATGCCGCTCCTCTCTGCTTCGAGCAGCGCTGACACAGGGCCCCATGGGGGCGGGGAGAGGAGGGAGTCTGAATGTGTCAATGCGCTGGGCCAAAACAGCTGTAGTTGAATGGTGGGGCTAACTGACCCTCCGTCCTAGGCAATTGCCTGGTTTGCCTACCGTGTTAGACAGCTCTGTGTGTGTGTTTTTTTTACTCTGCCTGTAAACAGTGGCTTCTGCTTTAATCAGTTTATCTGCAGCTCACACCAGAGCCGGACTCGCCTGCTGAGGGGCCAGGACTCCGTGTGACCCCCCTGACCATCGGCAGTTTAAAGATAATTCTTTTCTCAAGTTTAACTCCTAAATATAAATGACATAAATTAATTCCGTTGACATTTTTACTATTTTCAGAATCAGAAATACTTTATTAATCCCAGGGGGACATTGTTTTCACAGTGAATGAATTATTGGAGACCAGTTGTAGACAGAAACTCACTTTGTAAAAAAATCCTTTGAACTCTAAGAGTTAGAGAATCTAAAGACCCTTGAATATCAGCAAAGATTTAAACTAACATCTTACTGAGCACATGAAGTTGACATTGATTTGATATGTGCTGTGATGTACTGTATTGAGAAACACAGTTATTAACACAGTGTTTGTTACAGACTGGACTCCACACAGAGGCTTTTATTGTAAGTGATGATGTATTCCAGCCTCATGTTCCACATAGATCAAACTCAGCAATTAGATAGGAACAGGTAATTGTAAAGGTGTTTGATGGACAGGATGACGAGCCTCTGCTCCTGTAGAGGGACTCTGTGATGATGTCATCATCAGTTCTAATTATAGTCCTGCATTAACGTGAAGGCAGCTTCCTGTTTGCATAGAGTTACACTTGAACCCTCTGATTGAGTCTGTTCAGAGGATGTTATTGATCAGACCTGATCTATAAATGTGTGTGTGTGTGATGCCAGCCTACAGTGCAGCCTTCATCACAGCACACACTGGCTCAACTCTCATGGTTAAATCAATAGAGCTCTGTTCACAGCCATGACTTCATCCCAGCATGCCGCTCACCAGCCAACCCCCTTTTCAGGCACCGCTCAGTGTTTTTGTATCGTGATAACAATAATGTGTGTGGGGCAGATAAAACCAATCCTCTGACCCTGAACTACCTCCTGTTTGCAGTCGATGTAACAGCTGAGACTTTTCCTCCTCTGAGGTCAGCAGGTCGTTTCAGAGCTCCGTGGCCTTTAAGATAACTGACAGTTACTTGGTTAGGCTTCCGACCTGACACCACCTAAATCCTGGTTCATCCGAACATGGGCAAATGGGTGTAAGCAGGAACACGTCTGCTCTTTATTCTGTGTAAATTTAATCCTTAATGGATATTATTTAAAATCTCATGAGCGGCAGAATCATCTGAGACCCACACAGGCCGTAAACATGTCTGTTGGTGGGGACTGACTCATTGTTAGAGTCGGCCTCTAGTGTTTGGAGGAACTGGAAGTTCCAGCTTGGCACCAGTCGTCCACCCTGGCCTCCGTCATGCAGCAACCTTATGACGTCTCAGCTGCGGCCACTAGAGAGCATCGTCACAGTTTTATAAAAGTAAAAGTATGACTTTACTTCGAAAGAAGAACTTAAAATATAAACGACCAACTTTGTTGGTCACTGTGTGTGTGTCCACTGGTTTCTCCATTCAGAGTGTGTGATGTATGTGTGTGTCAGTACGACCCGAGTCGTATTTTGGTGGTTCTTTTCTTTTTATCATCATTAATCGGTCACATGATGAGCTGCCTTCAGCAAAACTCATCTGCAAAGGATTTTCAGAATAAAAGCTCTTCAGAAGCTGATTGGACTCGGTCTGAAAGTAAAGGTCAGGACAGTGATGCTCAGCTTGGAGATGAGACGCTCGGTTCTTCCTGGTTGCAGCCATCATGGCCTCACACCAGCCTGGCTCCAGCTCGGCTGTGAGGAACCTGCAGACCAGCCGAGTGTTTGTCATGTGACTGATGTGTGTCTATCATGGCTTCCTGGCTCTGCAGAGTTTGTTTTTCTCCTGTTGGTGCAAACACTTTGTTTTTGAAGGATTGAAGTCATTCAAATATTTTTAGCTCTGGTTGTGACACTCGATGCATTCAGGGACCATCAGAAGACTGGTCCTGTCTGGACTCACAGTGTGTGCACTTCAAAGCTGCTGCTAATCTTTAACATGTTTAGAGCCATTTAAATGAGCATCAGTGTGTTAGACTTGATGTCCTGCTTTAAACATCATTGTTGTTCAGAGACACGCTGTAAAACATCTGATGTGAGTCTGATGGATTATTACAAATCCTGCTGAATAATTCATGAGGCGGAGAGGGAAGTCACAGTCTCAGTGTGTTGTATTGTTGGTCTGTGTGTCAGGAGGAGCAGCAGGACGCCTGCCTTCTGTGCTCAGAAACAGCACAGACCAGCCTAAAGCTGGATCCATACTCCACAAGAACAGAGAACTCCCTTCCCCCTGCCGACGTTACGCCCACAAAATGACGTCATTTTTCTCTCTGACCGCCCATTGTGCAGCTCTCTCGGACACATGGCCCAGGCAGAACTTTTTCTCTCAAGGCTGAGCATCAACCATGCTGTGATTGGTCGGAATTTATTGTGGGCGTGATGAATGTGGAGAGGCACAAGAGCTTCTTCAGATGCAGAACACACAGACAGAAGGAGGAAGTACAACGACGATGGACAGTTTAGATGAGCAGCTGGCAAACGACTCCTGGAAGGAGAAACACGGCGCACAGAGGAGAGTGTCTGTCCAAAATGTGGCGATAAAAATTAATCCCAGTATTGATCACGGCATTACAGCGACTGGATGCACATTAAACACCGGGAGACGGGATGTATTATTGCAGACAGTCCTCCACACGTTCACAGAATTAAACTTACACAGACCAGAGGTCTGCTACAGTCAGCTACACTGACCTTCTATCTATTTTCATGCTGTACGCCCTCTTTCCTGAGCATTGTCAGCTCGTTAGGCCAGGTAACCACGACTGTGCTCATAATTTGCAATACAATTGCATTGTCAACCTTTTGTGTGTGACGTGCGCTGCGTATGAGGGCCGTATGAGGAGTTCTGCACGCACACGTCTCGCAGAGTATGGTTCCTCCGTGCCGAAACAAACTTTTTTTTTTACTCTTACCACCCGTGGAGCGTGTTCTCTGTTCTCGTGGAGTATGGAACAGCCTTTAAGGTCTCTTCACATGACCGCATCACTCTGAACACATGACACAGGCAGTCACATGGTTACTGTCATGTGTTGTCCTCACAGGTGAGGTTACCGCTCACCCACTGACCTAAATGCTGGTGTTTCTGGATTCTTCCTGTAATCTGAGGTCTGGGGGGAATCTCCACCTCTAGGAGTCTGCTTCAGGTGTCTCAGGTCCCCATCATTTGGAGGTCCACTTTAGGAGGTTTTGTGGTTACAAAGAGGATTCTGAAGTGCTGTGAACACCTGTAGGTGTTTCTGATGGTCCCTGAGATTCAGATCATTATAAGCTGGGTCTGGTGTTACTGAGGAAGTTTTTTTAAGATCCTTTTGGATGTGGTTTCTGGGTTCTACACCGGCTTTCACTTTCCCTGATGGAGAGGCCTGCACCCAGGCAGAGGGTGAAGGCAACTAAATATGTGGTGGTTCCAGAGTCACTGAGAAGGAGGAGCTGTCAGACGTCCTGAGTGTTGGGTCTGGTGGTCCTCCAGGTGAGAGCAGTGGACCTTTTTGAGGTTCTTGTTGTCATTAAAGGTTTGTGTGGTGGTCCAGGGTTCCTGAGGATGTTCTGATGGTTACCAGGGAGATTGTAGAGACTTCAACAGGTCTAGATGTCCTTTATAAAGGTTCTGGAGTCCCTTTGGATGATCTGTGGTACTCCAGTGATCAGAGGAGAAGATCTCCTCACAGAGAGCGTGGCTGGACGGAAGCCAGAGGTCGCTTCCTGTCTACGAGCGGCGGTGATGTTGCCGGGCAGCCTGAACACGGAGGTGTTGTGTAGTGTAAAATGTGAACAGCTCGGAGAGGAGAGGCCCCACTCAGCAAGAGACAGCGTCTGTAAGGACGCCATAAGGAGGCTGTGTGTGTCCATAGTCTGACCCAGAATCAAACACTTCTCCCCACGCTGACCTGCTGGAGCTCGGCTCTATAGATCAGATCTCAGGCTCTCCTCTCGTCTGACAGGAAGGTCCACTCACTCCCTTCATGTCTGTGATGGAATGAAGCGCACCTCCACATGAGGACGTCCCCGCGGACACATTATCAGATGATCTGACTGTGACCAGACTCATTGATCTCTGATAAAGCTGCTCTAACTTAATGCCATGTCATCCTCCAGCCTCCCAGCAACTGTTGCCAGGCAACCAGGCAGGTGCCTGGGCCTGTTCAAAGGTAGCAGAGCACCCCGAGGTGATGGAGGACAGGCGGGCGACTGACATCTGACACAGACACACACACACAGTGTGCTGTATTGATCTGTGTCTTTAGTGGTCTTTTCAAAATAAAAGCCTTTGAATGAGTGTGTGCAGCAGGCAGCAGTGTGAATAATTTATCAGCTGTTTCATCGGCCATGAAGAAGAGCGACAGTGGAACAGACACCAGAGCTGAATAATGGAATAAACGAAAGCACGCAGTGCGTTTAGGGGAAGTTCCTCTGTATGTTTCCAGACTTTAAACACGGATGAATCGTTTCACTCAGACAGGAGGTTTTTCTGTTCACCAGCAGCTTCACTGTCTGCGACCCCGTGCCGTGGTCAGTTTCTGTGACCCTGTGCTGTGGTGGTCAGTGTCTGTGACCCTGGTGGAGGCAGCTGTGTTTGACCGTCCATGCTGACCTGTCCTCTCCCTGTCCTCTCTGTGTCCTCCTTGTGTCCACCTCATGTCCTCTCTGTGTCCTCTCTGTTTCCTCTTCATGTCCTCTCCGTGTCCTCACTGTGTCCTCTCCATGTCCTGTCTGTGTCATCCTCATGTCTTCTTCATGTCCTCTCTGTGTCCTTCTCATGTCCTCTCTGTGTCCTCCTCATGTCCTCTCTGTGTCCTCTCTGTGTTCTCTTCATGTCCTCCTCGTGTCCTCAGGCTGTTTTAAGGATGACCGCATCGTCTTCTGGACCTGGATGTTCTCCACGTATTTCATGGAGAAGTGGGCGCCTCGTCAGGACGACATGTTGTTCTATGTGCGCAGGAAGCTCTCCTACGTCAGCGCAGACAACTCGGAGGGCAAAAAGGTAAACGTGAGATGCAGACATCAGGAATGGACGAGAGCCTCTTTCATTGATCTGATCAGCTGACCTTTAAATCAAACCCCATCAGAGTCTGACCTGCAGGTCGACATTCTGTGTGTTTGTGTGTGTGTGTGCACCATCTTTCAGTTCCTGACTCAACAAACAAACCTCAGGTTAACCACACACACACACACACACACACACTCCCTGCAGGGACACAGTGTCAGGTGTCCATCAGCTGGAACTCAAACATTGTGTTGTGATTGGTTGTCTTCCAGCAGACAGACTCTGCTGTGTTCAGTCTGTCAGATGATTTTTATTCTGACTGCAGATCAGACGACAGACACACACACAGAGCAGCGACAGGCAGCTTCACATCAGTCACACATTTAAGCTGAAACATCAGTCGTTTTTCTGTTCCAGCAGCTGAAGCTTAAATGCAATAAACAAGTTAAAACAGCAGATTAAGAGGAGACAAAAACAACGAGCTACTGATGAAGAATCTTCATCACATGAACATACTGTTTTATAGCATTTGTGACAGTGAACAGTGAAATATATTGAGTTCAGTTCTCTGCTCTGCTCCTATTTATACTCCCAGACTGTCTGCTGTTTGTAGTTTGTCCTACATCCCCCTCCGTCCCTGGTTGCCATGGTTACACCTCACTGTTCTGTATGCATGGGTGGATTCCCTCATGGTTTCCCTCTTATCGTTTCTATTCAGACAGAAAACCGGAAGTGATGGGTCACATGACATCAAGTGGAGCGCCACAGCATCAGTTTTATTTTTTAAATTACACACACACACACACACACACTACAATAATGTGTGTTGATCAGAACAGGGGAGCATGGGGGAGGAGGGAGCTGCTGAAACATTAACAGATTTGTTGTGGAGGGGAATTGGAGCACTGCTGCTATCCTCTTTGTCTGGCAGGCCCTCACTCCCCTGTATTTCATCTGTTGTCATGGCAACAGATGAAATACAGAGCTTTGGCAGGAGGTCTGCAGGTATGCAGTGTTGCTGTGTTCAGGTTCAGGGTGTAGTTCTGATCCAGCTGTGTTTCAGGTGGAGGTGGAGGTCTACAGGAGGGACTCTAAGAAGCTACCGGGCCTCGGAGACCCCGACATCGACTGGGAGGAGAGCGTCTACCTGAACCTCATCCTGCAGAAGGTAAACATGGAGGCAGCTGCAGCCAGACACATGTTCAGGCCCATACTGACGCTGACTCCTGTCCTCTTCCAGCTGGACTACATGGTGACGTGCGCCGTCTGCACACGCTCAGATGCAGGAGACATCCACATCCACAGGAAGAAATGTCAGGTAGGAGAGCAGCAGCTCGTGCTCACAGCCACGGCCCACAAAGCCTGTTCTCATCTGTGAGCTGTGTCCCTGTTCCAGGAAGTGTTTGCTTCGCCAAGCAAGCATGCCATGGACAGCAAAGGGGAGGAGTCAAGGATGAGCTACCCCAACATCTTCTTCATGATCGACAACTTCGAGGAGGTAAAGACGAACTTCTAATTTTATGTTTGTTTGATCACATTTATTCATTTCATGAGTAACAAAGGGTTGTTGGTAAAAGCTGGTGCTGGCTCCTGATTGGTGCATGTTCATGTAGGTGTTCAGCGACATGATGGTGGGTGAGGGCGAGATGGTCTGTGTGGAGCTGGTCGCCAGCGACAAGAGCAACACCTTCCAGGGCGTCATCTTCCAGGGCTCCATCCGCTATGAGGCTCTCAAGAAAGTCTACGACAACCGGGTGAGACACCATGAACTGCCGGCACACATCAGCATGCTAACAGCAACATGCTAACAGCAACATGCTATGCTAATGTGTTTACAGAAATCAGGTGCTAATTAGCGACTGTTAGCATGTTTACAGAAATGAGTGTTTGATAGACAGTTAGTGGATTGCTAACAGTAGCGGTTTGCTAACGTGTGTCTGGCTGCAGGTGAGCGTGGCAGCTAAGATGGCCCAGCGAATGTCTTTTGGCTTCTACAAGTACAACAACATGGAGTTTGTGAGGATGAAGGGTCCACAGGGCAAAGGTCACGCCGAGATGGCCGTCAGCAGGGTGCCGACTGGTGACACCTCCCCCTGCGGCACCGAGGAGGACCAGGTGTCCCCGATGCACGAGAGGGTGAGTGTGAATGTTGTACAGACAGGTGAGGAGGTGAGGAGTTGTGGAGGTGACGTTTCACTTCCTGTCTGAGGGAAGTGATCCATCTTTAAACACCCCGGTCAGTGAGTTAAAACCGTCCCGTAGTGCTGAGGATGCCTCCTCAATCCACACCTGAACTGTGTTGGAGGTCGGTCCTGCAGATCAGAGGTTTGTATGCTGGGCTCAGCTCCACACAGGTGTGATCTGACCTGCCCGGGTGAGGAGCTGCTGCAGCCTCTGTATGTTTGTTCAAGGGAGCGCACAGAGCAGAAGGTTCTACAGACACAGTGAAAACCAAAATGTCCTTCTGCAGGTGACATCTTTCAGCACTCCTCCGACCCCGGAGAGGAACCGGCCCTCCTTCTTCTCGCCGTCTCTGAGGCGCAAGATGCCCCGAAACCGGATCGCAGAGATGAAGAAGTCTCACTCTGCCAACGACAGTGAGGAGTTCTTCAGGGAGGAGGAAGATGAAGGTAAACACGGGACATTTTTTGATTTTAAGGGTTACTCCTCAGTAGTTAATGACATCATTTGTTTTCAGATCTTCACACTGCCACAAACCTTCGCTCTCGCTCGCTGTCGGGCACTGGGCGCTCTCTGGTCGGCTCCTGGCTCAAACTGAACCGTGCTGAAGACTACTTCCTGCTCTACTCACACCTGACCTATGTCACGCTGCCGCTGCACCGCATCACCACAGGTCAGACACACACTGCCCCCTGCTGGCAGGGAGCTGTCATTAACTCACACAATGTGTGTGTCTGTGTGTGCAGACATCCTGGAGGTGAGGCAAAAGCCCATCCTGATGACATAGCAGAGCTGGACTCAGAGCATCAGTACCAAGTGCCTCCTGCATCAGGCCACTGAGACAACAGCAGCACCCCCCGCTGTCCAGACTGAGACCTGCAACCAAACACCTGCTGGACGTGGAGCACTCGGAGGAGACGCCGTCAGAGGGACGACACAAAAACCAGCCATTCCAGAAGTGCCTCCTCCTCTTAACAGCTCCTGTCGTGTCCAAGCTTGTCTCCATGGAAACCGGCCCGGCAGCATCACATGACCTCAGTGTGAGAGAGCACCGGGAGAGAGGGAAGTGATGAATATGTGTGCTCCTGTAAATATCCTGCTGCTTCACTCACTGAGACGCCTTGACTGAAGGTTTGCTTTTAATGACGCCGTCCGGTCCTGTTCGCCACGCCATGGACTTCTCCGTTGTTGGTGTCGACCATCACGCCAGGTGAAAGGGATTCTGGGATGCACTCAAGTGTTTTTGGCTTTGTTCCTATACATAGACATTGGGTAGGGTCATCTGTTTTTGTATTTAATGCACACATTTATATAACCAGGAAGTGTCAGCTGATCAATAATCAGAATCAAACACTAATGTTTCACTGCAGTCTGAACGGTTTCTTCCTTTTAATATGAAAACATTTCTCATAAAGTTTCAACTTTCAGAATCTGAATTCTCTCCAAATCATTTTATTCTGACTTTTTTACACAAGCGTTAAAAACTTCAAGTTCAATTTTCAGGAGAATCTCATTCAGGAGTGTCAATTTATGAGAATGTTTTCCTTTATAAACAATAATTACACATTCTTTCAGAACCTGTGTTGTTGTAAAATTACAGATTAAAGTAATTCACTTCAAATGGAATCACTCATTTTACAGTAAATCACAGAGGTGTGTGTTAGAACAGTTAACGGTTGGTTTATTGATTATTGGCAGATTTTTTTCACTGATGTGCATCGTCTGGAACACAGTGTATGATTTCTGTGGATTGTGGCGCTGCTGCCCGCCATCTGACTCCACTTCTCACCCAACAAAAACAGGAAGTCAGAGTGAGCCCGGCGCTGACTCTTCACGGCTCTGCTTTAGAACTGGACCATACTTGAAAGCTGCTGATCAGACGGTCTTAAAGGGAAGCTGCTTTGAGTGTGTGGATGTTGGACAGTGACTTCCTCTCCCGCTGTGCTCCTGAAGCCTTAAATCGGACTCTGTTCTTCTTCATGTTCGGGGTAAACTCACCTGTTACACTCTGACAGGAAGCAGCGAGCCCACAGACGCCAGTGTCAGCCAACACCACACAGAGCCCGATGTTCTAGTGATTGATTTGCACTCAGACAAAGCCATGGTGGATCAAAGTGTGTCTCCTCCTCAGTTCAGTGTTTTTGTAGTGTGTAGTTGTGCGGCTGAATGTATCCACACATGCACACACACTCTACACTGTAAAACGCTTGGTTTGGTTACTGTGCATGTCTCCAAACATTTTCCTATTTTATCCAAATACACATCAGCAGAAACACTGTGGTCCTCTCACTGCCTCCTGCTGCCCTGCAGCGCCCCCCTCTGGTCAACCCTTTACATGACTCATGTTTTTTCTTCTTCTACACTGTAAAATGACGTCTGTCAGCTGTTTCTCACTGCCATCATTTCCTGCTGAGTCCTGATTGGTTCGTTGATACAGAGTGCAGAGGTCACAGCTGTCACAGGACCGCCCTCTGTGACACCCAGAAACGATGGAGGCTGTTACCATGGAAACAGGCATGGTTATAGGAACTCACTCTGTGGCTTGGTCTTGATGACATCACATAAGTCTCGCACCAGACATGAGAAAAGCCACCACACTTCCCGTTTGTGTCTTCTGTAGTGATGTCATCAGAGGTCAGTCAGATCCAGTATTGATCATGTGTCAGAGCTGAATGTAAACAGACTGATGTCCTCTAGTCTTTGACAGCTGAAGCCGAGTTAGCCCAAATAACACTAGCATGTTGCCATCAGCTGCTGGTGGGGACTTGGTATGACCTCATTCATCCTGGACTGTCTGCAGGCCTGTGATCAGCTGATGTGAAGCCTCAGCAGAGCTCAGTGGTTTAAACCCTGGATGTTTATGATCTGATCCACACACAGTGACCTGAGCCATGATGTGACTCTAACGGGAACAATAACTCACACCATTGTTTGTTTCCTTTTATTCCCCAATAAATGTCTTTACAAATGTTGTCAGACGACAGCATGCCTCGTGGCAAGGCTGAACCGCAGGCCACACAAAGGACACTTTGTTTACAGGATAGTGGAGACGTGGACTCGGGGTTCAGTCGGAGTACAAATCCTGCCCACACAATAAATAGATCCCAAACACACAGATGCTCTGAACGCTCGTTAAAACATCGACTGCATTTAATTTGTAAAACCAAATCGACCGGCTGTTTGGAGCGCCGCCCAAAGATTCACTCGTTCAGTCACTCAAATTTAAAAACTGATCCGTCAGCAGCGCGAGAATGTCGGAGAGCCCACCTGCTGTCAAACATTTCACAGTATGACCATTTATTGTGATGGAACAGCTGATTTAGTGTGTGTGAGAGGACGAAGGTGAAGTCTGGTAAAAGCTGGGGGTGAGGATAGGGATAGGGGGGTGTTCAGCCTTTCTTCTCCTCCAGGGTCTTGTGGAGCTCATCGGCATCCTCTGCAGTCTTGACCCGGATGAGCAGGGGGACAGGGCTGCTGGGGTTTTTGTCATCGATGGGTGGGTTCGGGACACAGACCACCATGACGTTGTTTTTCCCGACCTGAGAGCACGGCATGGACGGCTGCAGCATGATGTTCAGCAGGATGTTACCTTAGGGGATGAGAGGGCGCTTGTTAACCACACAGCCGCCATCATTAAACAGAAAGTGGATCAGAGGAGCTGCATGGATGAACCCTGAAGATCCAGCAGGTAAAGACTCATATCAACAAGGATCAACAGACTAATCAACATGCTAATCTGACTTCTCGGTACACCCACTTATACACAACTTTACTCACAACCTGTCATTCAGCAGCAGCTGTGTGTCAGTGCACCGTCTGACCAGCAGGTGGAGCTGTTTGATCACGGCTGCTGCTCTTTGTAATGAGTGTGTGCAGTTTCTTTGTTACCCAGGTTGGTGTCGGCCCGGATGATCATCTGAGTCTTCCCATCAGCCGCCTGCTTCAGGTGCAACGTGCCCACACCTTTCTCTTTGAATTCTGCCTCCTTCTTGTAGAACAGTTTACACCTGAAGGCAACGACAACAACATCACAGCTCATAACTAAGCAAGGTGGAGTTTCACTTCCCGCAGACCTCAGCCTCACAGTTTCAGACGTACTTCTTTGAGTAGAACGCGTCCTCCTCCTTCACCTCTTTGACTTCTGGTTTGGGGGGGTCCTCCGACTCTTCCTCTCCGTTCTCTGCAAACACACAAAAGTAGAAATATATACATGTGTACGCACACACACACACACGTGTACGCACGCACACACACACACGTGTACGCACGCACACACACACACACACACACACACACACGTGTACGCACGCGCACACACACACACACACGTGTACGCACGCACGCACACACGTGTACGCACGCACGCACACACGTGTACGCACGCACGCACACACGTGTACGCACGCACGCACACACGTGTACGCACGCACACACGTGTACGCACGCACACACGTGTACGCACGCACGCACACACACACACGTGTACGCACGCACACACACACACACGTGTACGCACGCACACACACACACACAGCGGGATGTAAATAGCATATTTCATTGGCAACAATAAAATAAAAACACGGACATCAGTAACGTTAGCTTAACCTAGCGTAGTCATAGAGTTCAGTCTATCCAACTAGCATGTAATGAGCAACGGTGGACAAAGCAACACACGTTCTCTGACTGTGTTTGTCTGTGCACACACATCGGGCCTCTGAGCGCAGACAGCAGTGCAGAGAGAAATGTCATGCTGCTGTGCAAATAACATAAATAACATGAGCCGTTTAGTTTAATAAAAGAACAAGGTGTAGACCTGTTGTATAGGAAATGTTTTCTTAAACAGCTTCTGTTTTGATCTGGTCCTATATAGAAATTAAAAAGAAATAAAATTGACTTGACCTGATATAATGATGAGGAAACACTGAACTGATTCTTCAATATGTTGAATGTTGGATAAATAGGCTATGTATTTTATGCTCATCTGGTATTTCCAGAGTTAAAATCGGGTTAAAAGTAGAAAAAACCTCAATGTAAACCGAACCGAAAACCGTGACCTCAGAACCGTGATACGAACCGAACCATGGATTGAGTGAACTGTTCCACCCCGGTCAAGTCAATTTTATTTCTTTTTAATTTCAGAACACACACAGGACATGATTTACTGATTAATCTGTGACAAATGAAAAAAATGACAGGGTTAACTCTAACTAACCTGTTCCGTTTCTCACAATTGAATATGATTACTGAAGATTCATTTTCACACAGCCTTCTAGAATTAATCTAAAAAGTTAAGAGTATATTTTCTGAGTGAATTAGAATTTTAAAATCGTTTTTTGTTATCGGTCCAGAAGAAGTCACATGTGTCCTGACCTGCGGGCTGAGCGTCCTCGGTTTTGGCTGTGCTGAAGGAAAGCGGAGCAGCAGCTCCCGGCGCTCCAAACAGGGACTTCTGACTGGAGGAGAAGGAGAAGCTGGGGGTTGTGGATTTGGACCCTAAGGAGCCCAGAACAGAGCTGTCCACCTTCTGACCGAAGTTGAAGGTGACACCGGCGGGGGTCGGAGCAGCAGCGGAGCTTTTCTCACTGGTGGAATCTTCTGACGTAGTTTTGCTGAAAGAGAACATAGCGGCGGCGGCTGGAGCCGCCGAGCTGCTGCTGGAGGAGGAAGACGGAGGAAGGGGGGTGGCTGTGGATGGCAGCATCCCTCCAGGCTTCTCCTCTGACCCTCCGTCAGCAGACCCGGCACCATACTGCCGCTCGATGCTCGCCAGGTGCCGCTCGTAATCCCTGAAGATGGGGTTGAGATCACACAGAGGGTTGTCGTTCACGTGCTTGGTGATCCAGTCCCGCACTGAGCAGTTGAGCGCTGTGAGCTGCCGGCTATACTCCTTGTTGCTGCTGCTGCAGGAGCCGGAGCTTTGACTGGAGCTGGGGGCGGAGCCATTGGTCTGCTGGGTGGTGATGTCAGCACTGGGTTTGGTGGGGGAGGGCCCGTTGAACGTCAGACCTGAAAGAATGAAGGTAGAAACATCACGGTGTTATTCCAGCAGGCTGCCAGCCCCTCCCCCACCCCGCAGCGACACATGAAAGAGCAACACACATACACACACACAAGAGAGAGACACACACACACACACCCCTGCTGATAGAGCTCCATGCACTCTGCCAAACTCAGAGCTCAACAATGAAGCAGATGTCCACGGCTCCTCTGAGCAGCACTGTGACTCAGTTCTCTCTACACGTCCACATGAATCAAGAGTTTTATTTATCCTGCACAGCTGTGAACGCTGCAACTTTGACTCCATGACACCTGAAAACAAAGGATCCGAGGCCTGACAGACAAACATCAGGTTTTACTTTAAGTTGGGTAGATTGGACTGAACCCTGAGCCGTGGCTCACTCACCAGGTGCAGCAGTGGAGAAACCTCCAAACGTGGAGGTGCTGTTGCTCCCATTGGTCAGAGCACCAAGGCCTTTAAATCCTCCTCCGTTCCCAAAACCGGAGAACGCTGTCTGAGTGGAGCCTCCGCTCGATGCCGCCATCGTCAGACTAAACCCTTTAAATCCTTTGAAGGCTCCGGGGCTCTCGCTCTGAAACAGGAGGACAAAAAAAACTGAAATGAGAGTTCAGCCCACCAGTGGTCAGACTGAGGGGAACATGGGTGTGTCTGTCTCCACCTCTGCTCCAGTGTTCCGGCGCTTGGCTTTCTTAATAGCTCGATTCTTCAACACATCTTCACTCGCGACCGAAAAGGTCCCGGCCTGATGGAGGACAGCACATGGTCAGAGTTACAGTCAGGACTTCACCTTCTCCAGTCAGACTGAGTTTAATGTCTCACCTCCTCCCCCTCCTCCTCCTGGTCCCAGTTTCTGTCCGTTAGCTCTTTATCTGCAATCCTCTTCGCCATCCCACCTGCTCTGCAACCAAAAACAGAACCGCCGTTAATCATCCGGCCTCCTCGGGCCTGTCAGCAGGCACGACATGGTCAGGATCCAGTTCTAACACTTAATATTCTCCTCTCTGGATGGATTCATCCTGTTATCATCCTGAATAATAATAATAACAGGATGTCATTGTAAACGTATGTTTATGAACATACAGATATAATGGAGAGTTGTGATGCACAGTAAACATCCTTTAAACAGTTAAAACGCTCAGTATGGTCATTTTATCAGAGAGTTAATAGCCCATTTTATCGTTATGATCATAGACTATTATTAATAGAATTATATAACTCTGACTTTGGATTAAAACCACATTGTTTTTAAAAATATCGTAAAAACGAACTGTTGCAGCCTTTATTCAATAAAGTAAATGACATTATCATTATGATCCTGAATATAATCCAATAAAGTTTATTGGATTGTATTCAGGATTTTAATCTCTAGCTACATGTTAAATAAAGCTCTGTTAAATCTTAGCAGCCAGTAGAAACCTGACAGAGACTCTGAGGTTTGAATCTGAGCGGCCTGTGAGCGTCCATCAGAGGCTGAACTGTGGTCTCCATAGAAACGTTACACACTCTGTGTACAACATGCAGCGCGCAGATGTTAGAGGGTCGCATCACTATTTTCAGAACCAGATGAGCCGATTCATTAGAAGATTAGCGATCAGTCAGTGGCACAGATTGATTACTCACACTAACGATTGTCAAGTAGCTCTGAACTTTCTGGAAAGACGCCGCAGCGGCACGTGAATCCGCTTCTTTAAACACACACGAGTTATTCTGATTCATGTTCATTTACATCCACACAAAACTAAAAAGGAGACTTTAGGTTAGTTAGCTTCTTCCTAGCTTAACTTAGTTAGCTCCTGCTTCCGGATACTCTCACTCAGCACTCAGACCCTCCACTCACTTAACTACTAGACTCGCGTATATTACCTGTTAACCAGGCGTACTGATGTATTTTAACAGACTAGACTTTTTAGACCTGCTAACGTGAGTGTTTCTGTATTTAACACCCGCGTTCAGTCTGTTAGCCGCTTAGCTAACAGCAGGTTAAAGCGGCATTTAGGCTAACAGGCCCTCGTGTTAGCAGTTAGCAGCTGCCGTAATATTAAATTCTGCTGGAGGCTATGTAACATTAGCTTCTCTCACTGACTGTTTGAATTAATCTAATTTACAAGTAAAGTTAACGTACGTTCCCTGGTAATGTAAATTCCAACCTGGGCTGATGTGCGATCCTTCGACAGCTCCCGGTACCGTACAGCGCCTCACTAACGTTAGCTACCCTTCTTCACAGGTAGGAACACCGCTCTGTGTTTTTGAACGAGATTCTCAAGCCGCCATTTTACATAGCGGCACATCCGCATGAGTTCGCGCGCCCCACCTTTTTGCACATGCGTAGCAAGCAGGGAAGCGATAACGATGGGAGTTGTAGTCCATAACGAATGTCACTGATTTTTAACCTTTAAAATACATTTATTAAAATGTAATTTAATGACGATTCAACACATTTGAATGATTTATTAGTAAAGACATCGGCCCACATACATCTGTTTGTGTTTATGTGAATTATTCAGTTTAGAATAGTATGCCTTTTATTGTCAATACACATGTACAATGAGACTAAAGCCATCCTCCATTACAGTGCAAAAAATATATAAAAAGCCATGTATAAAAGATATTAAAAAAATATTTACAATATAAATTTCTATTGGTTTTCTAGAAATACAAAAACAATAGGTGTTCACATTCACTCGGTGACACAAATAAAAGTTGTTCGGTTCTGAGTAAGAAGTAAGAAAGAAAGTAGCTCTTCCTTCTGCAGCTAATAATCATCACTGGTTTTTATAAAGATACAGCTGAGAAGGAAAACATGTGAGAACATAAATAAAACAGAGACGTTCACCTTCATACACTGTTGACAGGTACAAAACAAAAATAATGTTCAAGTCAAACAAACACGGCTTTCACTCTGTAGTACAGTGCACTTCCTGTTTTTATTTGGAAGGATGAACTGCTGTTGGACACCTTGACTGGTTTCTGTGAGCAGCCCTTAAACAGCAGGCTTATCAAACAGTGATGAGATTTAAATGAGCCTCAGCTGAGGAGTGCTCCTCATGCCTCCTCTGTGAGGTGACTGAGCTCTGCTTCCACCTCGCAGCTTTTCTGTGTGTGAAACAGAGTTTCCCCAACAGAGTCCAGTTCACACTGGGGAAATCAATCCGGCCAGAGCAGGATTCGGGCCGTATCTGGATATATCCAGATTATAAGTAAAGTTAACGTACGTTCTCTGGTAATGTAAATTCCAACCCGGGCTGATGTGAGATACTTCGACAGCTCCCGGTACCATACAGCGCCTCACTAACGCTGTATCTGGATATATCCAGATACAGCCCGATAGAGAGAACTGGGCGGCAGGATGCCCGCAGAGACGCAGGGATCAAGGGTAAAATGCTGCAGAGTTGGGCAGCAGATGGCTCATCTCCAAGCTTGCAGCCTGCCAAATAGGAACAGGTGCTGCAGAAAGAAGGAAGTGAGCTGTGGGCCGGCAGCAGGAGACCACTGACCAGTTTGCAAGGAGAAAATGGAGGAGCTTGGCAGTGGATAAAAGAGAGAGCCTGTATAATGTAGAAGGATGAGGCCAACTGGGCAGAAACCCTGTTAAATAAAACACAGAGCAGAGAAACTTTAAAGAGGCAGACACTCACTCACCTGCAGCTCATCAGAATCATGTTTCTGTTCACAGTTATGGTGCACCCCCGCTCATAGTCCTGCTTTAAACCTGCACTCGGCAGACTTCTCTGTTTAGATCCAGCTGGAGAACGTTAGCGTGCTGAGGTCAGAGCGACTCAGAGGAGGAAGTCCACCGCAGAACACATCACATCAGACACAGAGTAGGAGGAGGGCACGAGCCAATCAGCTGCTGCAGTCTGCTGTGATGCTCTGATGAGGTGCACACAGGCGGCGGCATGGAGCTGACGCATGGGTGGAGCCTACAGGTGCAGCAGCAGGTAGACTCAGGTCCACCCAGGCAGGAGGATCAAACAGCTTCCTGGTTTCTGCCAGTTCTTCAAACTCATGAGTGAGTATGTGCTAACAGCAGCTCTCTGTGTAATCAGGTCTCCTCCTTCATGTGGAGCTGCTCCTCCTTCTGTGCCTGCTGAATTACAGGGTTGATGAAGGTGTGGGCCCCTCAGTTCAGAATGGAGGCCCCTCCCAGCAGGTGGGAGGAGGAGGAGGAGAAGGAGGAGGAGGGGGAAGTCCTGTGAAGTCTGAAGCAGCCGGTGGCACACCAGGCCTGCCGGAGCTCTGTGGGCTGGTCTGTGAGGGACTAGGCTTCAGAGCTATGAACAGAATCAAAGGCAGCGTCTTTCCTCAGTCGAACATCAGCAATTAACACGAATGAGGCGAGAGGAGTGAGCACACAGTCAGAAACACCGAGGGCTGGAATGAATACGAAACACAGAAACATGGAATCATCTTTATTACAATCTCACCCTTACATTTCCCAGTGTGGGATAAATAAGTATATCTATTGATCTATTGATCTTTTTTCTTTTTCTCTTCAGTAGAACCCGTGGTTTTCTGAATGGACTGTTTCTGTTAATGATGTCGTTGCAGACCTGCCCTCAGATTTCTAATTAATTTAGTCAGATGAGATTATTTCATGTAATGGTGCATCTAATTGCCCATTCACACACAGATCTACATGTCAATTAGGCTTCAGCAAATGGAGCTGTAATTAGGTTGAATTAATTGACTGCCTGTGTGGACAGCAATTAGTGAAGTGACAAATTAAAAGGAGGCAGAGCGGATGTTTCTTAATGACTTTTGATGTCAAGATTTCATAAAAAATGTAACTTTTGAATGTTTCAGGGTAAAACGGTTGTTCTTCAAGTGGACGTCTGTGTAGAGGAAATCAGCTGAGTGCCCTCTAGTGGCCGAGGAAGGAACTGAAGTGAGTCAACCTCCAAGCTTCAGATTAAAAATGATTTTTAATCTTCTTTAAGCAAATTATCATAATAATCCTGGATGTTTTATCTGATTGGTTTATTAATTACATTAATTTGATTTATTACAGTAAAAGTGATAGAACAGCCTGCTGAGCTGCTCTGTCAGATATGAACCCTTTAAAGTTACTGTTTCAAATCTCCCTCTGGTGGCAGTGAGAGGAACTACACACACCTCCATGTGACCTGTGCATGTGTCACGTAATAATCCATTCACTCATATAACAGCCCAGCTCATTGGTTCAGCTCAGACAGAAACCGTCTGTCCACTTTTGAACCCGCCCACATAGTTGTCCTGGATGGCAGGTTATGGTGAGAGGTGGTGTTTGTTCTCGTCAGGTTTCTGGTTTCTGGTCTTGATTGCATCTTTGATGCGTCTTTGATGCCTTCTGATGTTTAGGAGTTGCTCCTCCCTGCTGCTCCTCACAGGCTGTGGAGCTGATGCTCCACCTGTGGTACCTGTGACGATGTTGTAAAGGGCCTGATTACAGACTGTTTAAATGTGAAGTGGGTCTGTGAACACTGAGGGGACAACATTCAGACTGAGATGACTGATTTTCTTTCTGTTGCCTCTGTATCCTTGTCAGTTCTTGGTGTCTCAGTCTGGACGGCCACACCTCGTCAGCCACTGCTGGATGTTCTGCACATAAAAGCCTCATCACTCAGTCAGTGTCGTCTCTGACTTCCAGCAGAGAGTCTGTTTGCTGCTCATTGGAGGGAAGCTGGTGTTTGTTTATTTTAGCCGGAGTGGAATAAAGAAGCTGAGAGTGAGAGAACTGGGTCAGAGTCTGAGCACAGCTTCAGCTGTCAGCAGGACACAAACTCACTCTGAATACAAACATCAGCCAGGTTTTACAACTTAGCCTGTCAGGAGGCTGGAGTCTCACACACTTCCACAATCCAATCTGCCAGGCATCAAGCCGTGAGCTCGGGTCGAACCAGGATTGGTTCGGACCAATCTCATCATCGGACACCACCACAATAAAAGCTCTGAGCTGTTCACTGTCCCAATGACCTGGCAGACTGCACCGAGTTGTTCCATGTAGACAGATGGTTGGTCTGGCCCGAGGTGGACGATGAGACCCAACTAATGTCCAGCTGACATCAAATCTGTCTGAGCTCCTGCATGGATCTGCAGGAAGTGAAGGTTTCCTGCATCTGACGCTTTGATCGCTCAGTTTTTTTCTCTGTTAGTAGTTTCAGTGTGTCCTCAACTCATCAGAGATGACATCATGAAGGGGATGCTCGGCTCATCCTGATTACGCATCAGTGAGGCTGAGAATAAGGGGAGACAGCTGGACCTCTGGTCTGCAGTAGTCCTCTGTTTTCAATCTTGTTTCCAGTTTTATTTTTTCTCATAAATTTATGATAAGGAAACAAATAGTTTTGTAAATTTTAACTTTTTTGTAATTCTAAAAAAAATTACAAGTTGTTTTCACTCTCTTTGTTCATGTATTTACAAAAAAATCTATATTATTTTTTAAAAATTGTGATTTTAAATATTTTATTACTACAAGTTTTTTTTTCTGGTGAGCTTTTGATTTGAAGTTCAGTGTAAGAAAGTTACAGTTTTATTTTTTATTGTTTGTTTATTGTTAAAAAAACATTTTCTGGGGGTTGTGTGTTTGTTGTGCAGCCTGCATGGAAGGTGTCATTTTAAAAACATGAAGAGTGAACATCTAAACATCAGAGATAAACAGCATGAGGGGGTTATGGGGCAGTGGGGGCCTTTGTATTCTTATTCTGTGGCTGTGTCCCTGCAGACAAATATAAAAAACTCAACACAGCAGCAGCAGCAGCAGCAGCCTCAGCAGCACCACCACCAGCAGCAGCATCAGCACCAGCACCAGCACCAGCAGCAGCAGCCTCAGCACCACCACCACCAGCAGTATATCTGGAGTGTGTGTGCGCTGGAAATGAGCTTACACACAGGTTGGATGGAGAGCAGTGCATAGAGGACTTGAAGACTTTCACCGCTGAGCCGTGAAATGAAAAGTAGCAGCTGATGTAGCAGCAGAGCTGTGGGTGGGGGAGGGGATGACGGAGCTGTTAACTTTACTGTTGGCTGAATTCAGGCCTGTTTGTGTGAGTCCACAAGCATGAGACGAGCTGAACACACAATGTCTGCTGCTGCTGTCCCTGTCCAAGGTGCTGATGTCTGTAGGTCGATACTGCTGTCTCTGTCCATGGTGCTGTCTCTGTCCATGGTGCTGTCACTGTCTCTGCTGAAGCCTGTATGTACTTTTTGTTCTAGCTTATAACATGCTACAGCCTGTCTTCTAACACACACACGCACGCACACACGCGTTTATATTTTGGACATTTTCTGGCCTAACTGAGGACAGGGATTCAAACACTCTGCCATCTCTGCTCTTCATCAACTCTCTGATCACATACTCCTGCATGTGGCCCCGTCCCCTTACTGCTCTTCTAAAGCTCATTAGTTCTCTCTCCTGTCCCTCCAGCACCTCAACCCCTGATTGGCTCATCTTTCTAACCCCCCCCCCCCCCCCCCCCTTGTGAGCAGCTTGGACCAATCAGCTTGGCAGGCATCCACAGAGTGTGAGGAGGAGGAGGTCAGACTGACAGGAATGGGGGAAAACAGGATTTCTGAGAACAAACTGCCACATTTAGCCTCTTTGTGTTTGAGCTGCAGGTAAAAAGCTGCTGCAGCGCCGCATGTTTCCAGAGGAGACAAATAGTTTAAAAACAAATCAAGAGATAATAATTCTGTCACTTCTGAAAACTATTATTTACATATATTAGCATACAGTACATGCAGCTCTCAACCAAACATGGTGGTACTGTAAACTTTGTATTTATTGTACCAGATGGTCAACAACTGCTGAAGCAAATCCCTGTATGTGCTTCATGATATAAAGCTGATCCTGATCATTTACTTAAATCAAAATATTATTATATGATTAATCTATACCCATTACAGTTTTTAATAAATAACAGTATTCATAAATAACTTTATATTGTAAAGGTCGTTTTAAGACCAAGAGCACTTTTTGTTTGGTGGCCAATATGTAGGAAAGTTATTTTGAACTATTTTTGATATCATGTAGTTAAAAATGAAGTCCGCACCTGCTCCTGTCTTATAACAAAGCAATGACTGTTTGTTTTATCCAATCAGGAAGCAGGACGTAGCCTCTGCACAAGGACCTCAATCCTGCATTGTTTCACATGGCCAGCAGGAGGCGACTGAACTTTCACTTCAACTCCCTCCAACACACCACAACCTTCATTTTGTGACTAATGGTCAGAGAACCGAATTAAGGCGGGGCTACCTTTTGATTGACAGGTGGCTAACATACATGCTCATCTCCAGCTCCTCCCTCCCATCCAAATATGGTCACTTCAAAAGAAGTAGAGAGAGTTGATCACAGACATGACATCTTTAACTTGAAAACAGTGACGTCACTGAAGTGTTTGTCCTGCCTCATATTATGCTTTGACAGACATGTTGTGAGTCCACCTGCTCTTCAGTGTGACGTGATGTGATCACACATACTGTTACAGTCACATCATGTTAGCAGTTCAACATCTGAATACATTTATAGTTTATAGGCAGCCATTTTTGTTGATGTAATATAAAAACGTGATGACAAAAACATCAACTTTTTTTTTACTTACTTTTTAGTGAAAAAATACCTTATGACACACCTTAAACATGATAATGATAATGATGATTATTATTATTGTGGAATGTTCCACTCCATGTGTCACTCTCTTGTACTGCATCTTAAATGTTATTTGTTTAATAGGTTCCATATAAAGCTTGGCTGACTAATATAAACTTCAGCTTGATGTAGCTTTATTGATTTTGTGTCATCTACATTGGAGAAAGCACAGAAAGATTAGACTAAACACATACGCAGTAGTAATTGTCGGCTGTGACGTGAATTTGGTTTGATCTACGTTTTGTTATGTAGGTTTTAACGGACTAAACAAAAGGATGCAGGCCTGTTTTACAGTGTAGCTGCACAAAACATGTATTTAACAAACACTTTGTTGTACGTGTGTCTCCGTGACTCCATCGTGTTTGTGTATTTGTGTTTTTTTGTCTGTGAAGACGTAGAAACGACTTTTATCAGAACAGTTCACTTCCCCCGCCTCACTGCGCATGCTCAGTCAGAGGGGTGGGGTGGGGGGGGGATCTGCTTTTTCTGCTCCATCCGGGAACTTCAGAATTACCATTGACAGCCGAAGCGCAACGTTTCCCCAGGCAAAGTGAAATCAAGCCGCGGACTCGGACAAAATATAGTCCCCGTTTTTCAACTTAAAATTATCGAAAGAAACGCAAAGACGCTCCCCCGCAGGGCCTGTCGACGTTTAGATGTGTTGTAGGAAGGAGCCGAGCGAGGCCTGAGCTCTTCCAGCCGGGTTTGGAGCACTTTTGGAGCGGGGCGGAAAGTGTGTGATGAGTCCTAGCCTGTAAAAGAAGCGAGAACTTGCTGTGCAGCCTGAGTAGTTCTTCTTTCAATTGTTATTGTCGCTTTAAAATCTTTAATTCACTTAAACTTCGCCTCAGCCGCGTCGAAAGTGGGAGAAAAGTGCTTTTCTGGTCGGAACATGGAACTACAAGGCCTGCAAGAGGCGCTGAAAGTAGAAATCCAATGTCATCAGGTAAGTGAAACATCGTGTTATTCTCCCTTATTGCTGTTAGGAGCAAGTGAGAGCAGCTCCACTCTCACGGGGAGCAACTATGCGACATGTCGCCTGCAATGTCTGCCGGCGCCGCGGCGGCCACTTCCAGGTGTGATTAAGTGCACTTTTGGCTGCACTTTGTGGGAGCTGTTTTGTGGAGGATCGGTGGTGAGGATGCGGTGCTGCTGCTGCTGTGTGCCGAACAGGACGCGACCTGAATATTTATGAGGTGCAAGAAGAAACTGAGTGTCCGTGGCCATCAGCGTCGCTTTGTTCCTCCCTCACACACTAACTTGAAACACTTTTCTAATTCCCCCTTCGCCCCTGCATCGCGTTCAGACTAGTTGCACAGATGAGGCAGGACCCGCAGGTAACGCATCCTTTCTCTGGCCGCCTGTCGGCTTCCATCGGGGCAGACGGATCGGGGAGTGTTCAGAAACTTTATCAGCATAAATCTGTTAGCTCACTTATTAGCCTGCCTTTTTTGTTTAGTTCACCTGAGGCATGGAGGGGCTGAAACCCTCTTGTGTGCTGTGAACTTTCGTTGTTGACTCTGATGTGTTTAACCGTAAACAGCCCTGAGCTCCGGTGTGTCTCTGCCCGCTGTGGAAGCTCTCCTCCCGGTCACAGTGTGTGAGAGTGGACCGTGTGTTTGTGGTACAGAGAGCCGAGATGTCCCGCTTCTCCCTCTCCGCTCTCAAAGTTGTGTAATGTTGGAACATTTTAGCGTCCATTTTGAGTAGGTCGACACGTTTCTCGAGAGTGCCTTTGGGGGCTAATACATGAGCATTGGAGCTAACTGTCCGGCTCACACTCAGGGAAACACGACTGCTGTAGTTTTAGGAGCAAACATGGAGTTTGTTTTTCGGCGTCTCTTCCGCCTCGTTTTGTTACTTTATACTTAGTCTGCTGGCATTATTTCTTCTCGGTCACATGACCACAGCGGTGCACTTGATTCGCTCACTTTCACTTTTCCACCGTCTTCATGGTAGCAAACGGTGTCCTACATTAACTTTGAGGTGTGTTCGGCAGAGAGGAGGAGGACACACACACACACACACACACACACAGAGGGAGGCTGAGCTGTTCAGCACCGCGGCCAGCTCCTCCGGCTCCTCTGATGCTGCACCGCCCCTCCGGTCGGCCCCAGCCCAACAGAAGCGCACACAACTTCTGCACAGCAGAGAAGAAGAATTCAGAGGAAAAATAGGTCGATATTTGTTCAGCTTGTGTTTTGTTTGAATGGTTGGAGGCCCGCCTTCCCTCCGCCTGACTCTCAACGATCCTACTTCATGTGGAATGCAGTTTCTAAACGCTTGATTTGTTACAGTCACAGTTAAACCCATTAAACTTGCTGTGTGTAAAAAAAAAAAAATCCACACAATGAGCCTAAGCCGAGGCTTTATCTCTTTAAATGACTGTGTGTGTGTTTGTGTGTGAAGCCTCGGTGTGAGTTGTTGTATATTTTCCTCCTTCTTCTGGCAGTTTGGTAGTGGAAGCTTCCATTTTGAGAGAGAGAGGGGGTGGTTTCTTCCCCCCTCTAACATGGAGAGGAGAAAAGTCTGCAGAGTTTCATGCAGGAGGGAGAGGAGGAGGGGAGGGGGATGGGCCCCATTCATGCCTAACATTACCATTTTGATTGCTTTGATGCCGTTTTTGGTTTGGAGGTGGGGGGAGGGGAAGAAAAGAGACAGAAAGCCCAGTCAGCACTGCACAGCAATGTTTTTAATCACACTGTGTGTGTGCACGGCTAAACGTGACCTTTACTTTTCCTCAGCACACGTTTAAGTCAAAGCTGTCCTCAATCATTCAGCAGACATTTAACTGAGAACACCCTGAATCAACACACACTGCCTGGAAATAAACTGAACTTTAGGCTGCGAGCAGAACCACTGTCGTATCTCAGAGTCATTGTGAGTGTTTGTGGGGAGGGGAGCGAAGCCTGGAGGTCATTTCATGGTCACAGTGTAAGGCGTGGAGAGGGAATTTTGGTTCCATGCAGGGAACATCTTTAAGCCACCATCACATGAGTATGTTTATGTTGTAAATGCATACATTTAAACTACTCTCACAGAATATAGTTATTGATATATTCTGATTACTCTCTTTTCTTTACTGGTGCTATGCAACAAACCCCACCCACACAGACAACTGAACCAAAGTATGGTATTGATATTACACCCTTAGATGTAAACAAACTAAAGAGTGTCGACTGAATTCACAAACACTGTCATTACGCGGCTTTAAACCGTTTTTTTTGCCCTTTATTATAATATAAAAGTGACACAACTAGTCCACTTCTGTGAAAAAAATCAATACGTTTATTTGCGTAGAAACAGACATATAGACACTAATGTCAGGGTTAGAAGGGTATAATGGTGAGAGTAATTATAAGGGTTAAAACAGATGTAAATGACTAAAATAAGATCAACTCCATGATTTTGGCTGCACTGTAAACCTTCTCCTTGATCTTGGTGTGTTTGGCCCTCGAAGAAGAGTGGATTCATTGATCTTTCATCATCATGCTCCACTTGCTCTCTCTTGCGTCACCACCTTTTTCTGACTCCTCAGGTGGAGACAAGTTGTTTCTGTTCTGTGGCTTGAACTCAGATTGTTAAAACAAAGAGTGACTTCCACTGGCTGTAGTGAAATCTGTAACCATGGATATTCCTGCTTCTTCTTATGCGCATGTGTGTGAGTGTGTGGGCATCATTAAGGCTTTTCTTAAACTTGCACACACATCTGTCCAGCACAAGAGGTGACGGAGGAGGAGGAGGAGTGCAGTGAGGAAGAGAGTTTGATTGAGGAATGGTGTGCTGTGATTGGATGCGATTAGGAAGAGGTGGGCTCACAGTTCAGATGTTTTAATGAGAAATGTTGCTTTTTCTGGATGATTGTGTTTCCATCACTGTGTAAAGGTCATGACTAATGTTGTGTGTTCTTTTTCCGTATGGTTTACGGAGGCTGTGAAGTACACACATACAGATGAAGGTGTAACACTGAAGGCAGCAGCGCTCGGTGAGGAAGCAGGAAGTTCGCAGTGTTTTGTGGTTGTGTTCTGTTTAAAGTGTGTTTGCGTCCATGGAAACGACAGCCTGGACCGGGGAGCAGTTTTTCCACATTTTTCCAGCTGTGAGCAGCTGCTCTGCTTCCTTTGTGTGTTACACTGTGGGGTGGCAGTCGATGTGTTTACGCACACCAGAAACCAGGTTACTGTCAGAATCCAGTCAGCGCTCCGTGGTACCTCCTTTATGTAAGGTGGGCGTGTACATCTTGACCTTATTTTGCCGCTTCCGGCTTCATTTTTCTGTGTGGATGGGGTTAAAGCAGACTTGTTTATTTTAAGCATCTGTTTTATTGCTTGTTCTCCTTCTGCTCTGATCACTTATTAGAAACAGCATCCATGTTACATTTACTTAACTCAACAGATACTTCTGGGGAGTTATATTTTCTGGTATTAATACATATAGACTGACTGCTTGGCTATTCTGGCTGACATGGCTAACAATGTGTTACACAAACTACTACAGGTAACTTAATATGGCAACATTGTTTGACTCACAGCACCACCATCTGCTGCTGTGATGCTAACACGGCTACATGTGACGTAGACAGGGAGGAGTGTAAACAACAAAGCCAGTGTAGCGACACCTTTCCGTATCCGAGTGAGCCAGCAGGTTGAACACATCTGCTGTGTCTGAGTCGGATATTTGTGTTTTCATATGTGTCTCTGCAGACATCTTTAAAGCTGCTCTGTGTCCAGTTGAATTCACTTCTTACGAAGCCTTTTTTCCTGCTCTGTTTTTTTTTTTTTGCACATTAGTCGGTGAGCGTCGACCCGCAGGGCTCTAGAGTGCGACCTAATTTCTCAATGGTGCAACCAAAAAATATCAGAGGTCGCACCGGTGCAACCAGCTGTTAGAGAGAGATACATTCTCCGCAACTCTCAAAAGTGTCCCTGTGGTCCAACAACAGACACAAATCAGGCTCATATCGTGGTCTGAACCAATCAGAGACAGTGAAGGGCGGGACCCCCATGTGTAACTTTAAAAAACGTGTCTGCTGTGGTCAGACCGAGACCGCAGGAAAACCAGAAGAAGAAGAACATGGACATATGCTGTGCAGAGCTAATGCTGTGTGCTAAAGCTTGTTCCATACGCCACAAGAACAGAGAAATCTGTTCATGTTCCCAAGGTGACGAGAACACAAACAAAGTTCGTTTCGGCCTGGACTATTCATACTTAATTAGAACTTCTCATACGACCCTCTCACTGCAGCGCGCAGACACACAGAGACACAGACAGACAGGGTTTAAAGACGTTTTGCTGCTGAACAGCAGAAACCGCAGTTTAGGTGAACATGTAGCAGAGGAGGAGGATTTGTTGCTACTATGCAGGTTTTGCTAATTTGCTGTTTACCTGAATGAGTGAAGATAACGAGCCGGTAATGTTCAGGGAGGGGGCGTGACATGCTTGTAGCTTTATAACAGAGTGAACAACAGGTCTGACGGACAGTGTGGTTCCATCCATGAAGGCTGAGTCACTCTGACTGACAGCAGTCAGCTAGTTTTAAGGAGTAATAGTACATGATGAACGCCTATTTAAAAAGTATTGTTATTATCCTGCTATAGTGGACCATTGTTTGCCAGTATGATATCTGCATACAGCTAAACTGTAACAGACAGAATGAAAAGTCTGTCAGCTGGAGCTCAGCTTTGGAAAGAGAGGAGACGGTGAGGAAGATGAGAGAGAATACTGTATCTACATTAGAAACGTATTGAAGAAAACAAATATTTAATTTAATATCTCAATCACAACTATTGAATAAATAAAGGTGTATATGATTATGAAAATATGTTAGGTGCACCGGTGCAACCAGTGCAAAAAGTTAGTCTAGAGCCCTGACACTGCTCTGTGTCAGACAGCAGCTCTGCTCAGTAATTGGACATTTGAGAGGCTGGAGAAGCTGTTGGTCATCTCCTGTGGGAGGCAGTGAGCCCGGCCACTCCCTCCATTCCTCCATCCCTCCATCCCAGACTCCACCTGCCCGGCCAGCCTGCAGATTTCAGGGAGTGAAATCTCTTTGGTGTGGTGGCACTGAAGGTGGTAAGTGGGTGAAACCAACCTGGGGTTAATCCCATGATGGCTCATTATGGGCTCCTGCAGGGCTGATGACTCAGGGAGGTTTTAGGGTTCTCTGCTGTGGAGGAACCTCCCGGCTCACACCGATCTGTAGGTCTAAACAACTTTTCTCTGAAGGATGCTTTAACTGGATAATGACCTCTGTGTCCTCCAATACACTCAGTTCGAAGACTTCAGAGGCACTTACGGGTTCCTTTTACTGCAGCAGGGTGTCAGCAGGAAGTGCCTCAGGTCGCCTTCCTGTCTCTGTTCGCTGTGCTGCGGGAACTAACTCATTCATCAGTATAAACCAGAGCTCTTGTTTGCTCCGTGATGAACCGGAAGGCTGGCTGGGGAGCCACGGTGCATGCTGGGATATACTTCAGTCCCATCATCCCGAGCAGGAAGAGAAAATGAAGGAGCAGGCTTCACAGACATGCTCTCCATTTGTCCCTTCAGTGATGGACAGCAGGTAAACACCTATAACTCCTGCAGAGCCTTTGACCTGGAAGTGAATGCTGTTTGTACTTGTTCACACCGCAGACAGAAACCCATATTATAAAAGCAGGACAGAGAGGCTGTGTAACAATTAAGAACTTCAGTGTTTTTACAGCTTTAAATCCTCTCAGTACACAAACAGAGGTGTGGTGTGTGTGTTCAGTAGGATGGGCTCACTAAAGGGCACCCACATATCAGTGGCACAGAGCAGCAGATCCCTGTCGAGTCTCAGAGGAGGATAAATCCTCTGTTTTATCCGTGTGCTCTTCAGGCTGCAGCCAATCATTTTGTTTTTAAACATCACTGAACGCGTGTTCGGCTTTAATTAAGAGCAACATGGCAGGAAACCCTGCGATGACTCTTCCTGAGGGAGGCTAGCTCTGCTTGTTTGTCTACCAGCTTTACTTTTGCTCTGCGGCGCACACACCGTCAGCTGGGATGGGTCCGGAGGCTGCTTTTATTTTGGAAGATTTTTTGCTTCATATCGGGTTCAAACTGTCAAGGATCTTGTGTGTGTGTTTTCACTCATATAATGTGTTAGACAGCCTGGAAGAAATTCTGGAAGAAATTCTAGAAGCTGTGATGACTTTGAAGGAGCAGTCTGACCTTTTAGTATTTTTTTTAAATCTGCCACCAATAACACTTCCTGGACTGCTGTTTCACATTAACGCATTTCTTCTCCTGTCCCTTGTAGGCATTCATGTGGAAACGTCACATCTAGCCTGCTGCTGTGGTAAAAATATACATACAGTACTGTCTGCATCCAGCAGTCATGTAGAGATAAGTACAGTGTGTGTGGTAAACAGGTGCTGATCAGCTGCTGCAGGCCGGGTTCCTATCTTCCTGCAGCCGTGGATCTGTGTGACGGCTCCTTATTACCCAACCGCAAACAGTGATTTCCAGAGACTCAGAGAAAAGTGCTGATGCAGCTGGGCTGGCAGGCAGCAGGAGTGGAGAGGCGGCGATGAATTAACCCGTGTTGACTGCTGAAACGCTGTCATCTTTTCTGCACACCGTAACAGTGTGTAAAGTAAAGACAGAGTGTGTTTCCTCTTAGCAGGATCATAACTCAGTCTAAAAACCCACTATTATCTACCACAGTGGTCTGTGTGCTGGTGCATGGATGTGGTTACATGACTCCAAGGCCCTTTGAACTCCAGGGATTTGTGTGTTTTTTTTCCTACTGTCTTTTGTCCAGTCAGTGTGGCTCATTGTTCGCACTGTAAAGTCAGGCACCTCAATGGAAACGACACAGTCATGGCTACAAGCAGAGCTGCAGCTCACCTACAGGGCACTGTCACATAGTCCTTATAAACAGGAGTGAATGAAGCTAGGATAATTGTTCTCACCTGCTTTTGTGCTTTGCTTACATCTTTGTTATGTTAGGCAATACAGTACTAAGCCTGCCATAAGCGGCAGTGATAACCTGTGCTCATCTGTGAGATAGGACTTCATCAGTAAAGATGCAGTCTGCAGACATTTCAGTGATTTTGAAGGTGGCAGGTGGAACACTCCTTACTCTGTCTCCTCCTTCCTTCAGGGTACTGAGAGTCGTCCTCGGAGGCCACAAAAGCTACGGCTATCCTCCTCAAAAAGCGTGAAATGCTGACACTAATTCAAAAATGGCTCCACTTGTGTTTGCATGTTCTGTTTGTGGCAGAGATCTACTGCATTGTGCGTTTTCAGCATGAGGCAATGTCATCGTTCAGTTTCGTGCAGGCTGAAGTTAATTGTTTGCAGTTTCATGGCGTCGGTGCTGTGTTTCCACTGTCAGTGGACAGAACGCTAACTACATACCCACACAAGCAGGGGGCGGGTGAGTTCAGTGATATGGGCAAATCTGGATTATAAAGTTGAGCTGGTAAGTGTGTGAGATGAGGGTGTAGCTGCAGGAATTAAGAAGTGCAGTATGAGGTAACACATATACAAACCAAGCAGCGGTCACAGTGGACTGTGCTAGCATGCTAAAGCTAAGAGACAACAGAAACGTCTCCTTCAGTCCTGGACAGGGAGCCCCCCGCCCTTTACAGGAGGCAACACACAGCTCCAGAGTCTCTGTTCCAGACTCAGACAGGCAGTGTGTGCTGAGGTCCATCAGCAATGAGCAGACCTTCAGAATAAACGTTCTGTAGATCATGGATGTCTTTAGAGGTTTAAATGAAGTATTTCCACACATGCCAGTCAGTCAGGTGTGTGTGGTTTTCTGTTTGTTGTCAGTCGTTTTTTTCTTCTTCTCCTCCCACCCACTGGCGTCGTCCTCGTCTCAGCCATCCAGCTGACTGACACGATGAATAACGTCTCTCTTCCTTGACATGAAAGCGACTTGTGTACGCAGCACTTTCATGCATACGTGATACAGTTCAGGTCGAGTCACCCGCTCGTCTTTCAGTCAGCGGGCAGCTAGTGGACGGAGCATTTCCTTTTATTAACCCTGGTTTTATTTCCTCTGAAGACAGAAATTCTCATTTTAACATTCAGTGAACGATGTGTACAGGATAGACTGTGTTATATAATACAATGTTCTACACGGCCTGTGAATCATTTAGTATGTTGTAAACGGTGACCCTGAAGCAAATGATGCATTTAATGACTTATGAAAACACAGGAGCTTTGCATTCTATACATTTTTTAACCTCACTCTGCACAGCAGCTGCAGCCTGGAAGTCTGAGTTTTCCTTCTTTGGCACTGGGTTGAGTGGATAAGGATTCATTTCTGAGCTAATTTTTATTAAATGATTTTAAGATTTTTTACTTTATTTTAGTCAAGTTTGACCCACTTTCAGAAGCAGCTATCACTCTAGTTGCACCCACATAAGCTGTTTTTTTAAAAAAAATAATAATACGATAAAATATTTGTGTCTTTTATTGTAGAAAACTGAAAGCAGAGAGTCAGCTCTTAGCCCTGCTGCTTACTTCCAGATGAAGCTGCAGCGGCTCACCTTGAGCGCTGTAATTGAAAGGACAGCTCTGACTTTTTTCTCAGAGATTAGAATCAGGTCCTTGTTAAATCATTTTTCTTTCCTGTAAAGGGCACAGCATTAGGAGAGCCAGCTGTATTGACTTCTCCCTTGATAAGGTTTTCCAGCTCGTCTCAGTGTTGATAACCGACTGCAGCGGGCCGGGCTGAGGCCTCGGTCAGCAGCTTACCAGCTGTGCACAGGCAGCAGCCGGGCCCAGCCACAAGACCCACTTTATCATCAAACACGGTGCTGCGGCATCTCGGCCCTCTCCACGGCACATTATTCTGACAGTTACCATGGCAGCAGCAGAGAATTCAGCAAAAAGACGTTCTGAAAACTTCAGATGGCAGACGGATGGCAGTCAAACCTTTTTTTTTATAAAGACAGCTGCAGCTGGAAATCAGATGTACCATCAGAGGGACCGTCCTCATCTTTACAGCAAACATGTTGAGACATTTAAAGTGACACAGTGTTTTTATTACAAATGGAGGCCACTGCAATATGGCAGCTTGTATTACAGTTACACAGGCAGAAGTAAACAAGTGTGTGCAGCCGTGTGTAAATCTAATTTTTCACTTTAAAAATAGCATCACTGGTCACATGACAAGATGTTGACAAGTCCTACAGAGATGTGTCCATGGTGGACCTTGGCATGGAATCACTTGGAAGCACTTCTGCTTCCATTAACCTGCAGACTGACAGGGTGACGGGCCACAGCAGCCTGCTGCTCCTGGGAGCCGTCTGTCAGCACGCTCAGTCCAACCTAGGGTTGGGCGATATTGGCAAAAAAATTAATCACGATTAATTGTGGCATTTAGCTGATAACGATTAATTTGACGATCATGTTTTAAAAATAGCATGTTTTGACTCTAAATCGCCACATTGTTCTAAAATGATCCTGACAAGTTAACTACTGACAGGTTAAAATGTTAAGTAGTGATTAGGCACAAACCAGCCATGTTTGAAATATGTATTTTTAATGGATGCATTGCACAAACTGCTTCAAAATAATAATGAAGCAAAAACTCAAATTCAAATAAAAAAATAAAACATGACAAAGGAAAAAAAGTCACATCATTTCAATTTAAAAAAACTGTCTGTGCAAATTAACCTGCACGAGTGCATTCTCACAAGTGCTTTCAACATAAAGACCAGCAGCAGCATTTAAAAATTAAATTAAAACAAGAACACTTGAACAATCTGTCAAAATGAGCTAGACAGGAGTATCCTGAACAGTACAAACACAATAAGGACTGTGAATCCTCCTGTGCAACACTTAGACCTTAGTGACATTTTTGGTCAAGAAGACCAGCATGTTAACCATGGAAGGTTTCAGAAGAGATCTCTGACATGTCACAATATTCCCCCCAGCACTAAAAACCCTCTCTGAGGCTATGCTTGTAGCAGGGATGCACAAGTACTTTTTGGCCAACTGGCTAATCAATTTTACTGTTTGAAGGAGTAAAGGCGCCGATAACATGCACCAGAGGTGGTTTCTGTTGTATTTCAGTACAAAAAAGAAAGAAAAACATTAGAAGAAGTTTAACCCTCTGTAGGGTTCAATCACAGCCTGAAGCCTCAGATATTACATCACACCTTTAATCTACATATCTGTGTGAAGTGTTTGCACTAACAGGAGTGTAACTCACATGTGAGTAGCAGTCACATGACACCATCTGTCTGATCAGAGTAGAGAAAAAAAATAGTGTATAGAAACTGTGCAAATGCAAATAGCTGAATATTCCTAACGTGAGGCTCCCATTGTCCTCTGTGACAGTGCTGCTTCCACAGAGGTGCAGGACCTGCAATGAACACTGCCTGAAGAGGAAATACAGGTGCTACCTTACTGATGGGACTGGTGATTTTTAGTAAGCTGTTTGTTGTTTCAGATTAGGAAGAGTCATAAGAATCATATCAGAATCAGAAGTGTTTCTGTGATGGGGCCCAGCCTGTCTCCAGCCCAGAGACGCTGGAGCTCCATGATCTCCTGCTTTTGTTCTAACTGGGCTCTTCTTCAATCTTTTATTTATCTTGCTGACTAAGAAGGTCATTTGATTAAACACTGAGTGGCAGCGTGTCAGGTTGGGGACATTACAGCGAAGTGAAGTCATAGTTTGGTGGCGCGCAGGAAACAATCAGATGAAGGCGTTGTAATTAGACCACAGCTTATTAATAGCAGCAGCCGACACAGGCCTGTTGTCAGCCGGCGTGGGCTCCGTCTGCCTGAGCTGCTGAGTCAGCTCCTCCTTAGCATCCTGACCCCTGATTGGCTCGGATGGTTCCAATAATTATGGCGAGGGTGCAGCTCTGTAAATGATAAACAACTGCTTACTGCAAATTATTAATTGTTTAAGTTGATCTCTTGAACTGGGGGAGCTCATAGCATATCAGTTACAGTGTTCGTTACCCTGTCTAATCAGTGCTGAGTGGCAGCCCAATTCATGCTGTTTTTGTTTGTTTTTGCAATTTTATCATGTTAAGAGCACAGCATTATGCAGTATTTGTTAGAAGTTACGCATGGTAATAAAAACACTTGTCCGGTAAACTGAAAACCTGCCGGTCACGTTTTCCGCTGCCAAGTTTTTCTAATGGAAACTATTAGAGTTATAAATGTAGGCTTAGACAGCACTAAACTGTTGGCTTGTGCCTACACCGTTCAGAAACTGAATACCATCTCAGCTCTGGCTCGTTCTCTAAAGCGCAGCCGTGTTCTTCTAAGGGACCCGGTCACAGGTGCGGCTACAGTTCATAAACTTTATCAAACGTCTCCAAAAGTAAAATACGTTATACTACTGAAGTAAAACTGAAAATTCAACCACACAAGGAATCAAAATATCAAAATGTACATTGCATTTTTTTTATTGACGTATTAAAAATGATACCGTGGCTACCTGTGTGCCCCGCCGGTATACCTTAATACCGCCCAACCCTAGTGCCAGTTCTTCTCATTTAACAAAGACCTGCGGACTTGCAGCAGCCATTTACTTTCCTCCATGTTTAGAATAAATATGCACAGAGAAGCAGAGTGACTTCTGTCTTTGTGAGAAGGCAGCAGAAAGGAGAGGAATGTTATTGTCGTCTCCACAGCAGCTGCTTCTTTCTCAGCCCCTGCTGTCCAGGCCTCATTCACTGTGCTCTGATTAGGTTTTTGTTGAATCTGTGCGTGCGTGCGTGCGTGCGACAGAAAGTGTTTTATTCGTCGAACAAACAATGGGCTCACTCAGCCAGCTAAACAGACGCCAGCAGAAAGAGGTCAATTACGGAGAAGGACTAACAAAAAGCAGGAAAGTCTGATTAGTCTTTGAAACTATTTCATAATTCAGCAGGTCCTGATTGTACGTCTGATGAACAACAACACTTTGTCCTCAAAAAGAAAAACTTAAGTTTTACTCTTCAAGTGGGGACAATTTGTGGGAGGGGCTTCATTTGGCCTTCACTTACATGCTCCTTCCAGGCCAGCTTCCGACAATGCCCTGCTTTTTTTTATGCATTATTGAGTCTTTTAGTGGCACGCTGAAAAAGGGGGAAGAGGCCTCACCTTAAAAGGGAGTGGGGCGAGGGTGACTTCAAAGACCCTTTGAAAAATTGATCAGGTGGGGTTGTAGCTGAAGTAGATTTCAGACTGAGGCCTTTTCATCAGCAGCTTGACAACAACAAAACACAGCCAGCAAGAACACAAGATACAAACAGAAGTAGAAGGAGGTGCTGTCAGTTCTGGGTGTGCTTTGGAAGCAGCTTTGGTTTTATAAAAAAGCAACTTTATGCTCACACACATGCTAGCTGCTACATGCTAGCTGTCAGAGGTCCTCAGTGGCTGATTGGTTCAAGTTAGCTTGTGATAGTTGGTGACGAACACATGTGCCTTACAAACATCCATGTTGGTTCTATAGAAGAAAAACATGTGACAGGCTGGGTTTAGGTTCCGTTCAGGAGCTCAGCACACCTATCTGCAGAGTCTGTGCCGGGGCCCGAATCAGTTGTTTTTGTGCCTCTTAATCTTCTCCAGCATGTTAGCATACTGTAAAAACAGTTCCAAAAAAAAGTCTAAATTTTAATCAGAATAATAAGATTATGTAAGGTGTTTGTCCTTACATGATACAGCACAAACTTAAAACGTGTTGTATTATGTAACGCAGCCGAGCTGCAGAATACCCTGTCAGTCCTGACCGGGCCTGTCTAACAGGTATCTGTGACCTTCACTCTTTATGGTCTAGCACTCCGAGCTGTGACATCAGCAGCCCTGCGTCTGACTGACTGTGCACACCTTCAGGCTGCGGGGCATTCAGCCGTTTGAGGTGGCAACGCCTCCTTTTTCTCTGTGGATAGTCACAGGGTCAAACATGGTGTTACATCACCAGGGTGATCATAAAGACCACGCCAAGTGTCACATGGTGCATCGCAGATGCTGCAAATAAAAAACGTAAAATGTGCTGCTGCAGGGGCCTCAGAGGAAGCCGAGGGGACGGACACAGATTTTATATACTGACAAATGTTAAATGTACATGTAGCATCTCATAATGAGCTGAGGGGCTTTGGGCGAACAACATTAATAATGATATTCCTAAATAAAGTCACTCAAGGGTCAAAATATATTCCAATATTATTAAATCATATGTGTCCGTCATTATGTGAGGATGAATTTTTCTGACATAGTTTCTGTTATAAAATGCTGAAAAAACAGACCTAATCACCTGCCGATAGCTCCCTAGCATTTCATTACTACATCTAATTAAAGTTTAACGAGCACGTGGTTGTTTAACAGTCATGAAATGCCTCTGGGTAAATATTCACTTTATGTACTGGTAATTAAATTCTGAGGACATGGATCCAGTAAAATGTCTGCTGAAGGTCTGAACCTTCCTCCCTCCTCCTCATTCACAAAGTCTTTCAAAGTGGGAGCAGCTGCCCTGTAGTAATGGCCAGGGAGACCTGGGAGCTGTAGGAGAGCAATGCATCCAAGAGGAGTGACTAAGTGCATGAGAGGAAGGAGGAGGAGGAGCAAGAGGAAGATCCATGTACACATGATGCGGGGCATCAGCAGCCATGTCTCTGTGTTTTCATTCCAGAAGTCACATGACAAACATGCAGTGAGCGTTTGGCTGCTCTGCAGGCATCCCACAGCTAAAAAAACGGTTTGTAAATGGTGTAAAAATCCAAATAGCTTTCTTAGATATTTAACCGCTGAAAAGTTTAATTCCTGAAAAGTGCAGCATCACTCCTCCTCCCCCTCCTGCTGCTGGCAGCATGGATCTGGTCTCGGGTCCAGATATTTAGGAGATGGAGGGATATCAACGGCGTCTCGGGGATCATGGCTGTGTTAAGCTGTGATGAGCTGTCAGGTCTACGCCTCTGTGAGTCTAATCCTGCCATCCCTCTCAAATCTGATCTCATCCACAGATCTTTAGCGTAGCTCAAGGCATCGCTGCTTTAATACTGATAACGCCTTTCTAGTTTGTGGGGAATATAAGCTTTGAAAATCCCTTTAATCAAAGCAGCACTGACACAAACACAGCATTGAAAAACAGCCGAGTAAAGACTTAATGCTGCGGAGAGTTTCCCCGCTGCTCAGCTGTGATGATGTCAGCTAAATGCACTTATTATATCTGAAACACTGTGAATACATCAGGCGCCTGCACACACTTGCCTTAGACAGTGTTTACAGTGTTTACAAGTATGTGAATTAATAACGAGAGATCATTTGTTGTTACTGATGTTTGCCATGACCAAGACTGTAATAAAGGTTAAAAAAATCCAGTCCACATTCACCTTTTCTATTAAAAATGAGCCATTTTGTGTGTTTTTTTTTCCAATTTTCAGCACCACCTCTAATGGAATTAATGATTAAAGGGCTAAAATCCTGGGGTAAAAATGATTTTTTCACTACTTTTGATTAGAACTGAAGTTAATTAAAAGGTCTATGCAAAATTTCAAAAAAATATTTATTTGATACATTTTTAAAACTGTTAAAGTTAGAGGACGTTTTTGTCCCGAACAACACAAAAGGGTAGTGTTTGCGAACGTTGCACAAGGGTTAACTCTGCTAGCATACTACAGTGTCATTGGGCTTTTTGCTCCTGCTGTCACAGTTGCTATTTTCCTTTTTTAAACTTTGGGCATTGTGTCCATGTTCCTGCTGACATTTGTACTTCCCATTTGTTCTGATTTGAGTCCATGAATGTATGGAGGTCGAGGTCCACTGTTACTGGGTTTGTGTGAAGACCACACACGCTCCTCAGAACAGACTGTGATGAATGTTTCTAGCTGAAAGCTGGAATCTCTTCCTGGTAATTGAGGCATTGCTGCTGTTGAGGCAGCAGCAGTGGTGGAGATGGTGAGTTGTCAGCACAGCCTGCTTTAAAGTAAGGTGCGTTTTCTTTGTTGCTGTAGTTGAGGAGCCCCCAAAGAGGCTCTAAGACTTCATCCAGACCCCTCCCACCACCAGCCGCTGCTCGGCTGTCTCCCCGATCGACTTCAAAGTTTGGGGACACTTGTGCGTTCTGTGCTTTGAAGTGAGGACGGGCCGCAGTCACAAAGGTGTAAAACATGCTGCGCTGCTAATTCTGTGCTGACATCAATATGTTGATGCTGCCCAGAGGTTTGTAGAGTTGAAGGCGAGTCTTTGAAGGTGAGACAAGTCTGCTGAGTGTGTTTTTGTTGTGAGCTGGGAGACTTTTCTTTGTGCCGTCTGTGATGGATCCTGAATAAGATCTGCATAATACCCTGTGGTCCCTGTGCCAATACTTCTAAGTCTTAGTCTACAAATCTACTGTATGATTCCAGCACACTGTGTTAGTTCTTCATTTGAGGAAAGAATTCGCTTTTCTGAGCTGGTGTGACCGCTTCTCTCTGTAATTACCCCTCCAAGACACTAGGTGGTTGTGAAAGGACCTCCCCCCCTACTTGAGGACAGCAAGTGGAACATACAGTGAGCTGGGTGAAGCCGGTCTTTTATGATGTTGTGTGTCCTCCGCAGGCAACGGGAGGTGAATACTGTAGAAACCTCCAGGAGGTCAGTCCTGATGATTTTATAGTCACTCTGGATTGCCTATTTTTAGCTTCCTCAGGTAGAACACGCGCTGCTGGGCCTTCCAGACCAGGAACCTGAAGCTGGTCGCCCTCTCTACTAACTCTCTATGAATGTAGAGGGAAGAATGAGGTGATTTTATTAGTGAAAGTCCACAATCATTTCTTCCATCTTTTTGATGTTGAGCGTCAGGTTATGGTTTCTACACCAGCCTGCATCTCATTGTTGTTCGTTATGAGGCCGAGAACTTGTGTCGTCTGCAAATTTAATGATGTTGTTAGTAGGGGTGGGGCGGTTCAGGAAAAAAATCTGAACCGTTCGTTACACGTGTTTCGGTTCGGGGCGCGTGTTCTGTTCGGTTCTGGACATGCGCATCAAGTAATACAGGGAGGCGTATTTACCACAGCATACAGACGAGTGTTGGCAACTTGGTGTCTCTCTTGCTACATTTGGCAGCTTTCCAAACTTTTTTTTTTTTATCAAAAGCTACTAGTGACTCTCTCTGGTGACTTTTGGAGACTGACGTGAAATCATTCTGCAATCAGGCTGCTGTCCTCGACAAGCAGCGACCGTGAGCTCCTCCCCTGCAACAACGCATTCACAGCCGGTCACTCTCACTGTAGCTTCACGCAGCAGGTTCAGCTGCAGGCAGAGCAGAGAGACCCATGCCACTCTGCGTCTAATCGTGCGCAAAGCTGCAGAAGGTCCCGTCAGAGGTTACAGAGCAGGATGTAAATAGCATATTTCATTGGCAACAATAAAATAAAAACACGGACATCAGTAATATTAGCTTAACCTAGCGTAGTCATAGAGTTCAGTCCATCCAACTAGCATGTAATGAGCAATGGTGGACAAAGCAACACACGTTCTCTGTCCGACGGTGTGTGTCTGTGTGTGTACGCACATCGGGCCTCTGTGCGCAGACAGCAGCACAGAGAGAAATGACATGCTGCCGTGCAAATAAGATAAATAACATGAGCTGTTTAGTTTGGTTAATAAAGGAACAAGGTGTAGACCTGTTCTATAGTAAACGTTATCTAAAATGGCTTCTGTTATGATCTGGTGCTATATAGAAATAAAAAATAAAATTGACTTGACCTGCTATGATGGGGAAACCACTGAACTGACTTCTTGAATCTCTTGAATGTTATATTATCCAACATTCAACATATACTAGTGGTTAGTGAAGAAGGCTGACCAGTCGTGTGTGGAGAGTGTGTTAGCGTAGTGGACTGAGCACGCAGCCCTGAGGAGCCCCCGCTGATGATGTGTGTGGTGGTTAAATAGTGCTGGCCTGTTTCCACACACTGAGAACAGTCCAGTTGGATAATGAGTTGTTTGCATACCATATCATATTATTATATAATGCATTTTATGGTTGTCGAGAGACACATGCTGGAACATGCTGCTTGTTTTCAAGACTGATTGTTCTGGTAATTAATCTGGAATGTAGCATAATCTCCTCTAGATCAGCGGTCCCCAACCCTTTTTTGCACCCATGGACCGGTATCATGTAAAACAATACTTTCACGGAACGGCACAGAAAAAAACCAAAAAAAAAACCAAAGTGCATAAACAGACAACTACTCTTATGCTTAATTAGTGGGAGCCTTTGAGCTTTCTCAGCAATGAAGCGGTCCCATCTGGGGATAATGGGAGACCTGAAGTGTGTTTCTTATGTCTAGTCACGTAATTTTGTTTTGGCTGTCATTAATTGCTTCTGTCCTTCTTGTTCATGTTTTTCTTCTTTCAAAAAACTCCATGGACTGTCTTTTAATGCGGGTGCTCGGTCTCGCAGTTTTTGAAGGCTTCGTTGCCTCATTTGCGAGTCTGTCGCCACATATCACTCAGAGCAGACTTGGTGTGTGAGAATGACCTGTTGCAATAAATCCGTATTTTAAATAGGACTCCTGATATAGTCTTTTAAATGCAGGTTTCTTTTTCTTTGAAGGGGTAGGCTCCTCTTCTTTCTGTCTCCTCGTTAGGCCTTTTCCCTTTCCGAGAAGCTCTCCAAAGAGTTTGTTTTTTATTTCATTTTTGCTGCTTGTGGGCTTAATTTTGGGGCCATATCCCCGTGACCTGAGACAAGCGTCTGGGCAGCTGCTTAAAGGCACAGGCGGCTGAATCTGATCGATTTATAAATGAAACAGCTTCGATTCAGAAAATGAATAATCTGTTTTGCTCAGTCTTTCTGTGCGGCCCGGTACCAAATGACCAGAAGGACCGGTACCAGTCCCGGGCCAGGTGCGTTGGGGACCACTGCTCTAGATGACCATCGGATTTCTTTACCTGCATGCAGGTGATATTGGAATGCTCAGTTTTTTAGGGAAACTAAGGAGCTGACGAGTGTTGGCTCATCCCCGCACTTTTTTGTTAGGACATTAAGCAAAGACGTGGAGAGATGTGTGTCACTGAGTCACTCACCTCAAAATATCAGCCATGTTCCTGCTGTTGGTTCTGCCGGGTTATGCTGACCTGTGAGTCAGAGCTCCAGCTGGAAAGGTTTGGAAGCAGCCGGTGTTCAGGGAGAACCAGCTGAAGTGAGAGGGGACGAGGACAAACGCTGCTGCTTCAGTACAGCCCAAACAAAATGGCTGCTCAGAGCAGACATGTCTGGTAACTCCAGTCGGTATGGAAGCCCGGAGAGATCAGTTTTATTTCAGGCTCAAGATTATTGATCAGATACTCGAGTTTCTGTGTGTGTGGGCAGTGTGTGCTCACATCTTCCCCTGTGTCTGGATGTAGTGTCTTGTTATTTTTAGCATGTGCAAACTCGACAATAATTTGTAAACACTACAAGTATTTGTACTTCGTTACTGTAGTTAAGCAATTCTTTATGTATTTATACTTTACTTAAGTAAAAATAATAGTGCATACTTTATACTTTTACTTTTACATGTTGCAGCTGTTAGCTGTACTTTCTACTCCACTACATTTCTACAGTGTTTGTAGTTACTTGTTACATTTGATGAACACGGTCAGACTCTGCATGGAGGTGGTGTCCTGCTGCCAGCTGTGTTTCTATAATGAGCCTCAGTCATGATGCCGGTGCTCTGGCTCAGTTAGCTAACTAGTTAGCTGCTGTCTGCTAACACAAGTCCATCCATTATTGTCTGATTAACATGAATCATAACATTAATCTACAGCAGGAATACTGACATAGTAAAAATGCTGAATGCCTGTTTTTTATTAGCAGCCTCTCTGTTAACTTGATGCCCACAGCCTGCCTCATGACACACAGACCTGTCCATAGCTGCTTATGGACTGAAAATGTAAATTAACTACACATTGTCCATTTTAATTTGAAGATGATTTCTTTGATTATTTTAACCTGTTCGGATATCCTTTGCAATCGAAATTAATAATATATATTCGGTTTTACTTTTAATACTTTAAGTACATTTAAAAGTACTTAATACTTTTACTTAAGTAGGTTTGTTGATGTAGCACTTCTACTTTTACTCAAGTAGGACTGTTGATGTAGCACTTCTACTTTTACTTAAGTATATAAGTATATATTTTGCTTGGTAATTGTACTTTTACTTAAGTACCAAGCTTCATTACTTCCTCCACTACTGCTGGTTTCACACGTCATTTGACACATTATTATTGTCTGATATAACAGCTATATCTGCTTCAGCCTTATCAGCTGGATTCATGTGATGTTCATTCTATTGCTTCATGAAGACTTTTCAGCTTTAAACACAGTTTATGTCTCAATCTGTATTATTAACAGGTCAGAATAGGGATGCAAATTATTGATTAATTCATCAATCGTTAGTTGAATGACCTTATCGATTGATTAATGATTAATTGGTACGCAGCAATTTTCCTGGGCCTGAATTTCCCTCAGTTTCACTAAGACTAAAATCTAAACATTGTTTACTAAATAAACTGCAGGTCATATTCCTTAATGAGTGATTTGCTGTACCTTTGGAGATGCAGTACAGACAATGACATTTATGTAGGCTAGTATAACAAAATCAATTGTGAACAGAAATTAAATAAAATATGTCCAGCTGCTTTAACATGAAAATAAGTTGTTCACTGGCGCTTATTTACAGTGAGGGCAGCTACTGAGAACACGTGTTCTATTCATCAGCATCCTGATTAAAAAGAAAGAAAAAAAGAAAGAAATGTACTTCATGTGACCTGCGTATTCACAATGAGCACAAATGGGAATGCTGATTAAAGGCTTTTCCATACTCCGCGAGACAAAGAGCGGAGAACGCACTCCACGGGTGGTAAGAGATACAAAAAAAAGGTCTTTTCCGCACTGAGGTACCATACTCCGCGAGACGCATGTCTGCAGAACTCCTCATACGGCCCGCCCACTAAACTATAAGGAAAGACTTTACTGAGTTTTTTAACACACCACAAGGACTTGTGCCATGGCAAAAGGGCATTATACAGAGAGGGGGCCTGCAACAGCGTGAGATGTCCGGCGATGAGTTGTGAAAATGCGACATTAAAAGTAACAATAGCAAAGATTCAGTGTTTGTGCCTTTATGACCACATTTGCACATCTACTGTGTTCCAATGTGCCTGCGATACTTCAAACTGTCCGGTGATGAGCTGTGAAGATGCGACATTAAAAGTAACAAGCAAAGATATACAGACATTGTTAACGAGCCTATTATGCCCGGGTATGTAGGAGTATATAGAATGGTAACAGTCACCACCTGGTATGTGTGAATGGCTGTCTGGAGTTATTGGTGACAAATCACCCTGACTTGCCTTTCTTTCTTTTATTGCTCATCATGCAAAACCAGTATGGTCTTATCTAAATCTGTTGAATCAGTGCTGTTTATACACCTACCTATATACCTGGAGAGGCTCTTGCGCTTCTCCACTTTCATCACGCCCACAATAAATTCCGACCAATCACAGCATGGTTGCCGCACAGCCTTGAAAGACAAAGTTCGGCCCGGACCCTGTGCACAGGAGTGCGGATCAGCGGGCGGTCAGAGACAAAAAATGACGTCATTTTGTGGGCGTAACGTCTGCAGGGGGGAAAAATGTCTTTGTCTCGCGGAGTATGGATCCAGCTTAACACGCGGCAGTCTCCTACTTTGATCCATTCTGGGACTATATTCTGACGGAGCACTGCTACATGCGCACAGAAATCACGCAGCACATGAAAACAAACACCGTCAACATACCAGCATGGCTAGGCTGCTGATAACTTTCCAAAAGACAGCGCGTCGCTTGACACAGTTTTCAATGCGCGCTCTAATTCCGCTGGTGCAGTGCGCTCACGTGTGTGCGCACGCCTGTGTGTGTGTGTCGGGGGGCGGAAACGACACGCCGAGCGGAACGGAGGCTGCCACTCCTCAAAAAAAATCAAACTAAATATCAGAGAAATACTGACGGGGCAATTAATAATAAAATAAAATGCACAGGGTGAGCCTCAGCAAATAAGTGTGTGTTAGGAAAAATGTGTGGGCCGCACTAACACTAAACTTTGATGTTAAGTGGGGGGCCCCAAAATATCGGCTCGGGCCGCTACTTTGAGATCCCTGTGCTACATGCTAGCTGTCAGAGAGCCTCAGCAGCTGGTTGTGTTTCTTCTTTGATCTGATTGCCAGTCGGCCAGTCGGCTGTGTGATATGAGTCAGTGAGTGAGTTGTTGTGGTTGGATGTTCCTGGAGTCTTTTCTTAGAACATCCTTCTGATCACTTATAAATACATCTGCATTGTGATCCTGTAGTAAAAGAGACTGTAGATGTGTTCGCTGTCAGCAGCTGTTTTTATTGTGCAGTTTGTTTGGTTTCTATCAGATTAGCACTGAGGCTGCTAAATAAGATGCTGCACCTGGAGTGAACACATCCACAGTGTGTGTCTTATGTGTAAGCAGCAGCACGCCGGCTGGGTTTCAGCTAGGAGCGGGCGATGTGGCAAAAATTTTATATCATGATTCTTTAATGATAAAATCACGATCTCGATTTTATCACAATTTGTTTTTACATTGACACTAATTTGCATGTTTCTGTGCAAATGTCACCTCTTAAAAACTATCAGTAGATTTTAAAGGCAAACAACAACTCTGATAACGTGCACTCAGTATTAGTTTTCAATAAACATGAACATTTAAACAATTACAATTACAGAACAAAATAAAGTTTTATTTCAAATAGGTTAAAAAGAAGACTAATGTAATTCTGTCAGAAACGGCACTGAACATAAAGGTGGAGTTCGTTTTAGGGACCAGTTGCTCCGTTCTCTTTTCGTTTTCAGCCGTAGCTTGCTAACAGGGAGGCTGTCATTGGTTGGTCAGGTTCACATTAAAAAACGATCTGTCCGTTCTGGCAGATCGCCGATACGTTCAAATCCTTCACAATCATTTATCGTCAAATCGCGCACCCCTAGTTTCAGCACTGATCTGTTGTCTCTCGGCTGCAGCCAGGAGATGGCATGGTTCCTATGCAGACTCCATCAGGGCCGCCTCGCTATTAATAGCAGTGCCATGCTTTTAAATATGTGTGTGTGAGTCTGTAAATAAACTGCTGCTCGCCGGGAGGGAACACAAATACACACAATGCAAACATAAAGCAACATGAGAGTTTATTGCTGCGTAAGAGGCTGATGATGGTGATTAAAGCTGAGGGGGGGGTGTCCTGTGCTCAGCTGAGCCTGAAGGCGTCACCTTTTCTCCATAAGGACCATTTTCTTACTGACTTCCTCGGGCACCGTCCGAAGCCGTCAGCCTCCGCTGGCCTTCATGACAGCAGGTCACAGTTAGAAAAGCAAGAAAGAGCTGGGTGTGAGAAGGCTGAGGGGAGCGTAATGGGTTCTTCTGTTAAAATGTGCAGGAGAGTTGCGTGGTAACTAAAGCAGAGCGGAAACAGTTGACTTAAGGATTTTAATTTAACAGAAGCCTTTGAATATTTACATTTAGAGGCCTCAGAGGTGGCCTTGGATGGAGCAGCTCTGTTCCTCCAGGGTCACGGCTGATCACTGTTTAGGAGCAGTTAGAGGTGATGCTGTGAATGCAGGACTTTGTCCAGAGAACCTATGTTTGAGTCCCATAAAAAGCTGTTCATGTTCATTCTGTTCATGCTCATGTTCATGTCTCATAATTATGCTGTAAAGATAAATTTAGCCTGATAGCTTTGTATAAGCCTGGAATAATGTAGGTATGTTTGAAGACCAGGTAAAACAATATTCTATTAAAAATAGTCCTCAGTAAATGTACAGTTTGCATGAGTACATGCTTGTTAACACAATAGAAATACCTCATCTAACTAAAATAAATGTGCTGCTTACAGTTTATGCTGGACTTAAATGAGTAAAGATCTGTTTGTTTTACAATCTTCAGATGCTAAAATTAGAGCAGAACTTTTGTTAGTTTTGTTTTGAATCTTTTACACACATCCAGCATCTCTATATTTATCCTGCGCTGTACTAAAAGACAGGAGCTGGTAAGGTTGAAGGATTAAAACACTTCACGAGCTCTGTGTTTGTTTAAACGGCCGTTGGCGATAGCCTTCAGATGAATGGCGGCTGTGCACAAAAAGTGCACTTGAAGCACATCGACTGAAGTCCTGAATGAAAAATGACTGTTTTGATTTATTCATCTTTCTCTCTCTCTGTGGTGTGTGTGTTACTATGATTGTGTATCGCACAGAGTAAGGGAACAGGATGGTCTTAGTTTGTGCTCCTGCAGGAGAAGAGGCCTGTAAAAACACAAACGGCTGATGAAAATGAGCCAAAATGAAAAGCTGAATAATTTGTGCAGAGTTGTTCGGGGAGGGGGTGTTTGGGGTTAAATTTAGCCGTGGAGGGGGGGCCGTCCTTGGCTGGCAGTCAGGCGCTAACAAAGAGCGTCGCATAATAAATGGAAGTTTAATTTGTTTTTGCTCGACAAGGTCGGCCTGAGTGACGGGAGGAGAGCAGCAGCGGGATGCTGTGAGGAGCAGTGTGTGAGGCGGGCGGAGGAAAAAGCCTCTAAAATGGCAAAATCTATCAAGTCATTCTGCTTACAGAAGTCCTTTTTATGAATGCATCAAAACACAGGCAAGGAAGGGAGGGGATTGCAGGGAGGGGGAAGGACTTGCTTATGAGATGCGTGGTCATCTCCATGGTAACAGGCTGGAGAGGTTTGAGGATGTTGTAGCGTTTTGAGCGAGCTGATGCACCAAATTCCATCTACAATGTCTGGAGCCATGTGACATGAAAAGGATCAATAAGAAATGGGTATTGATACACAATATAGACAAAAGTATGTGGACACCTTGACCCTCAGACCATCATTTAAAAAGACAGCACAACATGTAAGCAGCAGTCAATGACCAACATCCAGAGATTATCTGACACACACACACGCACACACTCTGCCTGCTCTCTGGCTGAAGACCTGATCGAGCTGTTTTCACAGAGGACTCCATGCTGTAGTCGCGTGTCACCTGACTTGTCACCACTTGAAAAGTAACCGGCAGGAGCTAAAAAAAGGGTTAACTGTGTGTCCGGTCTTTGGGGTGAGTGGGACTGCAGTAAATTCCTGCAGCCATGCTTCTCAGATCTTCTGGTGAACAATGACATTTAGAAATTTTACTCCTGCACCTAAAAACCCCACAAAGAGCTGAGCATGTTTGGGGTGAAAGCAGCCCTAAGGTGCTCTCAGCCCTCCACACTTCTGCCCAGCCTCAGTGGGACTCCTTTAACCCTCGCTTCACACACTGCTCTGCGTCTTCTCTGGCCTCTGACATACATTGTGTTTTCATGTAGTCTGCCAGGCACACCAGCTGCTTTGTTCACAGGCATATGGAGACAAGGAGAGTGCACAGAAGACTAATGAGAGCCACTTCATGTTTGTGCTGAATAAAGAAGAAGAAAAAGCCATTCTGTTTCAGAGGCAGACGGTTCAGCTACCTCTGTGAATATATTCAAATTATTTTCCTATTATTGGCTGCTTATCGGGAGTCACAGAGACGTAAACAAAGATGTGGACAAACGGTGAAAAGCAATTAAAAATTAAAGCTGCAAGCGGCATTGCGGGCCTTCGCACTCCTTGCGATCCGTTGGGCCATCGCTGTCTCCTCTCCTATGCTCTCCTGTCCTCTCATTTCCAGACGTACAACAATAGAAGGTTTAGAACAGAACTTTCTTGCTGCCAGCAGGTGGCGCTATAACTGTAGCATCCTGTTCGCATATATATCTGTTCAGACTCGGGTCCATAGTAGTACTGTAAGATTTTGTCCACATTGCATGAAATGTATGGGTAGTACTGCAGAAAATAGTGAGTTCCTTTGTAATGGCAAATGGTCAACTTTGAGGCCACGCCCCTGCCACACCGTAACACTTTTGAAAGAGTTTTGGAAAATGTCTATTCCCTATGAAAGAGTTTTGGAAAATGTCTATTCCCTATGGTGTCCTGTAGGGTTGGGCGGTATCCAAATTTTGACACCGCCATTTTACCCCGGTGTACGTGAATACCGTGCCATGCGCCGTGCACCCCCGCCGGTCAAATAAACTACAGGCAAAGACAAGTGCACTGCAGCTACAGCCCCGCGCATAGATGCCACAAGTGCGCAACAATTTGCCATTACTTCTCCCGGATTTGGCTTGAACTTCCATTGAGAGAGAGAGAGAGAGAGGGGTGTGTCTGCAGAGCCCCATCCAAACAGCACATATACGCATTGCAAGTTGCAGAGACACCGCGCACGTCTAAATTTAATTCAGCTGCTGCAGCCTACAATTCATTCATTTTTTTAATTTCATGCTGGCAGTATACCGTGGTATTAAACTGGTATGAGCCCATCCCGAAGTGTTTTTGTTTTTTGTAATTTTACCATGTTAAGAGCGCAGCATTGTGCAGTATTCATGTTAGAAGTTACGCATGGTAAAAAAACACTTGTCCGGTAAACTGAAAACCTGCCGGTCACATTTTCCGCTGCCAAGTTTTTCTAATGGTAACAATTACAATTCTAAATGTAGGCTCAGACAGCACCAAACTGTTGGCCTACACTGTTCAGAAACTAAATACCATCTCAGCTCTGGCTCGTCCTCTAAAGCACAGCAGTGTTCTTCTAAGGGAGCTTCACAGGTGCGACTATAGCATGCTCTCTCTCTCTCTCTCCTCCGCGCTCTCATGTTCATAAACTTTATCAAAGGTCTCCAAAAGTAAAATATATTATACTACTGAAGTGAAACTGAAGATTCAACCACACAAGGCATCAATAAAATATGTTTAATATTTGATCCTTATCTTCTATATAAGTACATTGCATTTTTTTATTGACGGTATTAAAAATGATACCGTCGCTACCTGTGTGCCCCGCCGGTATACCTTAATACCGCCCAACCCTAGAGTCCTGAGTGCACACAGTGAATTTCAGCTGGATTGGATGAAGTATGCGAGGCGTGAAAAGTTTTATAGCAGGGTCACAAGTAGGCAAAAAATGGCCACAAAATTCAAAATGGCGGACTTCCTCTTGAGTTTGGAGGGGTGGTCTAAGAGACTTTTTTGTGCGTCTGGAGGTGATACATATGTGTGCCAATTTTACTGCCGCTGTGTCAAACTGGCCAGAGGGGCTACGCATTAGGGCAAAAAATACAGCGAGTTCCTTTGTAATGGCGAATGGTCAACTTTGAGGTCACGCCCCCGCCACACCATAATACTTTTGAAAGAGTTTTGGAATGCCCTATGGGGTCCTGAGTGAACACAGTGAATTTCAGCTCAATTGGATGAAGTATGTGAGACTTGAAATTTGTTCTAGCAGGGTCAGAAATCGCCAAAAATTACCACAAAATTAAAAATGGTGGATTTCCTGTTGGGTTTAGAGTGGGGGGGGCCAAGAGACTTTTTTGTGCGTCCTGGGGCAATACATAGGTGTGCCAATTTTCATGATCCCACTTAAAGCAGGCCAGGGGGCAGGCAGAAAACCTATGAAAACACAACATTTTGTGTAGCCAGTAGGTGGCGCTCTGTAAAATCCTCAATATTGTTGTATGTATGTATTATCTTCCTATGAAATCGCCAAATTTTGAGACCACGCCCCAGCCACACCGTAAGAGTTTTGGAATGTGTGTATGCCCTATGGCACATATGTCAAAGTCAAGGCCCGCGGGCCGCATTCGGGCCAGGCTGGATTCAAATAGATGCATTCCAAAACGAATAAATTATCTATGGCCAATTTGTTTTTTTGGCCCTCTGTGTATTTGACTTTGACATCCCTGTCCTATGGTGTCCTGAGTGGACACAGTAAATTTCAGCTCAATTGGATGAAGTATGCGAGGCATGGAAAATTTTGTAGGAGGGTTACAAATCGCCAAAAGTGGCTGTAAAAGTCAAAATGGCGGACTTCCTGTTGGGTTTGGAGGGGGCGTCCAAGAGACTTTTTTGTGCATCTCGGGGTGATATGCTAATTTTCATGATCCTGTGTCAAACTGGCCAGAGGGGCTACACGTTAGGGGCGCTATAGAGCCATTTTCCCATGTATGTTTTAAAAGTGAGCAAATTTCAAAGTTTTTCGGGCAAATGAATTTTTCTACCAAGTTTGGTGAGTTTTGGGGCATGTTAAGGCCCCCAAAAATGCAATCTTAGTGGGGGAAAGAAAAAAAAAAAGAGAAAAAGGATGTACAACAAACACATGTGTTTACAAGAGAAAGTTCCTGTTGCCAGTAGGTGGCGCTATGACAGTATCATCCTATTAGCATATATATCTGTTCAGACTTCGGTCCATAGCAGTACTGTAAGATTTTGTCCACATTGCATGAAGTATGTTGGCGGTACAGCAGAAAATAGAGCCAGTCCTTCCTGTTTCCTGGGAAAGGCCACGCCCCAGCCACACCCTAAGACTTTTGTAAAAGTTTTGGAATGCATCTACTCCCCATGGTGTCCTGAGAGGACACGGTGAATTTCAGCTCAATTGGATGAAGTATGCAAGGCGTGAAACGTTTTGTAGCAGGGTCACAAATCGCCAAAATTGGACCATTCGGTGCTCGGGCAGTAATAATAATCCTAAGGGTTTCAATAGGGCTCTTGCACCGTTCAGTGCTCGGACCCTAATAAATAGGGTTTGGACAGAAGTGCCCCAGAGGAGGAGTTAAAGGCGCAGCGGAGGCTGTTCGCTGCTGCCGAGTCAGAGCCGCTGCTTTTTATTTCTCTGGACTTTTTGGGCGCCGTGCCGAGGCGTCACTGCGCTAAACGGCTGAATTAACCCAATTATTTGGAGCAAGCTGAAGTGCTGCTGCCTTCAGGTGCTTTGTTGTTTCTGAGGACTGTATCTCCATATTGTCCCTGCACAGCTTCCAGCTAGCAGCATGTGTTTATGTGTGTGTTCTGAATGGTCAGCTGATCCTGCGCCTGCAGTGAATACCAGGCAGCTTTGCTTAATGAGAAATAATGACCTGAGTTTTTGTTTGCTGGGTGTCTTTAACATTACCTGAGCTGTATGTCTGAGCGACACTTCAGAGCACGCCGCTGCACAGTGTGTTCCTTCAAAGAACAGGCAACAAAAGTCTTTTAGCAAAAGCTAGTTTCCGTAGCAACATGCCAAATATATCAAGGCTCAGATAGAAATCAGGACTGCAGGCCTCGCCTAACTCTGATGGCATCCAGTCTGTAAAACACATTGTTCTAATGAACCAACCAAAAAGAGGAGTAAGGAGTCCTGCGGCAGATGGTCTGACTCCCACAGAGTCCAGACCTGAACACCTTGGAGTCAGAGTTCTGCCCTCCACAGCAACAAGCAGGACCAACATTCAGAGAGTCTCTGTCTGATCTGCAGCTGATTTCTGTCTGATTTTAAAAAAAGAATCAATAAAAACTTTTCTTTTAATTGACAGTACGGTTGATGTTCCACTGATTCCCTCTGACTCTGGATATTGACAGTTGCATGACTGGATATAGACATGAATGATTTACTCCATGGTGGACTCTAGTTTGGTATAAATGATTCCAGTACATCCACAATAACTGGGCCATGATTGATGAGCTTTTCTTTTTGATCACTTCCATCTAGTTTCAGCTCACACTCAAACTCTCTGAATGGAGAAGCAACGCTGCAGGACTCAGGAAACACTGCTGTACTTTGGTTTGGGGTGGCAATTCACCACCTGACAACAGGCTGTGTCAGCCTGATGTCACTGAAAGTTTAAAATTAAAACCTGATTCGGCTTTCTGTGTGAAGTCTGTTAAAGGTTTCAGGCTCCCAACAAGAGAAAGACAAATCAGACGGCCTGAGATTGAGTCAGAAAATTGCTTCTCCCGTAGTGTTCACAGTGAAAATTGGATGGCTGTGGAACATTATGTACTGGAACATTACACAGAGATGATCAAAGCCTGAAGGAATTACTCTTGTTAAAAACTGAGCGTGCAGTACAAAGGCCTGATTTTAGTCAGGAATCTTCTCCCACAGCACTGAGCTGAGGCTCGGCCTGAATACAGAGTGCAGCTTTCAGTCAGGGCTGTGCGGATTCCAGAGAGCGTCAGGCTGTTTGGGAGTATATTTGTTGTTTTTGTGGAGAGCAGCCAAACATGGTGAGTTCAGTAGCTGCCATTTTGCGGGTGAAGAGGAGACGTTGTGATGCTGAGTGAAAGATAATGATGTAACATAGCAGGGAAGTGTGTAAGAGCTTTGAGGACTGAACCACTCTATTCATCTCTTATTTTTCCTGCTGTACAGCTGCTGTGCAAACAAACTGCAAGTTAGAGGGTGGAGGAGCAGGGAGCACATTAGCAGAGCTGGGGCATCTCAGCAAAGCCGGAGCACGTTAGCAGAGCAGGGAGCATGTTAGCAGAGCCGGAGCACGTTAGCAGAGCGGGAGCTGATGGCAAGCAGACTCAGTCCTCAGGCCTCGTGGTCAGCAGGTTTCTTTCCTCGACGATGTAATGGATTTTCTGTCCCCATATGGCCGACTTCCCTCTCACATGTGCAGCAGCAGCAGCAGAGACAAAAGGCAATTTAATTTACCTGTGTCTAATGAAAAGGCAATTTGTCGTGTGAAAGCATGGAGATGGAGTGCGACACTGCCGATACGCCGCCGATCTGCTGCCTGTAGCTTCACAGCAGAAATAAATGACACGGTGTCATCTGCAGGCACCACTGAGGCTGCCTCGCTGCATCAGGGACCCACGCACAGTCCAGATATCAACAGCTTCCCTCACTGTTTAAGCAGATTTTATTACAAACATTAAAAGACCTGAAACAGAGAAGCAAAGATGTTAAAGGTAATTTTGAACGTTAACTCCCTGTTAAGTCTCTGAACTTTTGTCCCTAAACACAGTCAGAACTTTCCCATTTTCAGAAGTTTTCTCTTCCTGTCACATGGTTACGAGCAGAGCGAACTCAGACATAAGAAGAATTGCACAGGAAGTGTTTCATTTACAAAACTGTAATAACTGAAAGGACCGGGCCTTGTGGAGTTCCACTTACGATCTGTACGAAACTAACTAGCATGTTGCTCCTTGATTGGGTCGATCTTGTGATGCAGTAGGTCTGTTGCCAGCTAGCTCACAGGTCAACTAGGCAGAGCAGGAAGTACAGTTTAATGACTGTTTTTACACAAACTGGTCAATAAACTTTAATTTCTAAAGACATTTAACATGGAAAGGGCCCCCATCATCAACATTATTATTATTATTATTAATGATATTAATATTAATGTTGATATTAATATTATTATTGAGTAGTGGTAGGCCTATTACCATGGCTTATCTGAGTATAGTCAATGGAGTTAAGTCAAACCAACTAGCACGTCCACAGGGCTCTAGAGTGCGACCACTTTGGTCACAAATGCGACCTAATTTCTCAATGGTGCAACCAAAAATATCAGAGGTCACACTGGTAGGACCAGCTGTTAGAGAGAGATACATTCTCCGCGACTCTTAAAAGTCTCCCTGTGGTCCAACAACAGACACACATCAGGCTCATATCGTGGTCTGAACCAATCAGAGACGGTGATCGTCTGCCGAAAATGCAGAAGAAGAAGAACACGGAACATATGCTGCGCAGAGCTGATGCTGTACACTAAAGCTTGTTCCATACTCCATGAGAACAGAGAGATCTGTTACCAAGGTGACGGGAACAACAACAAAGTTCGTTTCGGCCCGGACTTTTTGAAACGTGTGTGCAGAACTCATACGGCCCTCTCATTGCGGCGCGCAGCACACACACAGACAGGGTTTTAAAGACGTTTCACTGCTGAACAGCAGAATCCGCAGTTTAGGTGAACATACAGCGGAGGAGGAGGATTTGTTGCTACTATGCGGGTTTTGCTAATTTGCTGTGACCTGAATGAGTGATGATAACAAGCCGGTAATGTTCAGGGAGGGAGCGTGACGTGCTCCTAGCATATAACAGACTGACAGCAGGTCTGACGGACAGTGTTATCTGCCTGTGTGGTTCATCCATGAAGGCTGAGTCACTCTGACTGACAGCAGTCAGTACATGGTACATGACGAAACGCCCATTTAAAAAGTATTGTTATTATCCTGCTATAGTGGAGCATTGTCTGCCAGTATGATATCTGCATACAGCTAAAACTGTGACAGACAGAATGAAAAGTCAGCTGGAGCTCAGCTTAGGAAGAGAGGAGAAACTGAGGAAGAGAGGTGAGGAAGATGAGAGAAGAGATACTGCTGCTGCATTAGAAACGTGTTGAAGAAAACAAAATATATCTATATCACAACTATTAAATAAATAATGGTGTATATAATTTTAATAATTTTTAATTCACATTGGCAGATAGATAAGTGAGGAGCAACAGCCAGAAAATACAGAGAGAAATCAACAGGGAACTGAAGAGTGCTGTATGAACTTTGAATCTTCATGATGGATTTCTGACAGGCAGACTTGGTGGCTAGTTTGTCCATAATTTGAATGAGTACTATCTTTATCAGTATTTAAAATACTTTTTATTTAACTGTGTTCATTATACAAGGTCCAAATTCATTTTAGATGATATGGAGTATTAGGCCCATCATATGTACAAAATGTACTGATGCGTACAAAAATATATGGATAAGTGTGATGCGGTGCACCTAAATTTTGTGCTGGTGCACCTAAGAAAGAAAGTTAGGCGCAGTGGCAACCAGTGCAAAAGTTAGTCTAGAGCCCTGCGCCATGAGCAACAGAGAGCAAACAACAACACGCACTCTCTACCTGCTGGTGGGAGTGGGCTCACCTGTACGCACATGTGTTTGTGTACACACGCGTATGTGTGTATGCGCATCAGGTCGCTGCAGACAGCTGCAGTGAATTTTAAAAACGCCACCATGTAGACAGAAACACAAAATAAACTGATAGCAGAGATGGCACAAGAGGACTGGGCAAGAGAACTAGACTGTGTGGCACTGCAGCGAGTGCCGCCAGTAAGAAGGCAGAGAACTTCACTCGTACAACGCGGACTCTCTCTGATAGCAGGTTGTATACATAAGCATGTTCAGTGTCGTGGGTGAATTGTGTCAAGTGTTGAACCGGTGTTGTGCAGCTTCAGAGCTCTCTGCGTTGCTGTAACCAGTGTCCAAGTCCTGCAGCACTGTGACGCACCGTGGCGACGCAGACAGCAAGCTGACCGTGGTCCTGCTCAGACATCCCGTAAACGTTACACATTAGTGTGTGGTGTGTGTGTGTATGAGTGTGTGTAATGATGCTTTTATAGAGTTGTCACTAGCGGTTTTGGGTCAAAATGTTATTTCTCCATAAACTGACAGAACCAGCTGTGGATGAGCTCCTGAAAGCTTCTTTTAATTAAGACGTAGACTCAGTATCCACAGGGCCCCTGATGATGCTCCACAGTCATTTTTACTGTAAATAAGTGGCTCCTTCTCCTGCTGGAGCTGTGAATATGAGAGAACCACACCTCTAATTGAAACATGGCATGTCGGAGCATGTTTCAGTCTCACGCTGCCATCAGCTGCTGCCACCCCAGGGACCAGGCCTCCTCCTCTGCTAGCTTCAGCCAGGCTGCCTCCTCACACCTCCTCCTCGCTTCAGACACTCACCTCCTTCCTCTTGTGGCTGGCCTCTCTAACACTCCTGCCAGCGTCCTAAATTCAGGCGCACTTGTCTGGGCCTGATGGGTGTACAACAGCACAGCAGCTACTAAAATAACCTTCTTGAACATTTTCATACAGAAACACAGAATCAACACATATCCTCCAGTCAGCTGGGGATGTATTCATGGTCTCCACAGGACCACCTTTAAAGAGCTTCTTCTTTTCTTTTCCAGCACACATTGGCTATAATGTCCTCTTCCAGACATAACTTAAAAAGTGAGGTTAGCATCAAAACTACACTCAACAAAATATAAACGCAAACACTTTTGTTTTTGCTCCCATGTTTCATGAGATGGACTTGAAGATCTAAACTTCATTCCAGAATACACAATATTACCATTCCTCTCAAACATTGTTCACAAATCTGTCTAATGTGTGATAGTGAGCACTTCTGCTTTGCTGAGATAATCCATCCCACCTCACAGGTGTGCCACATCAAGATGCTGATCTGACATCATGATTAGTGCACAGGTGTACCTCAAACTGCCCACAATAAAAGGCCACCCTGAAATGTGCAGTTTTGTCTCACAGCAAAATGCCACAGATGCCACAAGCATTGAGGGAGCGTTGCAATTGGCATGCTGACAGCAGGAATGTCAACCAGATCTGTTGCTCGTGCATTGAATGTTCATTTCTCCACCATAAGCCGTCTCCAAAGGCGTTTCAGAGAATATGGCAGTACATCCAACCGGCCTCACAACCGCAGACCACGAGTAACCACACCAGCCCAGGACCTCCACATCCAGCAGGTTCACCTCCGAGATCGTCTGAGACCAGCCACTCAGACAGCTGCTGAAACAATTGGTTTGCATAACCAACAATTTCTGCACAAACTGTCAGAAACCGTCTCTGTACACAATTCTTGGAAGCTGAAAATGTCCCAGTTCTTGCATGGCCAGCATACTCACCGGACATGTCACCCATTGAACATGTTTGGGATGTGCTTGACCGGCGTATACGACAGCGTGCACCACTAATATCCAGCAACTTCGCACAGCCATTGAAGAGGAGTGGACCAACATTCCACAGGCCACAATAGACAATCTGATAAACTCTATGCGAGAAGATGTTGCACTGCATGAGGCAAATGGTGGTCACACCAGATACTGACTGGTTCTGAGTCCCCAGACCGCCAATAAAGCAGAAACAAAATGCACATTCAGGGTGGCCTTTATTGTGGGCAGTTTGAGGTACACCTGTGCACTAATCATGATGTCAGATCAGCATCTTGATGTGGCACACCTGTGAGGTGGGATGGATTATCTCAGCAAAGCAGAAGTGCTCACTATCACACATTTAGACAGATTTGTGAACAATGTTTGAGAGGAATTGGTAATATTGTGTATCTGGAATGAAGTTTAGATCTTCAAGTCCATCTCATGAAACATGGGAGCAAAAACAAAGTGTTGCGTTTATATTTTTGTTGAGTGTATATTCACACAACACCATGCTGAGATATGTCAGGTCATTAGGTAAAAATATGAAGCTGGAGTACTGTCAACATGGTCAGATATGCCTTTAACTATGCCTACCAAATCAGCTCTCCATCTTGCATATTTACAGACCAGTGATTCATAAAAAATGTGTGTTTATTGGTTTTTGGCCATTTTAGGCATTTAAAACGCCCAAACTATTCCAGATCAAATCTGATTACAGTTTCTGATTCTATGAGAAAAGTTAGCCCTGTGCAGCAAACAGCAAATCCATACATGCAGCAGAGGCTGTGCAGTAACAGCTTAAACCTGGCCGAAAACAAATCCACCAAAACTAAGAAAGATATCTGAAATTTCAAAGGGTTTGTATTTTGCAAATTGGCACACTTACAGACCTAAAAACTCTTGATATATCTCAATAATATTGATAGATGTACATCAGTGAATATTTTAAAAAATATCTGAGAGGGGCCTCATCCAGCCGATGAGCCTGGAGCTGGGTGATTTCACATGGAATGACCCATTCCCTCTAGCACCAGGACTGCTGCTTACAGTAAAATAATAGTGCCAGTCGAACCGTCTCTGTTTTACACAGCGTTATCTGTTCAAAGGTGCCACAGTGTGAGGAAAAGTGATCAGTGCTCCTGAGGGGACACATGCTGTCAGAGTCCCTCTTGCTGATTGAGCTACTAAAGATTTTTTTTGGATCTGGACTTTGCTCTGTTGGCATTGGAGGCAGCTGTGCAGGTGGTCGTGGTTTCCCTTGAGCTTCCACGGTTGCAGCTTTGAGGGATGAAGCCCGTCAGAGTTAGCCAAACAGTGCTAATGCTCTCCCCAGAAAGCCTCCCCGTCCAAATGCTAACAAGGAAGCAGCAGCAGCAGCCGGCTGTGTTTGTGTGTGCTTTGAACAGATGCTCCGGCTGTAAACACGCCATTTGTTTTTATTTTGTTGCATTCAGAGGAAGAGGGAGGAAGATGATGTGAGAGAAGACAGTCATTCAGAAAAACACCCGGGTGTATATCTGCTGCTAGGCCTGTCACGATAACAGATTTTGCTGGCCGATTAATTGCCAAGAGAAATTATTGTGATAAGCGATAATATTGTCGTTTGAGACATGTACAACTAATATAATGATAACGACATATAATGCAAGTACACATTTTTAAAATATCAATAAACTTTAATTTCTAAAGAACATTTAACATCGGAAAGGCCCCCAATCATCAACATTATTATTATTATTATTGTTATTATTAATGATATTAATATTAATGTTGATTAATATTATTATTATGAGTAGTGGTAGGCACTAGTGTAGTAGTCCTGCAGCACTGTGACGCACCGTGGCGACGCAGACAGCGAGCTGACCCAGGTCTACTCAGAACATCCCGTAAATGTTACACAATGAGTTAAAAAAAATAAGAACTAGCTGTTGATTTGACACATTTTAAGACAGAAGCCGCGGGCCATATAAAGTCAGACGGCCGGACTTTGCACACTTTATACGCTACGACGCAACAGAGTGATGCTTTTGTCATCCAGTCATCCTCTTTGGCAGCAAGAGGGAGAAAGAGAGAGGAAAACAAACGAGCATGCAATTAATTGATTTATTGTTTATCGCGACAGGCCTATCTGCTGCCCTGAAAACCAGTGTTGTCATTGGCTCTGGCTTCTGATGATATCTCTGGGGTTTGGTATAGTCATCCTAGTCTCATTTACTTTAACTACAAGCAAATTATTCACTTTGTCCCAGAATTAGAAATACATTTGTTCACAGTTAATGAGTGGAATTAAATTACCTAATTAAACATGGTTGGGAAAGAAAAGTTTTACTGCTCTAAAGAAAATGGTGGTTAGATGTTTTTATTCATGTGTAGCATTTAGCCTGTAAAACTCTTCGCTAATATTTTACTTGTGAGCTACTTTTTACTTTGCGCCTGCACAAAATAGCACACAGAGCTTCTGAAAGCGTCATGGCGACCAGACAAAAACAGAACAAACACGGAGGCCCTGTTGGGGGAGCTGTGCTGGTGGGGGTTCCTCTTCTTGTCTGAGAAATGCTGCAGGAGAGAGCTCTTGAACTGCCTTCTTCGCATTATTAGCAAAGCTAACAAACAATTGTCTGAATGCCCTGGACGGGTTAAACCTTGTTGACAGCTGGGAGGTTTTCTTGAGTTCTGCATCTACATCACAGCAGACCTGATTGTACCACAGCAGTGTACGACCAGTCTGATGAATTTAAACGTAGTTTTTATAACAATAAATATAATATAATAATGTGGAACAACTAAGTGAGCAGCTCTTGTCGATATATAAATATATCTATATATAAAAACACAAAGTTCTGCCCTCCTTAGCAACAAGCAGGACGCCATGATGGACTCACATTAGTCACATGACCAATGCTCAGAGCCTCTGATCTGCAGCTGATTTTCAGATAACTTTGTAAAGAGTGTGCATTGAATAATAGTGTGAACAAAAGAAGAGTCACTGCCGTCCTGGAGTGGAGCCCCTCCCCCTCCGTGCTGTTGCTTCCTTAGAGGTCGTCCATGTTCTCCTCCTGTTCCTCCACCTCAGATTAAAGCTGAGCAGTAACAGTGAACGCTTCTCTTTGATGCAGCGCTGCTGATTTGGAAACTATCAGCACTTGGCTTATAAATTTCCCCAGTGAGAAAAGCAATGCATATAGAAAGAACCCGCCTATGTTTATCTGACTATCAGCAAGCACACACACACACACATCCATCCTAACCACCTGCCCTGCTGCGGGGACAGAAAAAAAAAAAGTCTCAGCTCGGCTTCAGATTTTTTCGCTCGGCTCCCTCAACGTTTCTACATGTTTCCATTAGATTACAGATGACAAATAGACCCAGATCTTCTTCTGCCGGCTGGGACCGCCCAGCTGTGTGTGTGTGTGTGTGTGTGCGCCTCCTGAGGTTTCACTGGTGAGTACGTGCAGGGTGGGCGAGGATGAGGTGGTGATCAGACAAGAGGGAGGAGTTTGCATGGCATTGAAGAAACGTATCAATAAATCATTTGTCTCACAGTCTACAGTCAGAGAGCAGTCAGACGTGTGTGTGTGTCAACTCAGACACAAGACCTGCAGAAAGCTGCAGGTCAGACAGATACTCTCTGAATGTTGGTCATGTGACTGCTGCTCACATGTGACTCCATCATGGCTTCCTGCTTGTTGCTGAGGAGGACAGGACTTTGTGATTTTACTGAATCTGGTTGGAGTGAACTCTTTATTTCTGGAGGATTTTGATGTTTGAATTTCAGACTGATTCATCATACGTGATGTTTTCAAAGATCATTGGAAAGTCTAATGATCTGTTTGTAGCTTTTCTTAAAACATGATATTAGAGCTTCAGCGGCTGACAGGAAAACATGTGAGGTTTTCTCTTCCCCTCGTTCTGCCTCATTCCATCATTGTTGCCATTGATTTAAATGTTTTCAGTAAAACATGAATCATCCGTTGTTTGCTTATGTGTGTTTCTCCTTCCTGTTTTACAGAATCAGACCTTGTGTAAAGGCCTCAATGAGCTCCAGAATGGACAGGTATGTGTTTCTTCTTCTCATGTTGAATCATCCTCGCTGGTTGACCTCAGACACACCATTACTGTGTTACTTGCTTCTCGTTTAAATGAGCTGCTTTGACATAACAAATTATTATTATTATTATGGTAAATATTAGCTATAGCCTTATCTTAGGAGGCAGCTGGATCCATGTGATGTTCACTGTGTCAGTTCTGTCTGTCTGTTGCTTCATGAAGACTTTTCTGCTTTTATCACAGTTTATTTCAGTTAAAGTGACTTTATGCTCATATTGTCCTCACAGAGACACAACAGTCCTCTACACACATGCTAGCTGCTATATGCTAGCTGCTACATGCTAGCTTGTGTGTTGTCTTTGTGATGGTTCCTCCAAGCAGCTGCTGAAAAGCGTCTCACTTTAACATTTTCTTAATGAGATCAATGTGATATCAGTGATGTGTGAAGTTGTATTTTTACCTTTAAAATGATCGGACTGAATCGTCTCCAGAGTTTCTCTAAAGTTCTGCAGTGAGATCCTCGTTCATCGATCGAAGCTGACAGGTGAAGTGATTGTGTGCTCACACGCCCTGCACCTGTGGCCGGGCGGCTTCCTTTGTGAGGCTGTGAATAGCTGCTGGGTTCATCTCCGTCCTTTTCTGCAGTGACACTGACCGTTTGTGACTGCAGGGAAATGCTGAGGAGTAAAAGCTTCTTCTCACAGACAAAAGGAGGGAAAAACAGCCGGAGATTCATTACACGTCAGTTTAATTTCAGAGCTGCGAGTCATTATGCAGCGCGAGTCGATTTCTGCTGGCTTTGTGGCTTTCTACAGGACTCATCAGTGGGCCTCACTCTGTACACCAGGGACGTCTTTAGAAATGCTTGCTCTCTCAAGGACAGAGTCACAGAGTCGCTGCTGCTGCTGGTTGACATTAACACAAAAGATGAACACACATTTCTGCAGCTAAAGACTTACTGATTTGTTGCCAAGTTCCTCCTTTAGCCAAGTAATGAAGAGCGCACCTTCCTTTGTTACCTCCCCGAGGTATAATTAGACACAGTCAGAGAGGGAGATCAATCCTGAACATCATAATACGACACAGAGAGGAGCTGTTAAATGGTTCTCTGGAGGTTCTGTGGTGTTTAACAGCCAGTCAGCATCAGGGGAGACAGACTGCCGAAAACTGAGCCAGCATGTCCGAGCCTCCGTCACATTTCACCCTCAGGAGGACGTCAGAGGTCAGAGGCCACCACCTGCAGCTATCAGAAGCTCCTCGCACACAGACTCATTTTGGAGCTAATCAAAGGCTTCCCTCTGTGTTGGCTGGTTTCACACATAAAGTGTGCGCTGTGCTGGCTTGTGGATGCAGCGCTGCGTCTGATTGGACACTTAAACCTGTGAGCTGGTTGGCTAACATGGCGGCTCAAGGCATCCAGGAGCTAAACGGTCATAAATATACAAACATGGTGAGTTGAGCTGGATGCACTGGTGCATTTCACAGTGCACAAACCACAGACTTTGCCCTTCAAATTTTCTGATCTTAAGATCACAAAGGAGTTCATGCTCACATAAATCAAGCAGGACAAATAATTTCAGAAAAAGGTCACATGATAAACTGTATCACAGGTCCATTTTAGTCATTAGATGTTTGAAGCCCACCTTCTCCACAGTGTGGAGTGGCAGCATGGCCCGTGTACGTCCTTCCAGCGCTTACTTTGCTGGTCGTAAGGAGCAGAATGACTAAACATGTCGTGGATTCTCGGCTGAGTGGAATTCTTTCCAATATTCGCTGGAGCAGACTTTGCTGTGGCCTGGTTGGGCTTTTTTTGGGGCTTTCACTGAACTCCAGCTTATGGTGATGTTTGAAATGATTGAACAGGTTTTGTTGTGTTTCTCCCTCTGCTCAAGGTCAGCCGTTTCACATCCAAACCAATTCCACGCCACAGACGTTGAACCTCTTTTAAGAACATGCTGCTCTGCACTGGTTGATACCACTGCCTTCTGCCATTGTTGTTGTAGTGGGCTCACATCTGTGTGCTTGTGGGTGATGGTGAAACTCAGTGCAGCAGGTGGTCAAACTTAGTCGTGTTAGTCCTGCAGCTCATAGTTTCCAAAAACCTAACTTTGCATTCAGCTGCTACAGCTCATTCCTGGACTTGACTTCATGCTGAGCATGCTCAGTGCCCCGTCCTCTGCTCCCTGTGAAGGACGCAGTGGTTGGAATGGCGACCTGTGTTGGGGATCCTCCGTGTTTCTGCCTGAGCTGCCACCTGCTCTGAGCAAATTAAATATTGACTGCTGGTATTGACTGGTAGATCTAATTTGAAGTGATTGTGGATGAGCTATAATGGTGTGGAAAAAAGTAGTGAGGAGAGGGGGGGCTGCTTCAGTGGTGCCGGCCACTTGTTAAAAGGGCTGTAATTGGCTGGATGGAGTGAATCATTGAGTTGGAGAGGGAACTACTCGAGGTGTGTGTGTGAGTAGAACACACACCTTGATGTGTGGCTGGATTGTGTTTGAGTACAGTCTTGAAGGAGGAAGCGACGGCTTGGAACCAGCTGAGATGATGGCTGCAGCAGGTGGCAGACAGAGGGCAATAATGAAAGAAAATGGCCGATGGTGATGCGAGGCCCCACACCACGTTCCAAATATCCTCCATTCTCTTTTTGAAAGAGCTCCACCTCCTGCGTGCGGCGAGGAACACTCAAACGAACCGTCTTTCATTCGCATCCAGTCGGTCAATATTTGCCCGCTGGGCCAAACCAAACGCGCCGATACTGAGAGCCGTCACACTCGGAGAGACAGCAGATAAAGAGCGAGAGGAGAGCAGCTCCTTCAGGAGTGCCGATAAGGAGCTTCAAGTCGGGCCTGTTTTAGAGGAACAGTGCGCCTTCCAGAGGAACACATCTCAGAGCAGAAAACTACTTTTAAATATCCAAACGGACCTGAAGCTGAATGATATTTGTAGGTTTTCCACAAAGTGAAATGACTGCACACATTAACAGTTAAACAGATTTATCAAATCACCCTCAAACATGGTCCTTGTTGTACCCTGTCAGCCCACATGGCTAGCCTAGCCTAGCTTACCTCTTTGTGTTATGTTTGATGTCTGCATGGAGCAGAGTGTTGGGATGTTTCTTCAGGCTGTCACCCCTCTGGAGCAGGGAGGAGGGGGGATGGGCGGCCTCCCTTTGTCCCTTCGGAGCCCCCTGGGCGACTGCAGGAAGTTCTCAGATGTCTGCAGAGATGGAGTGTGAGGCTGCTGACAGCAGATGTTCAGTCATTACACTGCTCACTTTACAAAGGAGACTTAATGAAATCTGTGCACGGGGAGTTTTATTGTCTTTATTGTCAGAGAGGTTTTTTTTCTGCCTTTGATGAAGCACATTCAGAAAGCTGCACGATCAGCTTATGACATTTTTTTAAAACAATGAAGATGTTATCAGAAATAAAGGACTGTGATTTGGGCCTTTGAACTTTGAGCTGGTTTTGCTCTGTGTGGCAGGAGAACCTGTCCCAGTTCTGCTGGTTCCTTCGGTCTCAGTGTCTCCAGTAATCCAGAATCTGATGTGTTTAGACCATCTGTTTCAGGATTCTTTGTTCTTCTGCTGGCTAGTCCTATATATAAAATAACTACAGCTGACCCTGTGCGAGGAGCTGTCAGTGAAAGTTAAAAACATGTGCTACATGTAAATATGTGTTCTAACATACCGAGAAGATGTACGTAACATTAACTGATAAAATGAATGAACTTCAGACACATTAGATCAAAGTTAGAATCACACATTTACACTGAGCTGTGAGTCTGGGGGGAGTCAGACCCTCCTCTGTGTGCTGTGAGGGGTTTTCAGATGTTGGGGCCCCTGGTGGCCGTGGAGGTAACTGCAGCTTTCATCACACATCAGTGTTCAGGCTGGGAGGTTTGTCTGAGTGTTTTTGTGCGCTGAAGTGTGAGTCTGTGTGGTTGCTGTTCTTTGTGGCTGCATCTGTCCGTCTCTATTGTTAGCAGGAGTCCATCTGCTGGCCTCCAGCCCCTCCTCCCCCCCCTCCCTCCTTCAAACTCCCCCACCACCCAGGCAAAGAACACCCCTTCCTCCTCCTCCTCCTCCTCCTCTCTGTCTCTCCCTCTACAGGAAAGCCAGCTGTCCTCTTCTTCCTCCCATCCGTCTTCCATCACCACACATTAGGGTTTGGTGTGAAGAGTGTTTAGAAAACTTTAGATTGTGTGTGTTTGTGTTCATGTCATTAATTTATTGATCATAAACAGGATCTCTGAGAGGTCTAATGTGATCTTTAATTTTTAGGTTTTTATCTTTTGTCTTTTATTACTAAGACTGGCTTCCTCTGATATGTCTGGAAGGTGATTGATTAATCAGCTGTGTGACATTTAAAGACCAATCTGTTTATTTAGCTGCTGGTTCTGAATGTTTATTCAGATCTGTTTTATTGATAAAGGTTTCGATGAATGAAAACATTACTCCACTAAAAATACCAGAGGCTCAGTGTTCTGATCAATAATTCAAAATCACAACTGTGAGTATTGATCAGTGTGGAGAGAGTTACAGATTGAACAGTCAGTAGTGAGCTGCGAGTGTGTTTTTATGGACGGTTGTGTGGTGTTTGTCATTGATGACTTTGATCACAATGGTTCCATCATATCTGAGAAGATGAGGCACATTTCTGAGAGACTCCTCTTCCTCCCACTGATGTCTGAGTCCCCTGACATGTCTGCTTGGACAGTCCTGTCATCAGGACCAAAGCAGGCATCAAAACACTAACTCAGAACTATTTGTTACTTTAATTTCAAGAGAACTTAGAAAAAAGGAACAATTTAAATTCACAGCTTTGGTTTGGTGAAGTGGAAGTCTAATACATTCAGCTAAGAACTGTTAGCAGCTGTTAGCCTCTTGGTATTGTATCTGTTGATAAATAGTGAGCCCAGCTTTTCTCTGAGGGCTGTTTTCCTCCAGGTGACTTCCAGAACCTGACTTTTAATTTCTCCTCCTGCTGCTTTCTGCCGTCGCAGCAGGGAAAGATAACACCGACAGAAGCAGCTCATTTTGCTCAACAGATGTCCTTAATCCCAGCTAATCCAACATGTTAAATGGTTGTTTTCTCTGCAGCAAGTGCGGGGCACCGACCCTGGAGCTAAAGCTTCCCACAGGCCAGTTGGACTCCGTCAGACCCCCTCTGGTCCTGGTCCAGTGCTCTCAGCTCGGCACCATGCTGCCAAGTGCAGGCTGAATTAATAACATGTCAGTTTTTGAGCCATATGTGAGGCTATTTATGATGGGAAGAGGGGGCTGCTGGGAGGAAGCAGAAAATATATATAAGTTCTCTCTGAGCTTCACTCCATGGCATGTCAGGAAAACATGCTACAAAAATCCAGAATAACAGTCTCATGTTTGCTGTGAAGGAAACTTTTTATGTAATAGTGAACATTTCTGTGTGGTTCTTTTTTTTTACTGCACCTGTATAAAATTGTAGTCACATTCATGACCTTCATCAGCAGAGAAATAAATCCTTAAATGAGTCATTTGTCCCTGTTAAATAAGGGTTTATTCTTTTTTTTAATTTAAAATCCTCGGTCCCTGAAATGACTAAAATTGTTCCTCAGATTAATAATCCCTGAGTAACTCTCTGTGAAAGGACTCCAGTTACCCTCCGTCCTCCTCTCTTCTCAGAGCCACATGTTGATGCTCTTATGAGGCAGATCACAGTGAACCTTCATCTTGTCTTGTTTGTTTTTTCCACCAGCATCGCCCTGTTCTCACCATTTCTTAGCACAAACCTTCAAAACATCATTAGGGTTTGAAGGTCAATAGCCCCTCTGAATGCAGCTAAGCTGCAGCCTCGCACGCCAGCCATTTTTCATCCTCTTATTGTCTGTGATCAGGATAGCTGAGCCGAGGTGATCGGTGGCAGCAGCTTTATAATTTCTCCTCAGCGCCTCATTTGATATAGAGTCTGACCTTTCAGTGGTTTGTGATGGTGGCCGCCGCTGTGCTGGTCAATATTCTCTGCTCCTGCTTGGAGGTGTGTGGCAAATGAATGTCTTGATTACAGTGACGGGCCTCTGGCTGCAGCCCTGGTGTTCAGTTTGGCCTCAGATAAAACAGACATGTTGGTCTGCTGCAGGAGAGCAACAGGTGAACAGACCGTCGTGTTTTCCCTCTGAAACAGATGCAGACAGAGACAAGTTTCTAAGTTCATCAGCATCAGTCACTCCGTGATGCTTTGAGTTCATTAGAAATGTACAAAGTAAACCAATCAAGTCACTTCCTGTGTCTGCATCACATGTCCTCCTCTGCCCTGCCCCTGTAGGAGACTTGAAGATGTGTAACCTTTAATACATTAACCGAAACGGTCCAAAACAAACACACCTCTGTGTGTGTCAGACAGAAGACACACACTCCCCTTCAGTGTAAAGCTGGATCCATACTCCACGAGAACAGAGAACTCGCTGCTGACATTACGCCCACAAAATGACATTATTTTTCTCTCTGCAGCTCTCTCGGACATATGGCCCAGGCAGAACTTTTTCTCTCAGTGCTGTGCGAGAACAATTCTGTGATTGGTTGGAATTTAGTGGGCGTGATGAATATGGTGAAGCGCAAGAGAGCTTCTTCAGGTGCAGAACACACAGACAGAAGGAGGAAGTACAACGACGATGGACAGTTTAGATGAGCAGCTGGCAAACAGCTCCTTGAAGGAGAAACACGGCGCACAGAGAAGAGTGTCTGTACAAGATAGATAGATAGATAGATAGATAGATAGATAGATAGATAGATAGATAGATAGATAGATAGATAGATAGATAGATAGATAGATAGATAGATAGATAGATATTTACTTTATTAATCCCTGTGGGGAAATTAAGTTGTAGCAGCAGCATATCAAAAAACAATAAATACAATTATCACATGCAAAAACTCTTATATACACATACACATACACGCACATGGCAGCAACAAAAGAAGAAGCAAATGTACAAATACACACATAAAGCAGATCAAAGAAGATAAGAAGCATGAAAACACAGTTAATGTAACTGAGCAGTTTGAAATGTACCTGTGATTATGCTTTAGTCCGAGTTAGTGAGCACAGCTCTGACAGTCACAGAGGAGTTATACAGTCTGATGGCGGTCGGCAGGAATTACTTCCTGTACCATTCCTTAGAGCAGCGGGGCAGCAGGAGTCTGTTGCTGAAGCTGCTTCTCAGTCTGTCCACGGTGTTGTGGAGAGGGTGGGAAGGATTGTTCATGATTGACAGCAGTTTAGCCAGCACTCTTTCCCTTGCCACCTCCTCCAGGTTGACAAGCTTAAAGCCAACAACAGACCCCACCTTTTTGATGAGTTTGTCCAGTCTGTTGGCGTCCTTTGCTTTTATGCCTGATCCCTAGCACACCACAGCAAAGAAGATGGTGCTCGCCATGACAGACTGGTAGAACATGTAGAGCGTCCTGCTGCAGACATTGAAGGACCTGAGTCTCCTCAGTAGTAGTCTGCTCATGCCCTTCTTGTACACAGCCTCAGTGTTTGTGGACCACTCGTTTATTGTCCAGTTGGACCCCCAGGAACTTGTAAGATGGAACTATGTCCACATCTTTCCCACTGGTACAGACTGGGGAGGGCAGGGGCTTTTCCCTGCTGTAGTCCACCACCATCTCCTTTGTCTTGGCCACGTTCAGCTGCAGGTGATTCTCTCCACACCACCTGACAAAACACTCCACAAGGCCTCTGTACTCATCCTCCTGTCTGTTCTCCACACAACCAACTATGGCTGCGTCATCCGAGTACTTCTAAAGCTGGATCCATACTCCGCGAGACAAAGACATTTTCCCCCCCTGCAGATGTTACGCCCACAAAATGACGTCATTTTTTGTCTCTGACCGCCCGCTGATCCGCACTTTTGTGCACAGGGTCCGGGCCGAACTTTGTCTTTCAAGGCTGTGCGGCAACCATGCTGTGATTGGTCGGAATTTATTGTGGGCGTGATGAAAGTGGAGAAGCGCAAGAGCCTCTCCAGGTATATATGTAGGTGTATAAACAGCACTGATTCAACAGATTTAGATAAGACCATACTGGTTTGCATGATGAGCAATAAAAGAAAGAAAGAAAGGCAAGTCAGGGTGATTTGTCACCAATAACTCCAGACAGCCATTCACACATACCAGATGGTGACTGTTATTACCATTCTATATACTCCTACATACCCGGGCATAATAGGCTCGTTAACAATGTCTGTATATCTTTGCTATTGTTACTTTTAATGTCGCATCTTCACAGCTCATCACCGGACAGTTTGAAGTATCGCAGGCACATTGGAACACAGTAGATGTGCAAATGTGGTCATAAAGGCACAAACACTGAATCTTTGCTATTGTTACTTTTAATGTCGCATTTTCACAACTCATCGCCGGACATCTCACGCTGTTGCAGGCACCCTCTCTGTATAATGCCCTCTTGCCATGGCACAAGTCCTTGTGGTGTGTTAAAAAACTCAGTACAGTCTTTCCTTATAGTTTAGTGGGCGGGCCGTATGAGGAGTTCTGCACACACGCGTCTCGCGGAGTATGGTACCTCAGTGCAGAAAAGACCTTTTTTTTGTATCTCTTACCACCCGTGGAGTGCGTTCTCCGCTCTTTGTCTCGCGGAGTATGGATCCAGCTTAAAGGTGACATGTCTCAGAGCAGTACTGGAAGTCAGTCAGTTCCTTGAGGAGCCCCAGTGTTGCTCTAACTTAATCCTCAACAGTCTCGGCTGGATGGTGTTGAAGGCAGAAGAGAAGTCAAAGAACATGACCCGCACCGTGGTGTTCAGTCTGTCCAGGGAGGAGTAAGCCTTCTGCAGCAGATATGTCACTGCATCATCAACCCTGACCTCAGGCTGATATGCAAACTGCAGTGGGTCTTGGAAGGGGCTCACCAGGGGTCTGAGGTGAGACGGCACCAGCGGCTCCATGACTTTCATAACATGTGAGGTCAGTGCTGTTGGCCTGTAGTCATTTGGTGCCACAGGATGGTTCTTCTTTGGCACCAGGCAGGATGTCTTGCATTGCACTGGAATCCTCTAAAGATGAAGGCTCTGGTTAAACAGGTGCTGCAGTTTTTTTTCTGAGTGTGAACACCTGAAATCCGGCAGTATCCAGTTTGATTTAAATCCGGCCGGATTGGCTCAAATGTGGCTCGGGTGTGAACGCAAATGTGGCTAGCGAATCCAGCTAGCGACATGCTACTTCCGGTTAGCGACATACTACTTCCGGTTGATGTGTGCTAGCCAGATTTGAAAATAGGTCTGAACGCATCCAGCTTAAAGGTTGTCTGGGCTCAATCCTACTCTAGCTGGAATGTCTCTCCAGCTGTCTCCTCACCTGGCTGGAAGTGATCTGTAGTCCTGTCTGGGGGTGGAGTCAGTGTTTGGGATCAGCAGGGGGGAGGGGGAGGAAGGTGGCAGAGGCCATGGGAGGTGTGAAGGAGTCCTTTGGCCTCTCTGGCCCCATTCACACTGGAGAAAGTCATTCCAGCTAGAGTAGGATTGTATCTGGATAGTCTTTAAGCTGGATACGTTCAGACCTATTTTCTAATCTGGCTTTATCCGGCTTGTTTGCGGTCCTCCAAAACACTGGGGGAAAAAATGTGGCTTAAGCAGGATTTGATCCAGATCAATCCAGATGTCAAACCTAGTGGTTTGGAGGACAGCAAACATGCTGGATGAAGCCGGATTGAGTGCGGACACAAGTGGTGCCTTCATCTTCATCACAGGGGACTTCAAAGGCGCCTCGTAATATACGGAGTCCGTTCATGCTGCGGTAGGACCGCGTGTGTGCATGCGTCATGCGTTTTTTTTTTTTTGTCCCAGGTCGCTCCCCGTGTCGCTCCACTGCTGTACATCTTCCTTTCCTCTGGAAGCCAGTGATTGCTCTTATCCCACTCCACACATCTCTGGTCTGTTTTCTCTCCAGTCTCTCCTCCAGCTTTCTCCTGCTTACCTGCTTGCTTTCCTTCAGGCTGTGTTTCAGCTCCTTCTGAACTCTCCTGAGCTCAGCATGGTACCCAGCCATGAAGGCCCTCTTCTTCTCATTCAGAAGGGCCTTCAGGTCACTTGTTACCCATGGTTTGTTGTTAGGGTAACAGCGCACCTTCTTGGTGGGGATGGACTTGTCAGTACAGAACTTGATGTAATCAGAAACACAGTCTGTTAGTCCATCCAGGTCATCACCATGTGGTTCATACAGAACTGACCAGTCGGTAGTTTCCAGGGCATCACGCAGACAGTCCATGGCACCATCAGACCATTTCCTAACAGTCCTCACAGTGACTGGTTGCTGCTGAACCACAGGTGTCTATGATGGGGAGAGCAGGACGAGGTTATGGTCAGACTTGCCAGTGGAGGAAGAGCAGTGGAAGTGTATGCATTGGTCACATTAGCATACTATAAATCCAGAGTCATATTCTCTCTTGTGTGACACTGGACATACTACTGGAATGTAGGCAGAGTGGAGGAGAGACAGGCGTGATTGAAGTCCCCTGTGATGAAGATGAAGGCACCGGGATGTTTGTAAACTCCCGTGGCAAATAATATGGACGGAGTCTGATAGCAATAAGCTCCACGTCGGGACTGCACACTCGCTCCTTGACGTGGATATGCTCCAGGTTGCACCACCTGTTGTTAACAAGCACGGCGAGCCCCCCTCCTTTCTTCTTACCGGCCATAGTGGTGTCACTCAGCGGTGCTACTACAAGCTGCTGTCTGAGACAGCGCCATCTTACAGATCCAAAAGGTGGTGATAAAAATGAATCCCAGTATTGATCACAGCGTTACAGTTGCTGGACGTGCACATTAAACACCGGGAGATGGGATGTATTTTTCCAGACAGTCATCCACACATTCACAGAATTAAACTCACACAGACCAGAGGTCCGTTCTACAGTCAGCTGTACTGATCTTCTATCTATTGTCATGTTATTCGCCCTCTTCCCTGAGCATTATCAGCTCGTTAGGCCAGGTAACCAAGACTGTGCACACAATTTGCGGAGTATGGTACCTCTGTGCCGAAACAAACTTTTTTTACTCTTACCACCCGTGGAGTGAGGAGCGAGTTCTCTGTTCTCGTGGAGTATGGAACAAGCTTAAGAGCATCACCTGCTCCGTGCTCTCTGTCCATGGTGAGGTGAATCCCCCTCTCTCCTAGAGGCTGATGGGAAGTGACTGGAAGCTGCTGGGCTGTTGAGGTTTGAACAAACACATGTGTGAAGACAACCTGAGCTTTTATTATAAAAAACAGGATGAGCAGACCCTGAGAGGATCCAGCCCAATGTTTCTGTTTTCTTTACGCAGCAGCTGTCCTGCTGTGATGGAGTCTCCATGGCAACATTTCTGTTGTGGAGTAAAGACCGGCCTTCTGAAATCAGGATATTTAACTGGTGATGCGGGGGAGGGGTGGGGGTGTTGGCCTTCCAATAGTGAGTGTGAGATTTGATCATTTAGTCTTTAATGAGAGCAGCGCTGGTGGAGCAGCAGGCGGCGTGACAACAACCTTCATCACCTCTCAGCAAATCAGCAGCGAAGTAAGGATGCAGCAGAAAGAGGCGTTTCATCCCTCACATCTTCTATCAGCTCCCATTCAGCAGCTCTGTCACTGCTCAAAACACAATTAGCAAAGACTGCTGATGGAAATCTGGGCGATGATAGCTGCAGCCTTGCAGTGGGCTCCAGCAGAATTTCTGACCGTCGGAGAGTTTGAAGCTGCTTCCTGTTTTGTTCTGTGCTGCAGGAATCAAAAGAAGCTGGAAAACAAAGCGATCACAGCTAGCGATCAATCACAGCTATTGATTGATTAAAGAGGCTCTGTCACACTCTGCATTTGTAATTAAAGTTTCTCTCTGTTAGATGGGTAAACAGCTCTGTTTGCAGTGAAACTGCTGCTGGTCATTAGGATGTGATGACAAACAGTCCAGATGTAGCTTTGGTTTGTCCGCTAACACTCAGGACTTCTATTAACACTGTTATTCATAATCCATCTCTACTTCTCAGATCAGTCAACCTGGAAGTGTTTTATTGTGAAAATCTCAACTTTAACAGAAGACAATAAACATAGTGATAAACATGTAAACATAAAGGAAACAATGAGCTCCATTTAAAGGATCAATTTTTTGATAATAAAGAAAATAATAAAAGAGACGTTTAACACAGTAATATTTTATCGTCTGTAAAAAAGGTTTAATTATTAGTCTGAACTGTCATTGAACAGCTAATAAATGCATTGATCGTCCCACTGTCAGGGCAGCAGCTGATGCGGTGTGTCACATTCCAATGAACTCTGAACAAAATTAGACTCAGGCGTGTTTGATTTGCATTTAAATGGATTTATTGTCTGTCTGGTGTGACGGGTGCAGACTGACCACATGATCAGGAAATGAGGAGGAAGGACACGGGCTGTGTGCCGAGTCCTGTCTGTTGTTTGGCTGCATAATGAACATTTTAATGTGATAGTTATCTGCTGCTAGACAGAAGCAGAGTAGCAGTGATGCTCACAAGCAGCTTTGGACTGCAGCATGAAGAGCATGCAGCTTGTAGGAAGTCAGAGACGTTTGGTGTCTGATGTGGTGAAAGTCTGCATGAACCCACACCATGTTTTAGGGAATATTCTGGACACACGTCCTCCCGTGTTTGTCTCCTTCCTGTGGCGCTCTGCTGGATCTGCTGCACCCGCTGTTTTCAGATAAACTCCTGGATTAACCCGTCAGTCTGCCGTCCTGACAGAGCGCTGTTTGTCGCAGTGACACATGTGGCTGTCGGACGCCAGAATCACCTCTGGACCGCTTCCCAGCTGGGCCGCAGCCACGCTGTGTGTGCTGGCTGAGCCTCCTCCTCCTCCACATGTGGGGCAGCGGGGGGCCTGGATCCCTGATGACCCCCTTCGCCCAAAGTGTGGGCGAGGGGCCAGACTGTCCTGTGTGCCCCTGATGATAAGCTGTCCCTTTGCCAGGCACAGAGCTGGGAGTCTGTTCGTGCAAACACTGCAGTCAGCTCAGTGGTTTTTCAAAATAAACATTCAGATTTTTCTTAATCTGGGTCAGAATATGACATAATAAAGCTTGGAGCCGTGCAGGTGTTCTTATTGAGCTTCACTTCTCTCTCTTCCTTCTTCCACTTATTACTTTCTGTTTTTAGTTTCCTTCCACCAAAAGCTTTTATTCTGAAAGGTTGAAAGCTGTAGGCCGACGAGCTGAAAGTTTTTGATCGTCATTAAGAGATCCATTTGTTCCAGGGCTTCCAGTGTGTTTTTACACCGCAGGAACTCTGTGTAAATCAGTGTCTCTCTGCTGGTTCTCATTTGTTTACCTCCAAGTCTAAAGCTGGATCCATACTCCGCGAGAACAGAGAACTCCCTTTCCCCTGCAGACGTTACGCCCACAAAATGATGTCGTTTTTTTATCTCGGACCGCCCGTTGTGCAGCAATCTCGTATACATGGCCCGGGCAGAACTTTTTCTCTCAAGGCTGTGCGTCAACCATGCTGTGATTGGTCAGAATTTATTGTGGGCGTGATGAATGTGTTGAAGCGCAAGAGCTTCTTCATGTGCAGAACACACAGACAGAAGGAGGAAGTACAACGACGATGGACAGTTTAGATGAGCAGCCTGCAAACAGCTCCTGGAAGGAGAAACACGGCGCACAGAGCAGAGAGTCTGTCCAAAAGGTGGTAATAAAAATGAATCCCAGTATTGATCACAGCGTTACAGCGGCTCGCGCACCTTAAACACCACGAGACGGGATGTATTATTGCAAACAGTCATCCACACATTCACAGAATTAAACTCCCAGAGGTCCAGAGGTCTGCTACAGTTGGCTACACTGATCTTCTATCTATTGTCATGCTGTACGCCCTCTTCCATGAACATTATCAGCTCGTTAGGCCAGGTAACCATGACTGTGCTTACAATTTGTAATACAATTGCATTGTCAACCTTTTGTGTGTGACGTGCGCTGCGTGGGAGGGCCGTATGAGGAGTTCTGCACACACACACGTCTCGCGGAGTATGGTACCTCCGTGCCAAAAATAACTTTTTTTTCACTCTTACCACCCGTGGAGCGAGTTCCCTGTTCTCTGTTCTCGTGGAGTATGGAACAGCCTTAACCAATCAGCACTGAGATCTGCCTCAGTGTCACAGGACCTCTCCCTGAAAACTGTCCTTAAACAGGAAGTAGAGTGGAGGTTTCTGCAGCAGGGCAGCTGCTCGGTGTGATGTTTGACTATTTTCACTCGTTCTGCTGTAACACAGCATGTTTCTATTGAAGGGACTCAATTGATTGAAGGGACACGAGGGAAGGACGGACTGCAGCACCTTCCTGGTCTGAGGGGCCTCGTTGGTAAATGGGGTGTAAACAAAGCAGCTGCCTGGCAGCTGCGCTGATGGAAATCTGAACAGCTACTAATGCCTTTTTCAGCAGCCCTGTTATCTCAAAGGCACACTATCAAAACAGAGGACCCAATGAGTGTGGATAATTCTGTCCACTCGCCGCATCTGCGGTAAACAGTGGCGCTGGCAGACGACCTTAACTGTGGCCGCCGAGCGTCGGCGGCATTCTCAATTAAGTTCTGCCATTGGAGAGTTCAAAGACAATCTGTGAAGCAGAACATTCAGAGAAAACACTTAACCTTTCAGACAGGGCTTCACTCAACCCTCAGCTTTTTTCTCTGTGTGATGACGGAGTTCCATAAGAAACAGCAGCATGGCTGCAAGCATGTCTGTGTGCAGAATAACAGTTACACAAGCCTGTTAGTGCAAACATGATGCATTCAAGGAACAACAGGAAGTTTAAGGTCTGTCTACACAAACTGTTATTTTAAATCTCTAACATCCTTAGACCTCAAGCTCTGAAAGGTGTTGTTGGACTTTAACATGATTAAAGCCTGATTTCCTGTGTGTGCTTGTGTGAGCTGCACACACTCGGAGTCAGAGAATGCAGCAGAAATCGGGCGTGTCAGAAAGACCATTTCTTTACTTCCATTGAAGCCGCTCTGACTGGATGAAAGGTAAGTGACTGGTGATGAAAGCCAGCATCTCATTTCACTTACACAAAGGCACAGCTCCTTAAAGCCTCTCAGAGCAGCGCTGACGTCCCTGCTGGCGGTCAGTCCGCCCTCCTCCATGTTTGAAGGGGTTTTCTGTTGCACCTGTGTGCATTAGGCCTCCTGGTGTCTGAAAATTCAAACCTGAGGGGGGTAGCACGTGCAGCCAACACTACTTCAGAGGCAGCCATGTCATCCTGAGGGTGACGGAGGTGACGCTGTTTGGCAGTCGGCCTGAATTTATCAAGGCGCTGAAGAAAAGCACAGCTGCTGTAGAAGATGTTGACATTTTGTTTGGTTTGTCGTGTTTCCTGTTTCAGACTGTCGGAGGGTACAGGGTGTCTTTTGTGGCTCTTTGAATCCTCTGTGTGTTTGTGTCCTCTCGGTTAGTGTTCATTGTCTGGGTTGCTGCAGCCCAATCTGGTGGGGAACTGGTGGTTTCATGCATCCTGCCGTGGTCTGCATCTTAAACCTAATCTCAGGTGGCTTTAAGCAGCTCTGCTCACATCTTAAGTGTGGCTCTCTGATTCATCCCTCTTCATTCACCTTCTCCTCGGCTCTCTCCAGGAGGGACAAGTCCGGGCTCTTCAGCCTGGAGAGGCTTTAGACAACCGACCTTTGAGACAATCAGAGGTGCCCGGCTCCTACAAATGGTGAATGGTGTGCGGCTGCCCCTGGGTCCCCATGCAGACGGCTGCTCCGGCTGCCTGTGGATTACATTGATCCCCTGAAACAATGGGGCCCCACTATGCGTATTGTTGAGGGGGAATAATAAATAACATGTGAGTACGTGCAGGGGGGAGGGGGGTTCTGGAGAATCGAGTTTGCGGTCTGATAAATCCTCTGACTGCCTGAGCCGTACATGACGCGTTCAGGGACCATACGAAAGTTCCAAGCCTGATGATTCTTTGTGAGTGTGTAGCTCTGATGATTAGAGCTGTCACTGTGTGCGGTTTACATCTGGACACTCCTGGCAGTGGTTTCCTGGCTGTTGACTGGCAGCTGCACTGAAGTGACTCATTTGTTGAATCACATTTTAAACAGTGACCATCATGTTGAATCATGCTCAGATGTTTTTTTTTACCTTCTAGTACTTTCACTCTGGTCCAGCATGGCCTCCCTGAAGCATCTCTGGATGAAACATGTCCCATTAGATTCTGATCAGAAAGTTCAGGAGGGAACTAAGACCCATTTGTTTGATTTCATCAAACTTAACCATCTTTTCCAAATAAGAGCATGCTGTTATTGATTACTTGTTTTGAAGGAATTAACTTCATGTATTTTAAGGAACTCCTCCAGTCCTCCTTAAGGCAGCTGTGTTTTAAGGTGGACTGCCTGATCATCATCTGCTGCGGGGAACTGAATGAATGAGCCCTCCTTCCTCTCTCTGTGTAGGGCTGGATAAATGAGGACTGTGAGGTTTTTGGGGTGAGGTGGGGGATGGAGGAGGATTTCACTGAGGTGAAGCTGGAAGATGTATTTCTTTGCTCTTCATTTCTGCTGAAGATGCTCAGATCAGCCATGTTTGTTTCTTTTTAGGTGCCTCCCCCAACCCATAGAAATGCATCAGGAAGAAGTATAAAATATTTAGAGGGCCTCTTCTTTTCAGCACTGTGAGGGAAGCCTGAGTTTCTTCAGGAGGAGGGTGGGGGAGGGGTCTGAGTGTGTGTGAGGTCAGTGTGTGGTGGTTGGGACAGCAGCAGTGTGGATGAGGACACATTAACATGAGCTGCTGACAGTGTTTGTAGTGTTAGAGCACAGAGAGGTGAAGACTGGACGGTCAGTTTGCTGTTTGTTTGTTTACAGTTTTGTTTTTGTTTATGTATTTTAAGCGCATTGTACTTTTACTGTATTGTAGTATGTCTTTAACCCTTAAGCTGGATCCATACTCCGCGAGACAAAGACATTTTTCCCCCCTGCAGACGTTACGCCCACAAAATGACGTCATTTTTTGTCTCTGACCGCCCGCTGATCCGCACTCCTGTGCACAGGGTCCGGGCCGAACTTTGTCTTTCAAGGCTGTGCGGCAACCATGCTGTGATTGGTTGGAATTTATTGTGGGCGTGATGAAAGTGGAGAAGCGCAAGAGCCTCTCCAGGTATATAGGTAGGTGTATAAACAGCACCGATTCAGCAGATTTAGATAAGACCATACCGGTTTTGCATGATGAGCAATAAAAGAAAGAAAGAAAGAAAGAAAGGCAAGTCAGGGTGATTTGTCACCAATAACTCCAGACAGCCATTCACACATACCAGATGGTGACTGTTACCATTCTATATAGTCCTACATACCCGGGCATAATAGGCTCGTTAACAACGTCTGTATATCTTTGCTATTGTTACTTTTAATGTCGCATCTTCACAGCTCATCACCGGACAGTTTGAAGTATCGCAGGCACATTGGAACACAGTAGATGTGCAAATGTGGTCATAAAGGCACAAACACTGAATCTTTGCTATTGTTACTTTTAATGTCGCATTTTCACAACTCATCGCCGGACATCTCACGCTGTTGCAGGCACCCTCTCTGTGTAATGCCCTCTTGCCATGGCACAAGTCCTTGTGGTGTGTTAAAAACTCAGTACAGTCTTTCCTTATAGTTTAGTGGGCGGGCCGTATGAGGAGTTCTGCACACACGCGTCTCGCGGAGTATGGTACCTCAGTGCGGAAAAGACCTTTTTTTTGTATCTCTTACCACCCGTGGAGCGCGTTCTCCGCTCTTTGTCTCGCGGAGTATGGATCCAGCTTTACACACACAGAGATCTGCTCTGTGTGTGTGTGAGATGTATTATTGAGTACTTTCCTGCCTTTCTGTTTGCTGACAAACTAAGGGCTGATGGGAGCTGTAGTTTTTGGAGTTTGTTTGAGTAAGACAGCAGTGGTATGTTCTCAAAGTGCAAATACCCACAGAGACGGTCTGTCTTCCTAACAGTCCACCTGTCCTCTCTGTCCGTCTCCCTGCAGAAGCTGGCAGTCAGAAGTTGTCCTGTAGGGACGACCAAGCCGCTGTCTCTCATCAAGCCACCCAGCCAGGGCATCGCCATCTCCGTGGTACCTGCAAAGGCTCCCGTCTCCATGGTGACCGCACACATCAACGGACAGAAGGCGGCCAGCACGGAGCCACTGCAGACATCCCCCATCAACCTTCAGACAGGTGGCAGAGCGGCCACCGCCGGAGTCCATCCATTCAGCAGCCGAAGAGCCGGAGAGCTGCCTCCCTCCCAGGTAACGCTGATGACATCACTGCACACCTGAACAAGGGGCGGGGCCGGGTGTTTCTGCACATTAACCTAAAATCCAGCTCACTGAGACCCGGAGTTCTGGTGATGTTACAGGTGTCTCAGATGGTGACCCACTGGAAACAATAACAAACATTAACATTGTCTTATAGAAATCAGATTTTAATCTTTAGTTAGATGGTATTTGTTGTGTGTATGTGTCTGTGTCTGTGTGTGTGTGTCAGCTTTAATGAGCAGCAGACATGTCTTTATTCCACCTGCTGCAGCTGGCTGTTAAAGAAGGAAACCAGCAGATGTGTTTGTCCTGGTAAACACACGCTGTAGTTTGGAGTAATGCCGTTCTTCCTCCTCTTCCTCTGAGTGTCTGTTAGGATTCAGGCCGCAGCGTCTCGTCTCCTCCACACTTTGTATTCAGCACCATTGCCTCCATCAGCACACAGCCAGGATCAGAGCTTCACGCTCTGCACTGCCAGCCTCCACACTATTACTGTAATTGCACGGCCCCATAGAGAGAGCGGGGCTGAGTGACAGGGCCCGCAGGCTCCAGCTTTATGCCTTTTCTATACGTCCAGCTGATCAGCCCGTCTCACAGGAGCTGGAACATGTGCGTCAGAATACATTTACAGACAGGACACGTGCTTGCTCTGCCTCATTTAAAACGTTCCTGCTGGATGTGGATTATAAATGCAGCACATATTGATTATAGTCCTTTAAAATCTCAGGGTTATTTACAGAGTGCTGCTGATAGGGGGCGCCTGCATCACTGTTCTTATGAAATGTGATGTGATTGAAAGCATGATGCTCCAGATGTGGCTGCAGCCATCCTTTCTTCACAGATGTTTTAGTTCAGCTGCTGCTCGTGGCCTGCTGTCTTTTGGATGCGATGAGGTTTGGTGTGAAATAGCTGCAGCTTCAATGTGTCACTGTGGATGAAACTGGACCCCCCCCCTCATCGGTGGTGGAGGTGAACAGGTTGGGAAGCAGCTCTTTATGGCTGTATTGTTCAGCAGGAGCGAGCACTCTTCACCCGGCTGCCATAAAAAGAAAGAAAAGAAAAACCTCCACGCTCTCCTTGCCTTCATCCATCCAGAGTCATAAATGCTCGACCAATCATAGGCCGGTGTGTGGACTGGAGGAAGGAGGGGGGAGAAGTGGGGCGGGTATGACAGGTCCCTCAGACCACCTGGCTACTAATTTTAAGATCAATAATGAGGTGTAATGGGACTGCTGCTCTGCATGAGTGCACATATTATGGCTGCATTGTTTCAGCACTTCAGTGAACTCTTGAGTGCTCACACACAGACACACACACACACTCACTCTCTCTCACACAGGTTGTGTCGGGGCTCTGCAGGCAGCTGGTTTACAAAGTTAAATCCAGACTTCCTCCTGATGGTGGAGTTTTTTTGAGGCAGTTCGATGGATTCTTTCTAAAAACACAGAATTTAAACGGAGGCATGTTTTTGTGGATTTTTCTTCCAGTTAGAAAGCTGAGTATGTTGGTGTAAATCTGCTGCTGTGGCTGATTTCACTGTGCCTCTGTGAAGGAGCGGTTACAGAGGAAGTGTGTTCAGCACCTGTTAGCTTGCAGCAGAGGAACAAAGAGCTGCTCCGAGGAGGTGTGCTCTGCTTGAAAGTGGGCTGATCTGCCTCTCTCTTTCATGGCTTTCCATCTCGCTGCCTTCCAAACACGTCTTTATCCTCTTTAAACCACAGCCAAGGCCACCAGCACCATCCGCCTTCAGCTCCCATCAAAACAGCAGGAAGGTGGAGGCCCTTTAGAGTGGTCACCTTCACTGTCAGAGATAAAACGCTGCATCAGTACAATAATGATGATTTTATGCTCAGAACACAGTCTGCCTATTACAGTAACAAACAAATCCACAACTATTACACAACAATCCTCCACAAAGAAGTTCCACCATGAAAGGAGCAAACAAATGCTAATGCTAAGCTAATGCTAGGACGTGTCACTGGCTGTTACCATGCAGTGTTAATTTTGGCAGCAATTTCTGATTTAGTTTTTATTTTAGTCTTGTGACTAAAATGTCATTTGATTTTAGTCACATTTTAGTCATCAACATTGTTTAACTTAGTTTAGTTTTAGTCGACTAAATATCAAAGAATTTTAGTCGACTAAATCTGCTGTGGATTTAGTCGACTAAAATTCTATGATATATATATATATATATATATATATTAATAATTAAGGTTTGAAGTGCAATAAAAACAGGCACAGCTTTAACTTGTGTTATTTGAAACAAACACCTTTTTAATTGCTATTACCTTTTCACAAAAGAACCAATGAACAGTGAGCTGCTCTCCCTGAATACACTGTTAAGTCATGACCTTCTTCATGAATACTCCATAACTACAGCAAAATACTTCAGTGACAACTTAGAAACAGTGCGCATGCTGTAAAACCATCAGCAGCTGTGTCTTCATTTATAGATTTTGTCACGTGTATCTTTGAACGGAAGTTAAGATGACTCGTCTGCAAATGTCGCTTCACGTTTGTTGTGTTTTTACCGCTGATAGTCGCTCCACACGACTTGCAAACCGTCTTGTTTGTCTTGACATCAAACGTGTCTGTGTGTCTGTTCTTCTCCAGTTTTGTGTTGCTATGCATGAGTACGCCTTCTTCCAGCATCGCGGGGTAACGTCCTTACGCAGAGAGATCACTTCTGATTGGCTCTCTGCCACCGTCTCCTGATTCGTCCCTCCCTTCCACAAACAAAATTTGCTCTGATTGGATCTCATCTCATCAATAATTCCGTCTCGTTTTTGTTCGTTGACGAAAGTGCCAATACATTTCGTCTTCGTTTTTGGCACCGTGCGTTTTTATTTAGTTATCGTCTCATTTTTATCAGCAAAAAAAGGTTGCTAATGAAAACTATCTATCTTACTAACAAAATGAACACTGTTACCATGGAAACAAAAGTCTTAGTTGAGTGTTAGCATCATGGTGGCTAACTGGTTTTTAAAATGAGTCAAATCTAGTTGATGGTCTGGTTAATAGGATGTTGTTTCCACAGGTGGGTAACGGTTCTTTTGGTCCTGAAGGAGGCGCTGCTGGTCCAAAGGTGGAGACAGTATCAGTGGTTGTGGAAGGAGTTGTTTGTCAGGTTCTACTCTCCCTGGAGGCTCCTGTGTCTGTTTCAGACCAACCTGTTTGAGGATTCAGAGGTTACGGAGGACTAGCTGAGAGATGAGATGGATGTGATGGGGAGCTGGGTTGCCATGGTAACTGGGGTCAGGACTCTCTCAGGCTGATCTGTGACAGAAGTCTTAGCTGATGGAGCGACTGAAGATCAAACATCATCCAGAGTCCAGATTCTCAGTCTGATTCTGAGTCTGAAACTTTATCAGCACGTTTTTAACTTACAGGAAACACTAATGTCCTGAAAATGGTGCTTAACTCCAGTGAAGTCTGTATTTAATGGAAGCTGAGCTGCTGTTGTGCACAGGGTGTGTGTGTGTGAGAGAGAAAGAGAGTGAGTGTCACAGCTTCAGCTCATTATCCTGCAGAGTTCACCCCTCAGCTCTCAGACATGAATGAAATGAAAAGATGGAGTCAGTGAGAGGAGCTGACGTGGTCTCTGGTGGCGCCCTCTGCTTGCCACTGCAGGAACGGCAGCTTTCCTCCTCAGTGTGTGTGTGTCAGCTCACACCTGCTTTCAGCTCTGCAGTGCCCCCTAAAGGTCAGGCTGTTTTCAGAGTCTTGTATTGTTGCAGGTCTCTTTCTGCAGCTTTAGCTTTAGCTTAGCACAAACACTGAAAGTGAAGGGAAAGTGAGTGAAGAGTTTATTTTCCATATGTGTTCAGCTCATCATCGGAGGAGGAGGAATTGACTTTATTGAAGAAACAAGAAAATTCATGTAGAAAAACAGGAAGTCAGTGGTCCAAGGTTGAGTGCTCACAGTAAGGAGAAAAAAAAAACAAAAAAAAAAAACAAAGAGAGTGCTTAGGTTTGGAGAAAATAGGCAGCAATTACGAAAATGAAAGGCCTTGCACTGCAAGAATTTTCACCCTGCAGTTTCCATGGAAACCGGCCTCCCCCTCCCATCACCCTCCCCCTTCTCTCCTAGCCACTCTGCAGCACAATACAATGGAACGAAAGGATTTTCACAGAAGAAGAAAGAAGGAGGGGGGGGGGGGGGGCATGGATGCCACATCTCCGCTTCATTTATAGGTCCGTTTGATAGGAAGTGTCGGCCAATCACTGAGCGTGCTCAGAGGGGCCTTAGAAGAATGAATTAACCCTTTTTATTTAGAAAGTTGAAGCAACAGCACAAATCAGACTTCAGCAGCTGACATGTTGTTTTCTTCAGTTTCTGCCTAAAGATCAAACAGCTGTTCTTCGTGTGTTCAGACCGTGTGTTTGTGTCTCTCAGATGTTGGGGACTCTCACTGCTGTTCCCATCAAGGTGCCTCAAGTCAGCTCCCTGCACCGGCTGGCAGGACAAGCAGCCACTGTGCTACCTCAGGTAAGACCAGCAGCACCGCCTGCACCTGGATCAGCTGACAGGGCAGAGTGCCACAGACAGGAAGTATAAAACATGCTGCAGAAATAAACACTGGGGCAGTCCCTCAGAGTGTCCAGCAGGTGGCAGCACAAACCACAGCTCACAGTGAGTCTGCAGCTCTGATGTAGAGCTATTAATGTTTATAGAAACTAAGGCTGGCTGTGGCTCAGGTGGGCTCTGACCAGGTGGGTGGGGGTTTGATTCCCTGCCCCTAAGACGTTAGTTTAGCAGACATAACATCAGCTTCTATAAAGAGGATGATTCACTTTGTACACACAGAAACACACACACAGGTTAAACCTGACATTTCTCCTCTGCCTTTTTCAGGTCAGGCCAAAGACCCAGATCCCCGACAGCCTTCCCCACAGTCCTTGCCAGGAGCTGCAGCCTGTCAGCCTGCAGAGGGCCACCGCCGTTGTCAGTCCCAAGAGCCAGGGCCCCACGCTGCCCACCGCCAACAGCACCTTCAGCCTGGACCGCCAGCCCAACCAGAGCGACACCTCGCCGTCCCTAGCCCCATCGGGTAGCCCTGACTCTGGAGGCCCCACCCAGCACGCCTCCGCAGGTCCTGGTGTGGCTTATGCCATCATCGCCGCCTCCCCCGCCACCGGCAACGGGGTGTCCGCCATCAGCGAGGCTGTCAAGGTGCAGACAGCCGTCACCATTACGCTCCATGAACTCCACGGTCCTTCCTGTTCCTTGCCTTTAATGTGTGTGTGTGTGTTCAGGTCATTATAATCCAGCCGCAGGCTCCCAGCAGCACTGAGGGCTCTCCGGGGGCCCAGGCTGAACTCCCATCACAGGAGGCCCCGCCTGCCCCAAAGTCCCCCTCCCACAGAAAGGACGAAGACCCCGAGGTGAGAGACTCCTCATCATCAGAGATGCATTTGAGGACCTCCGGTCATCTTGATGTCTGACTTTATCTTCTGTATCTCTTGCAGAAAATCGCCTTCATGGTGGCCCTCGGCCTCGTCACCACAGAACGCCTGGAAGGTGAGTTCACGCAGGAAACCAGTGTCTGTGCTTTCAAAGTAAAAGTCTGTTTGAGTCGCTTCATCATGGGAAATGGCAGACGACATCAAATCTGCAGATTAAAGCTTCTTTAACAGGGTTTAACAAACAAAATCCGTCTGTTTTATTTAAACAGAGATCCAGATGAAGAGGCAGGAGAGGAAGAGGAGAAGCACAGCCAACCCTGCCTACAGTGGCCTGTTTGAACCAGAGGTCAGGAGGCTGCTCTGTTACTTAGTCACAGAGTGTGTGTTCAGATTTATGTGACGCCTTCTTCCTGTGTCTCTGCAGCGCAAACGTCTGGCCTCACATTACCTGAACAGCTCGCTCTTCCTGTCAGCACGAGGTACAGCATCACCGTCACCACACACATGTCATGTGACAGGAAGACCACCTAACCAAATTTTACAATTTGAATGTGGGCACACCTCCTGCTGTCTGATCAGCATCTTGATATGCCCCACCTGTGAGGGGGCTGGAGGAGAGGTGCTCACTAACAGATTCAGACACATTTGTGAACAACATTTGAGAGAACTGGGCCTTTAGTGTACGTAGAACACACTTCAGATCTGAGTTCAGCTCATTGTTGGGGTTTATATTGTCATACAGTGTTTAATACAGATGTGGCTGAAATCAGTTCAAACTTTTCACTCTCTAGAAACTACTAAACTACTAAAGTCAGCACATATATTCAGAAGGTTGAAGCACTCAACCCTCTGAATGACTGAGAATCTTCATCACATACACACAGTTCCTATCAGGCATTATTCTGTACAAACTCCTGCTGAGACATGGACAGATGTTGAAGAGGCTAAATGAACTGTTGTACCTAGACATGCTAAGCTAGGCTAACTCAAAGCTACATTAACATGTTTCTCTGCGGCTTCATAATAACAAAACAGGCATGAGAGCAATTTTTGAACATCTGGCTCTCCCGAACACAAATCAGCCTTCAGGACATGGTTAGTTTAGCATAAAGACTACAGGACAGAGCCTGATTCTGCCCTAAACAAACATTAGAGCAATATTGAAAAAGCTAACTATACCCCACTGTTTCTAGCCCTTATGCTAAGCTATGCTAACAGCCTTATCTGCTAAGTGTTGCCGTAAACAAAACTGCACAGAACTACAGTTAAGATGTGGTTAGCTTAGCATAAATAAGAAGGTAACACACAAGCATCCAGTATCCTCCATCAGAGAGTCTCTGTGTGACCTCCTGCATATCTTCACCTCTAACATGCTGCTAACCTCTGCTCTGCTTCCATCCACACGCTAGACTCTGAGGATTTCTGCTGGAAGGTAGGTCACATGACTCATGACATCATGCCACTGTGGCGCGTCTTTAACAGCTTCAGAGTTCCTCCGTCTGAATTCTGGAGCTTTAAAGATGTTTGTGCTTCGTGGATCATCTCTGATGAGAGCTTCATGTTACAACAGGAGGACTTGGAGCATGACGACCACTGTGCCATCTGTAAGGAGGACGGCGAGCTGCAGCCCTGCCACAACTGCCCGCGAGCCTTCCATCCCGACTGCCTCCACCCGCCGCTCAAAACCCCGCCCAGAGGGCCGTGGTACTGCCCCAAGTGTCAGAAGAAGGTACGATAGGAGGCTAAAAGACACGTTTATTACATCCACCGCTTAAAGATGAGGAAGTAATCTGAGTCTGGTGCTAAAATGTGTTAGCCTAGCTTTTAGCTAACACTGGAACGAGGAGAGAAAAGCTTGCTAGGCTCTGTACAGAAGACATAAAAACAACACTTGGAGGTTACGAGCAAATGTTAGCTGCTATGCAATCTTAGCATAGCATACAGACAGAAAGAGCTAGCCTGGCTCTGTACGAAACAACAGCTAGCTTCAAATTAGCTAAACTCATCTGTTTTGGTCTGCAGGTTCTGAACAAGGAAAACATGTCATGGCCACAAAACTTTGTTCAGTCCTATGTCACACACAAGACAGGTAAGACACAGCACACGCTAAATAAACAGGAAGTGTGTGTTCATGTGTGTACTGATGGAGAGTGTGTGTGTGTGTGTGTGAGCAGTGAGGCAGGAGGAGAAGCGACGGCTGCTCAGAAGAAACAACGAGCTGAAGAAAGAGTGCGCTCTCCTGGAGGAGCAGGACAAGAAGCTCAACAAGACACTCGAAGTAAGCGCACACGAACACACACACACACACACACACAGCTGAGCTGCAGTAAAGCTAACTGTTAGCGTCTGAATCTGCAGCAATGCATAGACTTGAGGGAGCGGCTGCTGGGGCAGCAGAAGGACACGCAGGCGTCCCTCGAACGCCTCAAAGCTCTAATCAGGCTGATACAACGTGAGCAGCTCATCCAGGTCACCGTGACGACCACCGCCACCATCGCCGCCTCCCTGCTCTCCCAGTCCTGGATCAAAACCACCAGCACCACCACTGCCGCCCCGGGCCCTTCGGCTACGCCCCTGCAGACAAGCCACAGCCAGGACGACGTCAACAACTAGCCCCGCCCCCTGCTCCACCCGGACAGCTGGAGGGCCGTGAGGATGATTTCTTTCTTCTGAATATCTAATGAAAAAAAACTGAGGAAAAAAAACGAGCCTCCACTCGATTCAAGTATTTTTTAAAAACCCAACACCTACAGTGCTTACGAGATTTCTTTTTTTATTTTGTATTTATTATCAACATTCTTGGCCTTAATGTATTTATTACACAAAGTTAGGAGACCGCGCTGTGGCGGGACACAAAAGATATTTCCCTTTTTTAAACAGGTATAATTATTGTGAGAGAGAACAGTAGAGTTAGCGGTAGTTCTGGTCGATGGACGGACTGTACATTGATATATCTGAGTAGGTGTTTGTTCTCAGTCTCCTATGAACAATGTTTTTGCCATAAAAATTCAGGAAACGTTTTCATCGTGTATGTAAACGCATACGAGCCTTCAAACGAACAGAGAATAACTTTTTTTCAGTATTAATAGAGTCAAAGAAAAAAGTATTTAAGATGAAAGTACAGAACTTAGCATTTCTAGTGGAGATTTTAGTATTTTCATGCTGATGCCCGTTGATAAATGTATTGGAGGGGATCATTGTACATATGTTGTATTATTATCATCATCATCATCGCAGGTTTTTCTTTTGGTTTAACTGGAGTCACACGTCTGAAGTCCCTAAACGAGTCCCTGAACACTCCAAACTGTGGCAGCGACAAGAGAAAACCACAGCTCAACAGACTCACTAGCAAATTCTACATTATATATAAAACACAGAAGTTTAACTTTGACCTGTGCAAACTGAACGTGCTTTAGCATGTTAGCAGTTAGCCAAGGATACAAAGGATGTAGTGTGACACGGCTCCACACCTTATCAGACGTGTGTGTGCAGGAGCTAACCAATGCTAACTTAATGATCATTTTAAACAGCAAAATGTGTTTAATGATAGAAGCTCCATGCTAACCTGTTAGCTAACCTGTTCACACTGGGGAAATCAATCCGGCTAGAGCAGGATTCAGGATGCCAGTCCACCTCTTGGAGGTGGATCTAGCCGGATTGGCTTACATCTGGCTCAGGTCTGAACGCAAATGCAGCTATCAAATCCCGCTAGCGACGTGATACTTCCGGTTCACAGGGACAGTGTCCTGGTCACGTACAAAAGCCGTATTTAAACAACCACCGGACTATGACAGCTTTGCCCCGAGTTTATTTTTCACAGGGCTACAAAGGAATAAAGTGCTTTTTAAACCGAAAAAGGAACTAAGAAATTAAGGAACGAATGACACGGGACAAAAAAAAACGCACGACGCATGTGCACACGCGGTCCTACCACGGCCTGAACAGACTCTGCATATTACTAGGCCCCACCTAGCAGTTTGGAGGACAACAAACAAGCCAGATTGAGTGTGGACACACCTGTGTGATAGCTAGATTTGAAAATAGGTCTGAACGTATCCAGCTTAAAGGCTATCTGGATTCAATCCTACTCTAGCTGGATTGACTTGTCTCCAGTGTGAACGGGGCCTTAGCTAACCTGTTAACTAACCTGACAGAAACAGATCAGTGTAAATCCTTCCAGGTGATTTAGTGTTTTTGGTTATTTTCTTGTTTTCCTGTCAGTCTTTGGAACCAACAGGGACCAGAGTGTTTGGTCATTTGACGCACCCCTTCAGCCCCCCCTTTTAAAATCCAGTATAAAAAAATATGCCAAAAACCATCTTTGTTTTCGTACTGGGCTCATCGCTGATGTCTGTAGTGCTTTCTGTTTACTGGTGTATTTAAAGGAGCCTGTTGACGACAGATGAACACTGCCTCACACCCACGTCACCGTCCAGGGACCGCTCCGTCAAACTGTCGGCGGACCGCAGGACCCGCGCCACCCGCCGTCCGTCCTGCTCCGTCCATTTGTCTCTCTAGTCTTCCTGCTGGTCCAGAGAGGTTCCGTGTTCCTGTCCGTAGGTGTAGTCCATGTTTTACTGCGGCACTCTGTCGCTGCACCAACATGAACAAAAGAGAGCAAAACACCTTTTCAGAGGAAGCTGAGAGTCAGACAGAGTGATCACAGAGGTGGTGCTGCGTTCAGGTGCTCATAGGGAAAGTGACGGAGGTCTGCTGCTACCAACTCTGAAGTCAGAGAGTCTCTGTGCGGGTTTTCACCCTGAAGTGGGCCCACAAAGACCGAGACAGGAAGTGGTTCCTGATCGCACAGAAACAGAAGCAGAGAACAGTCTGTGCTGAACCTTTCAAAGTAAAAGCCTGAGAGGTGCACAGAACTCAGCTGATCATGATGAGGTCACCACGAACAAAATGCTTCAGATCAAACCTCCGTCAGGTCAGAGACCAGATCAGGGACCAGGTCAGGGTCAGAGTGGGGGTCTGGACTGTTAACCTTTATTTTAAACTGTACTCCATGTTGTTCTCAGTCCTTACGTGAATCTGATTGGTCCGCTCTGGACTGTCCTCTGATCAGGATCAGATCCGGTCCATCCCTCTGAGGTCGGCCGTGTGATGCAGCGACTGTAACTCGAGCAGCGGCAGTGTTCATCATAGATCAGGGGGCAACAGCGCACGTGTCAAAGGTTGACTTCAGGTCACATGACCTGCAAGCACATATGCACCGGGCCGACCTGCCTTCATTGAAGAATACATCATCATCAGATGGAACGAATGTGCCATGTGATGCATATCCAGTCCTCGCTGGCGAGCTGCGGCCGTATCGGTGTCCGCCGCGCTCTCGCTTCACCCGTCGACCCCCCCTTCTCACCTCTCCATCTGTTTCTACAACTCTTCTCCGGGAGAAACTGTGCAGTGCTTAAACAGATCTATTTTACTACACGACACGAACAAAAGAAGTGACAACATTTTTATATTCTTTTAACGAGGAGCAAAAAAAAAAGAAGCGAACAGGACGTTCGGGGTTTTCTATCGTTTGCCATCCTGACTTCAGCTCGCAGCGCTCTGTGTTTTATTTTCCCACAGGGGGCGACAGGACGTGTAGATGGAATGAAGTAGAAGTGTTTCCTTTGTCATGGTGAGGGGACTGTCCAGTGGATAGTGTGTATAGGAAAGTGTTTGTCTTCAATATGCCAATGTAGTTCTTCTTTATGATGCATTCAAGATGGATGATGGACGGTGGTCAATGGTTAAAGAGTAGTCTCACTTTTTGTACCAAGTTCTTACAAAAAAATGGATCATTAATAAAGAATATTCCAGAACAGGCAGACTGCAGAGAGTTTCCTTCTCATTCAGAAAGATCAGCCAATCACTGTCTGAGTGGGGGTCATGTGACTGCTGCTCACACCCAAGTCCATCATGGCTTCCTACTGAGGAGGGCATCGTGTTGTTGGAGTGAACTCAGACATGAAGAATAAAAAGGTGTTTAACATGATGCGTTCAAGGACCACCGTACAGCTGACTGCTAAATGATCCTCAGAGTGCATTTAAGGTTTCTGAACAGTTTCTGATCGTCATTTTATTTACTTGACAAAGATTTTAATTCTTTACATTTAAATGATAAGACTTCCTGTTTCAATAAATCAGCTGATTGACGTTTATGATCCAGCCTCTTGTAACATCAAGAAACAAATATTTGTTATTGTACATTTTAATCATTTTAAAACTCATTGATTAAATGTTAGGATCAGTCCCACTGCAACAGAACTCACACACACCTTTGCACCTCACACTGCTCCTCTGAGCGTGTCTCCTGAGGCGGCAGGCCGCAGGAGGCGAAGACGGTGTGGAAGTGCTCGATGAGGACCTCCGTGAGGATGTTGATGGGCGTGAGCGCGCTCAGAGAGACGGAGCCGTGACGAGGCCACAGCAGGTTCACCCCGAACACACAGGCCAGGTTAGACGCACTCATCTTATTGATCAGGCTCTGCTGGGACACCTGAGGGACGCAGGGATGGACAAAATCACATGACATGAATCAGAGTGTGTCTGTCTGTGTGTCTGTGTGTGCGCACCGTGTGCAGGAAGCTCAGCAGGTACGTTGTGACGGTCAGGTTGTGTTCAGGGAGACTCTCGATGATCTGTTTACACCTGCTGACCCACAGGCTGCTCTCCATACCTGCACAGCAGGACACAATCAATCAGTCTGATCAGCACTTCAGATCAATACGTGATGCCGCGGCACTCACTGAGGAGCTCCTGCACCTGGCTGTAGACTCTGAAGGTGAGCAGCGGCTCGGGCAGCTCCCTGAGGAACGTCTTCAGGATCACCGCGGCGACATGGACGTCTCCGAACTCCTCGTAGTTCACGGATTTACCTGAGAGACGTGTAATAAACTTTATTTATAAAGTCAGACACACACACGTGTATTAGGCTCCACACTTTGATGCTGAGAGTAACAAGGCCCCTGCGATCAGAGGTAGGAGACCCCGCTCACCCAGGTTATAGAGCTTCTGGACGTCTTTGATGAGCTGAACCCGAGCCGAGCGCCTGAACAGCCCCTCCGTCCTCAGACCTGAAACACACAGCTGTCAGCTGATCAGTGACACACACACACACACACACACAGGTCAGCTGACCACTGACCCTGCTCCCTCAGGTAGGTGATGGTCTGTGACATCACAGGAGGGATGACGGCCCCTCTGTTCTTCTCTCTGATGCTGTCAGGAAACAGCCGTCATTGATCGACTGGTAACCGATCGCCTCATTGATCAGGTTGAAATGTGTGAACAGTCAACTCACTACTGCAGACTGACGCCAAACTGCTGAGTGGGCAGGGGGGGCCGGGGTGGGGGGGTCTTCACAGAGGGAGGGGGTCCACCAGTCTGAGCCACCCGCAGCTTTTCATCATGTCTAAAGAAGGAGAACACGTCAGAAACACGGTGTGTGTGTTTCTCTGTCTGACTGTGTGTCTGTCTGTCTGACTGTGTGTGTGTCTCTGTGTGTGTCTGACCTGAGGACGTCTGTGGGGATGAGGAGCTGCTCGTAGTTCAGGTGCTCTCTCAGCTCAGCCAGGTAGTTGACATACGTCACTTTCTTCCCGAACTTGTGGCTGAAACAAAAGCGTGAGTGTGAGTGTGTGTGTGTTGTGTGTGTGTGTGTGTTGTGTGTGTGTGTTGTGTGTGTACCTGATCAGAGGTTTGAAGATGTTCCAGAGGATTTTGATGAAGTTGGTTGGGTGGACGACGTACAGAGCCTTCAGGTTCTTCTTGTACCTGAACACAAAAACACAAAAACACTCATCGGCTTGTTGCAACGCAGGACAGATGACCATGAGACCGAAGGTCAAGGACCTGGTCCAACACATTAGTAAGTGTGTTCTGAACACCTGAAACCTGTGCAGACATCCCAAAGACTCAAACAGGACAGAGACCAGGGGACCTACTTCCTGTCGAACTCGCTGTACGCCTCTCGTAACCACTTCACAGACGGCTTGTTGCTGCTGCGCAGGCCGTGGTGGAAGTAGACCAGGATGTAGTCCATCTCCACGTACTGGTCCAAGGTGAACTTCAGGTACCTGGAAGACAGGGGAGATGTGTCACTGTGACGTCACTGTGACATCACCGCCTGCAGCTCTGGATGTACTCAAGCAGGCGTTGGTGGTTGAGCTGGTGTGACGGCGGCAGGCAGCAGCTGCTGAAGACGATCTGCTTCCTGCCGTAGTGATCGTCTCCTGGAGACAAACAACAACAGACATCAGAGCGACAGACGTGATGTCCATCACAGGTCGGAGAGGACAACAGGACGGAAGGGTGAGGAGGAGGAGCAGGTGGAATAAATAACAAACACATTGTAATGATAATGTATTGATTGTATTGATTCTGATCAATATATCCAAAGATCATCTGACCTGACACCTGGATGATTCCGTGTCGAGCCACGTCGTAATACGGATGGGAGGAGTCTGAGCTGCTGGGCGGAGCTGACGGAGCGCCTGTGCCGCTCTGCTGCTCTTCATCCTCCTCCTCCCTCTGCAGCTCTGTCAGAGTGAAACATGGCCGCTAACATAAACACTTAAATCATCAGAGACGCTCAGACATCACGTTTGATGTTTATCTGACAAAAAGAGCCGACAGACGAAGTTTGTCCTCCTCCGAAGAAGTCCGAAACAAACAGGAAATACACACAGAGACGCACACAGAGACACACACAGACACACACACTGTGTTCATGTGTCTCCTTTCTTCTTGTTCATTTATTGAAGCTTAATTTGTAATCTATATATATGACGTCACTAAAACAGGTTATTTTTTTTTAGAAATGTAACCTAACCGTGATGATTCTAATCAGCCCGGTGCATGCTGGGACTTGGAGTCTGTAGTACCACAGCTCTTTCTCTCAGTTCTAGCCTGACTACAGCCAGCGCAGTTTGACCCCTCCGGGCCTCCGTACATCCGCGCCGCACTGACCCGTAGTCTGATGTTGATCTGATCAAACTCACCGATCTCTGCCAGCTGCTCCAGGTCTGCCGCGCGGGACATCTCCGATCACACAGGCTCGCGCTGTAAAGTCTGAAATCCAGCACGCGCGCTAATAAGACGTCATGATTAGCGCTTCAACAACACCTAAGAGGCCGCTCACACACACGCGGAACTGAACAGGTATGAAGTTTTTCCGAACTTCCTGCACAGAGCGCAGCCTGCTGCTCTGCGCATGCGCAGTGATGACACCCCTCAGCGGCTGTTTATTTTACTGAAAGTTGAGATTTAATCAGTAAAACAGAACGAGCGGCCTCAAAGCAGCTCAGACTGATCTGACTGATTATTACTAATTGATCCTCCAGAGTATGACCTCCCGCTGAAACCAGACTCAGACACGTGGTCACAGAGCGGTTTGTTTTAATGTTTAAGGAGTTAAATGTCTACAGTCCTGAGAGGAAACTCTGTTGTTTCCTGCTCCAGCAGGTCTGCCCCCTGCTGGACACTGTGAGCACAGACCTGCATCAGGTTGGACCTGAAGGACGTCTGAGGTCTGTTTGTCCTCACAGGGACATCAGACAGAGACATACAGGATGGAGGACCGTGTCTTTCATTAAGGACACACACACCTGTGTCTCTACCTGCTGGCAGCGAGACTAATGACACCAACACTGCTGCAACCTCTGTCTGAGTTCATGAATGAGTTCCTGATCAGTATGGATCAGTGAGTATGGAACAGAAACAATATAAACACATTTTAACACAGTGAAAGATTTGATCTGACGTTTATTATTATTATGTTATATATTATATTATCAGGTCTTTGAAACACAAACTAAACAATGTTTCTCCACAGTTTTTATTTGTTTACTGTTTGAAGTATGATTTACTGTGACCGCGAGGCTTCAGACCCAGCACTAAAGCCTTCATAGCGATTTCTGGTGATTTTAATCATGTTAATCTGAAATCAACTCTGCCCACTTTCAAGCAGTTTGTGGACTGTAAAACAAGAGAAAATAAAACTCTAGATTTACTGTATGCTAATGTTAAAGAGGCCTACAGCTCCATAGCTCTCCCTCCCTTGGGCAGATCAGACCATAGCCTAGTCCACCTCAAACCCCAGTATATACCAGCAGTACAGCGGCAGCTGGTGACCACCAAAACTGTACGGAGGTGGACACCGGAAGCCCTGGAGACCCTGCAGGGATGTTTTGAGGTGACTGACTGGGATGTGTTCTGTGACGCTCATGGTGAGGATGTAGACACACTCACAGACTGTATCACAGAATATGTTAATTTTTGTACAGATTCTCTAATCCCCACCACGTCAATACGCTGCTTCCCAAACAATAAACCATGGGTGACAAAGGACATCAAGGCATCACTCAACAGAAAGAAGACAGCCATCTTGAGTGGAGACAGAGAGGAGATGAGGAGGGCCCAGGCAGAGGTGAAGGAGAAGATTGGAGAGGGCAAGGAGAGCTACAGGAGGATAATAATATAAACAACGTACCGTAAACAATGTACCTCCTCCCCCTCCCCCTAACCATACTAACCAGTCTCACCTCCCAATCAATAACATCACCCTGCCCCCCTTACTCCACCTTCCATTAACAACCCCCCAGCCTCCCTGTCCCCCTCCCCCATCAGATCTCTCTCTCTGCTCTTCTGTGTCCACAGTTACCATCACCACAGAAGATGTGAGGAGGGAGTTCAGTCGCCTACGACCGGGAAAAGCTGCAGGACCCGGATGGACTCAGCCCCAGAGTACTCAGGGACTGCGCTGTGTGGGGTCTTCCAGCACATCTTCTCCCTGAGTCTGAGCCTGATGTCTGTCCCTGCCCTGTGGAAGACAACATGCCTTGTTCCTGTGCCCAAGACCAAACATCCAAGCACACACAGCGACTACAGACCAGTTGCTCTGACTTCACATGTGATGAAGTCTCTGGAGAGGCTGGTCCTGAAACACCTGTTGTGTTTCAACATCTCTGTTGTGGAACCATCGCTGGACCCCCTGCAGTTTGCTTACCAGCCCCGTATTGGAGTGGAGGACGCCATCATCTACCTGCTGCACAGAGCACACACCTACTTGGAGGAGGCAGGTAACACTGTTAGAATCATGTTCTTTGATTTTTCCACTGCGTTTAACACCGTGCAGCCTGCCCTTTTGAAGAGGAAGCTCCTGGACATGCAGGTAGAGACCCCACTGGTCACCTGGATCACTAACTATCTTACAGGTCGACCACAATTTGTGAGGCTGAGGAACACCGTCTCGGACATGATAGTGAGCAGCACGGGGGCACCCCAGGGCACAGTACTGTCTCCATTCCTGTTCACACTCTATACATCGGACTTCAGACACTGCTCACAGTCCTGCCACCTGCAGAAGTTCTCGGTAGACTCTGCCATTGTGGGCTGTACCAGCAGAGGTCGGGAGGCGGAGTATATGAGTGTGGTGGACAGCTTTGTGGAGTGGTGCGGACAGAACCACCTGCAGCTGAATGTCACAAAGACAAAAGAGCTGGTGGTGGACTTCAGGAAGCACCAGACACTCCCAAACCCGGTCAGCATCAAGGGTACCAACGTGGACATTGTGGACAGCTACAAATACCTGGGTGTCCACATTGACCACAAACTGGACTGGTCCACAAACGCAGAGGCAATATACAGGAAGGGACAGAGTCGCCTGTATCTACTGAGAAGACTCAAATCCTTTAACGTCTGCCAGACCATGCTGCAGATGTTTTACCACTCGGTGGTCTCCAGCGTCATCTTCTACGCTGTAGTGTGCTGGGGCAGCAGGATGAAGACGGCCGACACCAACAGACTCAACAAGCTCATTAGGAAGGCTGGCTCAGTACTGGGAGTGGAGCTGGAGTCTGTGGTGGAGGTGACGGAGAGGAGGATACTGAGGAAACTCCTCAGTATTCGTAACAACACGTCTCACCCCCTGCACGACACACTGCCGTCCTACAGGAGCACATTCAGCGCTAGACTGAGACTACCGAGGAGCAGCACAGAACGCCACAGGAGGTCCTTCCTGCCAGTGGCCATCAGACTGTATAACTCCTCCCCTTTCTGTAGGGAGAAGCGCTAGATAATCATGTCAGGCATCACTGTCATTCCCTCCACTTGTCTATATTTATGTTTACTTAGCACCTTACATCTCAATATTTGTATCCATGTATCATATATTGTGCTCATACTGCGTTCTGTACTCTTATTTTGGATTATAGTGACACTTATACTCTTATACTCTGTACTTAACTGCATTTAATGTAACTTGATACCTCTGGCACAAGAATTTCCTTCGGGATTAATAAAGTTTTATCTTATCTTATCTTATCTTATCTTATCTTATCTTATCTTATCTTATCTTATCTTATAAGCCCTGATGTCTGAGGGCTGGTCAGATCTGGATCCCTGGAAGGCTGCCTGGAGGATAGATCTGGATTTGGATTCTGTCAGATTTGAGGTGTCTCTTTGGGCTTGTCAGAGCTCCACAGGACATCCTGCGAGCAGAGATTTACCCACAAGCACATTGATATACAAAGCCACCACCAACCGTTTTGTCTTTTAGGCGGCGGTCGAGCAGAGGCGGTAAGAGATAGTGATGTCAGAGGACACAGCGGGCTGGAAGACCCCCCCTGTGTGTTAGCATAGCGTGGCTTTAGGTTCTCACTGCTGCCCCCTGCAGACAGTGAACAGCTCCTGAAAGCTCCACATTTACCCTGCAGGTCTGTGTGGGTGACTCAGCCTCCAGTGGACACTGCAGGAACTGCAGCTTGTTTGTGTGTAAAACAACAAGTGTTCACGTTACTATGACATGAAACAATGAAACGACATGATGCTAACCATGCTTATGTTTATTTACAGCCACAGGTCTGAAAGCAGCATCAGTGTGGGCTCCACGTGGAACATGAGACTAAGACATGTTCTCATGTGGACAGTTTTGTGTCATGGCTGGACGTCTTTGTTTATCAGCAGCAGCAGCCGTCCACTGTCTGCGTCCATGACGATAAAGATGGACACCAGAGACCGGCTTTCAGAGTTTGAAGCAGCATCAGGACATGCAGTAAAATCCATTCAGTGGTATTAGGTGATTAAGCAAACGAGGCGAGTACACGAGAGGATGTGACCTAAATATGGAGAATACCGATGAGCTTAAGAAGACACTCGACACCTCACGTACAAAGAGAGCGAGGACTGTAAGAGCCGCAGGAGCAGCGGGAGGAGCACACTCACTCAAAATGTGTTCAGCTGATCGTCGTCTGACAAACAGCAGCGAGGAACTTGTGTGGATTTAACCCTGTGACTTCATTGTCATCATTGTTTACTTTGCGAGTCCTGCTCCTTTCAGCGTGTCCACCAGGCTATAAATAAACCTGAAACTCTGAGACTGAGCGCTGTGACATCATCAAACAGCAGCCAATCAGGAAGGAGGAGGATTCAAACATCCACACACACCTTCTTCATCCGTCCATCACTCAGGTCACGTAAGCATTCACACTTCCGACCTCACGGCGACACAATCAGCAGCAGGCAGAGGGTTAATCAGAGAAGTCACACAAACAAACAACAAACAAATCATCATATTTACCTCTAATGTCTCTGTGTGTCCGTAGCTGTGTTGTCTATATTTATTTGTTCTTGGAGGAAGACGAGAGGCGGCTCCAGCGGCAGCAAAACCGGTGACGGCTCATTTTTTTCAGGCAGGGAGAGCGCAGTGGGGAGGTAACGTTAAGCTGCTTTAACCCATATTATTAATCATAATTAATATACCAGTTACTGAGCAAACGCTAGCCATATAACCAGTAGATTGACAAATATGATTAAATGTAATCTATATTTTTTTTCAATTGTAAGACTTGATACAGGGTTCTGTTTGTAATTTTAATACTTTAAATTAAATAGCTAAATGTGTAAGAACCCTGCAAATAACCCTGACTGAAATCACTGCTTTAATGTTGTCATTAAGCATCAACGCTGCACCTCACCTTTGTGCCTCAGGTATGTCACTACACCAGAGAATTATTGCTGGTTGGAGAAGCCAGTGGTGCTCCCTGGCAGGATCAGCTGTCTGTCCTGGAGGAGGGTGTAGTGACCATCATTACCTTTGGAGGGTGAGTATACATATTTTATAGCTATTCATATTTTAAGCTGCTTTGGAAACCGCTCTCTTGAAGTAATTATTATTGTTTTTGCTTGTTTTAAAAACATTTTTAGTAACATGGCAGCCGCCAATTGTCAGCTCTGCAAACCCTGATGGACGATGTGGTGGACAGTGGAGACAGGCACCCCCCACCCCCAGATGATGTCCCACTCACAGCCAGAGGACTCCAAGGTCTTCAACGTGGCATCATCCAGTCCAGCACCACCACCAGAGACTCCTGCTCAGCCAAACATTTATATATATATGTTCTTTGTAAATAGTATTTTCTGCTGATCTTTTATAAATAATAAATTGTAAATTTTCATAATGCCCACTGGTAAATAGTTAGAAATGTTCAAATTGTATCTTTGTAAATATTGTACATAACAGAAAAATAAATTATTTACTGTTGTCACTGAGAAGTAGTTTTAAAGTTTACTTTAATTATAAATAGGTAATGAAACACATAATGTAACAAGGTTAGAAGAGTTTAAGAACACACAGACAATAACAATTTAATATAGTAACCATTTAAAAACAACACAGAACATCAAAAAAATCACAGCCTGTCCACCATCCTCTCCAATGAGCTGAAGTCTGTCCATTCTTTCTCTGCTCTCTCTCTCTCTCCCTCTTTCTGAAGCCTCATATCCTATATCAATTGTAAGATTTCATCTGTTTCCCTCTGCTCCTCCTAAAACAAAATGACAACAGGCAGAACGACCGTTTCATATAATAACGATAATATTGCTCCTCAAGTGAACTATATTATATACCACAGTACTACAGTAAACAGTCAAGAAACAACATTCTTTCAAAACGTTTAGTTTACGTTTACAGCGCTTCATATCAACAGGACATCATGTTTTTAAATATAAATTTATTTTTGTGACGTAAGCGGCCTTAAAATGCGCACTCCGAAGGATGCAGACTCTGAATTGGAACACAGCTTGTATGTCTGTTAGTGTGCTTCTGTCTCTGTGTCCTGCGCTGCAGTGTGGCGTCCAGCAGAGGTTGCCGTTGCAGAGCGTCCCTGTTGTGTGAGTGGATGCTGCACAGAGAGTCTCAGAGATCAGCAACATCTTTCCAAAAACAGCAGCACAACACGCACAACGTTAAAAGATTAACAAACACTTTACACTCACTTCACAAAGAACAAACACATCTCTGTGTCTCAGTGTGTCTCTGTGTGTCTCTTTGTGTGTGTCTGTCTGTCTCAGTGTGTCTCTCAGTGTGTGCCTTTGTGTCTCTCAGTGTGTCTCTCAGTGTATCTCTCAGTGTGTGTCTGTAATCAGCTGTTGCTGGTGTTAAATGTCTGCGGCACTCTGACCTCTGTGGGGACAGATCATCTGAAGAGTCCAGCGGCTCCTCAGGCCACTGCGCCGTGTCACAGACTAATTGATGTTTCAGTTCTGGTCTCTGGTGCTGAAGATGTGTAGACATCGTAGAAACAGTCCCAGCTCCACTGAACACATGTCTCAGAGCAGCTTCAGTGTGTTGGACTAATCCTCGCCTCTGCTGAGTGGCGGGATTACAGCTCCGGTGAGGGACAGAACTTTGTGGCTGTGTTTGTTGTATGTTGCTGACCTTCAGTGTAACACTCACAGACCTGGGAGGACACACAAAGCCAGCGTTCCCACAGTGCTCTGACCTTTTTTGTCCTCCACAGAGACACAGATGATGGTGTTCCTGTGAGGACGACTTCTGAGCGGCGTCCTGCTTCCTTCAGCTCCGTCCTTCAGGTGGACGCACAGAAGACGCCGGCTGTCATCAGACAGCTGCCCACCTTCTGAACGAACGCCATGTCCGTGCACTCAGATCCATCATTGCCGCCCTGCGGGCCCCGCGGGTGGAGGAGGCGGTCCAGTGGTTCTTATCTTGATGATGGCTGTGATGTGATTTTTCTACCTGCAGGCTGCGGCCATATGCAGCCTCAGATAACACATACATGTACATGACCTCTGTGTGCTCGTCTACACAACACAAACACACAAAACAACGCAACACAGGTCATGTCCAAACATCTATGCATGTCTAATGCATGACATCACTTCGAGGTCATATAGGGGCGACCTCTGTGTAAACAACAACAACAACCATGACAAATGACAACAACACAACAACCATGAACAACAACAAAAACAGCAGAAGCAACAACACAAAAACCATGCCAAATGACAACAATGACACACAATATACAAAAGCAGCAACAACAACAACAACAACACACAGCAGCAGCAGCAAACTGCTGAGTACACAGCCAGGCAGCAGGGAGGCGTCTCAGCTGTGTTAGAGGGCTCTCTGTGTGAACAGGGCGCACAGACACAACCACTAATTCAGCGCTGATGTGATGTGTGTCCATCAGATGTGTGTTCAGATGTTTTGACAGAAATCAGAGGATATTTTCAGCCATGTTTACATCCACAAAGACACACAAAGGACAGCGTGTTAGTGTGAGAGGTCTGAACGAGGGACTCATTTGTCTGTAATTTTAGAATAAGGACGCCGTTCTGTAAACAGGCGGAGCTCATTACATGAATGATTATTACGGGTGGTGCCTAATAACTCTAAACTGCGTCTGAACACAGACTGCAGTGTGTGTCTGTGTGTGTGTCTCTGTGCTAAGCCTGGACATTTGCAACACACACAAGACAAGCTGTAAAGAGGACGGTGTGGGCCTTCAGGTAGTGTGTGTTTGGTGCTCATAATGTTCAGAGTCCCTCAGACTGAGTCTGACTGGGTCTCCATGCAGGCTGTCGGACATCTTGTCTCCACAGTAAAAAACCAGAGACAGCGTGTCAGATGGTTCCTTCTGCTTCTTCTTCAGTATTTTTAGAGTTCTGGCTGTGCGGGGAGTCAGATGATGTTTCACCTGCAGTGAAGGTCGGTCAGGATCCAAACCCACACAGAGGCTCCGCTGCCAGCTTTCCTCTGGTTTCGCTTGCATCCTCGGCAAAGTGGAAAGTTTCACAGAGAAAGTCTTGATGGAAGGTGAAAGGGACAGAGTGGCCCGGGGGGAGCGGATCTGTTCCTCCGACCTCCTCCATCCAAAACCTGAAACAAAGAGTGACGGAGAGCTGACACTGCAGCTGCTCCATCCTTCCCACGTCACTCTGAGTTGGTCTTTTCTCAGCATTTACAGGCTGGTTTGTCTGCCTGTGAGGGAGGACACAGTCCGGGGGGGGGGGGGGGGGGACACAGTCTCATTTGTGGTTTTGTGAGCAGCCCCGGCTCTTCAGCGCATTGGTGGAAGGTCATGTGCAGAATCTAAATATATTCCTGCATGTGAGCCGCCCTGCCTGTGGAACCTGCTTTTCTTGTGAGTTCCATGTTTGGCCGGCTGCCCAGTCAAAAACGTCCAACTGTTCCTCATCCGAACTGAGCCATGGAGCGCATTGTCAATGAGCTGTGTTTCCACGGAGCGCCTCGACTGTTTCAGGAAGCACGTCAGAGCTGAGCAGCTGCTAACCTGCTCCTCACTCAGAGGAAGGCCATCATGGCTGCTGGGTCTTCTCCACACATCTGTGGCCTGAGCTCTGAGACCGCACAGAGACACAGAGACCAGAGTCTGGACCATGATGAAGGTCTGATCTTCATCTTTAATCTCCAGCTGAAAAAGCTGAGCCTGTTTTCCTTCCATGGTTCCAGCTTCCTGTTGTGTGCTGTGTGCAGTTGTGGAGCAGAAATGACTGGAGGACCCTGATTGGCTCAGCAGATCTATCAGGTTTTAAAGAGGGCCGTTTAACATGGCGGGCTGACACCAGAAGGAGTGATGGAGCCACTTAATTTAAAGACGCCTCACTGCAACCGCAGCAGGTTAATGCACCTCCTGAATACTGGCTGTGAAGACCACGGCTCCACCTTATTGATCAAACACTTAACATCAATCCTGCGGCGGCGTCCTCAGCCCCGCTGAGGCTCAATAAAACTCTCAGCGGTGACAACACATGATGATGCGCCTGTGAATGACTGCTGAGCATGATGGATCGCATGTCCGAGTCCTGACAGCGAGGAGGGGTAGCATGTCTCTGAAGGACGGGGGACTGCACGCCCTCCAGAGGTCCGACCCCAGATGATTTATCGGTCGTTGTCCTTTTACTCGGCTGATGGGACACGTGCCGCTCTCTGAGCAGAAACTGTTTAGCCAGGCCCGGATGAAATCAGGGTTTTTATTAAAACAGAATCAGACTGAAGCATGGTGCCTGTGAAAGCAGCACGCTCACATCATTTAGTGCTACAGACTGGAACACCTCCAGCAGCCTGCAGTGTCCAGACCTCATTAACATCATTAGCATATGGATGCTAGCTCAGAGATGCTACTATGCTAATGATGTGTCATCAGATCTGGAGGTGGACAAACGGAGAAATGTTCCTACAAGTATTCATTTTAATCAGACCAGTGTTGTGTGTTTTTACCTTGACATGTTTCGACTGCTTCCTGCAGTCTTCTTCAGCAGTCACGTGATGTTACCAATGACATGACTACCTGGAGCAGTAGGAGAACGGCGCCACAACCTGCATAAAATCAGCTGGCAGACACGTCACCATTAACATCACGTGACTTCTGAAGAAGAGTGCAGGAAGCAGTCGAATCAGAATCAGAATCGTGTTTATTGCCATGTAAGTGAAGGGGGTTCACATTACTAGGAATTTGCCTTAGTGATTGGTGCATACAAAGAACATATAATAAGATGAAATAAGATAAAACTAAGATAAGATTAAGTAAATAAACTAAAGGCTAAATTTACATGACATAACAGACATACAATGAACAGAACACAAAATGAATGGCGGATGAAATGGTAAACATAGACTCTTATATGAACAAATGGAACAGTGTAATGATGTAGTAATGTAACAGGTACCACATGGGTCGGTGAGGTGGTACTAGTGTGCAAGTAGTACAAGATGGTGTAAACAGTGCAAATAGTCATCATTGTGCAGTGACTATACTAAAGTGACCTTGTGAAGTGACAGTGCAGAACAGTGCATTAATTACAGTTCAACAGTCCAACAGCAGAGGGGAAGAAGCTGTTCTTGTGGCGTGAGGTTCTGGTCCGAATGGACCGTAACCTCCTGCCTGAGGGGAGTGGTTCAAAGAGTCTGTGTCCAGGGTGAGATGGGTTGGCTGTGATCCGACCTGCACGCCTCAGAGTCCTGGAGACGTACAGGTCTTGGATAGATGGCAGGCTGCAGCCGATCACCTTCTCAGCAGAGCGCACAACACGCTGCAGTCTGTGCCTGTCCCTGGCAGTGGCCCCAGCGTACCACACTGTGATGGTGATGGAGGTGAGGATGGACTCAATGATGGCCGTGTAGAACTGAACCATCATCCTGGCTGGCACCTTGAGTTTCCTCAGCTGCCTCAGGAAGTACATCCTCTGCTGGGCCTTTTTGATGAGGGAGCTGATGGTGAGCTCCCACTTGAGGTCCTGGGTGATGGTGGTACCCAGGAAGCGGAAAGAGTCCACTGTGGAGATGGGGGTGTCTGTCAGGGTGAGGGGGGGTGATGGAGCTGGCACTTTCCGAAAGTCTACTGTCATCTCCACTGTCTTCTGGGCATTCAGCTCCAGGTTGTTGTCAGCACACCAGGACACCAGACGGTCCACCTCCCTCCTGTAGGCAGACTCATCCCCGTCTGAGATGAGTCCAATGAGGGTGGTGTCATCAGCAAACTTAATCAGCTTGACAGACTGGTGGCTGGAGGTGCAGCAGTTGGTGTACAGGGAGAGGAGCAGAGGGGAAAGTACACAGCCTTGGGGGGTACCGGTGCTGATGGTCCTTGTGTCCGAGACATTCGTCCCCAGCCTCACATGCTGTCTCCTGTCTGTCAGGAAGTCAGTGATCCACCGGCAGATGGAGTCTGGAACATGCAGCAGGGACAGCTTGTCTTGGAGGAGAGCTGGGCTGATTGTGTTGAAAGCAGAGCTGAAGTCCACAAACAGGATCCTAGCATAGGTTCCAGGGGAGTCCAGATGCTGCAGGATGTAGTGAAGGGCCAAGTTGATAGCATCGTCCACAGATCTGTTAGCTCTGTAGGCGAACTGCAGGGGGTCCAGGAGGGGGGCTGTGATGGTCTTGAGGTGGGACAGTACCAGGCGCTCAAAGGACTTCATGACTACAGACGTCAGTGCCGCAGGTCTGTAGTCATTAAGACCAGTGATCCTTGGCTTCTTGGGAACTGGAACAATGGTGGAGGATTTGAAGCAGGCTGGCACATGGCATGACTCCAGAGAGGTGTTAAAGATGTCTGTGAGCACTGGAGTCAGCTCGTCTGCACAGTGTCTTAGGGAGGAGGGGGACACACCATCAGGTCCAGGAGTCTTGCGGGGATTCAGTCTCCTGAACAGCCTGTTAACATCCTCCTCCAGGATTGAGAGGGCAGCTGAGGGGGAGGAGGAGGGGGGCAAGGAGGACTCTGATGGGGTATCTTTGATGTGGATGTCCGTGTTGATGGGGTGTGGAGAGGTGTGTGGAGAGGTGTCAGGGCTGGCTGATAGTCCATCAAAGCGGCAGTAGAACTCATTCAGACTGTTGGCTAATTGAAGGTCGCCAGCTGAGTGGGGGGCTTTGGGTTTGTAGGTAGTTGGTGATCTGCCTCAGTCCTTTCCACACAGAGGCAGAGTCGTTAGCAGAGAACTGCTGCTGGATTTTCTCAGAGCACAGTGATTTAGCACTTCTCACCTCCTTGCTAAACCTGTACTTGGCCTGTTTGTAGCAGTCTCTGTCCCCACTTCTGAAAGCAGCCTCCTTCTCTAGCCTCAGCTGTCTGAGTTTAGCTGTGAACCAGGGTTTGTCATTGTTATAACTCACTCTGGTGCGTGTTGGCACAATACTGTCCTCACAGTACTGTATATATGACGTCACAGTGTCTGTGTAGTTATCAAGACTATCGGTGGCAGCCCTGAACACCTCCCAGTCCGTTGTCTCAAAACAGGAGCGAAGCTCCTCCACAGCCTGGCTGGTCCACTTTTTAGATGTCCTCACCACAGGTTTGGAGAGCTTCAGCCTCTGTCTGTACGCAGGAATCAGATGGACCATCACGTGGTCAGATCCAAGAGCAGCACGGGGCACTGCGCGATATGCCTCGCTTATTGTGGTGTAACAGTGATCCAGTGTGTTCTCCTCTCTGGTCGGGCATTTGATCAGCTGTTTGTATTTCGGGTTAGTTCTTTGCTCAGGTTTCCTTTATTAAAGTCACCAAGGACAATAATTAAGGAGTCCGGATATGTTTGCTCCAAACACAGGATCTGATCCGCGAGTGCACGCTGAGCCTCGTGCACGTCCGCACCGGGCGAGTAGTGTTGGGAGGTTCGACTCTTCTTACTGACTCAAATCAGTTACTCTCGAACCCTCACGTGAACGAATCTTATTGTGAGTCATTTCGTTCATTTCGTTCATTTCGTTCATTTCGTTCATTTTTACAGCCGGTGGCGCCGTGTCCCTCTGTAGTATAGTGCCGCGCATTGATATGGGACAAAGTATAATAAGTATAACTACCACAAGCAATTCAAAGCATGTGAAAACATAAGAGGGCAAATACACACCACGGTACAGTGACTTCTGTCCTGCATCCTCCCTGCCAGTGTTGTTTAACAGTGCCACAGTGACTAGGTAGCTGTCACGTGACAAATGAACGAGAGTGTACTGCTTCACACACACATGAGCTGTGAACGAGAACGAATCTGTGCAGCCTGTGGAGTAGTGATGTGTTGCTCGTGAACGATTCGTTCGATATGAACGAATCTTTTATATGAATCGGGGTAACGAGTCCCCTCAGTGAGTGATTCGTTCTTTCGCTACATGGCAGGCAGCCGCATAAAGCTCAGTTGGCAGGACAGGAAACAGATATGATTCGTTCCTGAGTCGCGGTAGCCCCCGGATCTTCGTTCTGTTGTCACGTGACGGCCAAGCCACTCAGGCTGTGTGCCAATTGGCCAGCAGCAAATGATCAGCAAAGGAACTTGCGACTCGTTCACAGATCGTTCATACGAATCGTTCATACGAATCGTTCCGGATTGCTCATTTGTCACGCGAGAGCTGAAGCTCAGCTGCGGGGCTGTGGACTCAGAAACAAACAAGGAAATGAATGTCTGATATCTGACGCTCCTCAATTTGTCACGTGACACCAGGCAAACGCTATGTATTCATGAAATTATAATTAATGGTCTTTGCTTGTTGTTGATGTGTAGTGTTATTGTGTATATAATGTAAAGTGTGTTTGTAAATAAATGCTTTCTAAAATGACATCATGTTTTGTGTTATACTCTGCCATTAAATAATAAATATAATAGTACATTATCCAGTCATGAAATCATATGTAACCAAGGCTGCTCAGGCTGCACGGATCAGAGCTGTAGATTCGTTCTCCTCCTCGTTCTCGTTCATCGTTCATTTGTCACGTGACAAGCTCCACAGGCTGCACAGATTCGTTCTCGTTCACAGCTCATGTGTGTGTGAAGCAGTACACTCTCGTTCATTTGTCACGTGACAGCTACCTAGTCACTGTGGCACTGTTAAACAACACTGGCAGGGAGGATGCAGGACAGAAGTCACTGTACCGTGGTGTGTATTTGCCCTCTTATGTTTTCACATGCTTTGAATTGCTTGTGGTAGTTATACTTATTATACTTTGTCCCATATCAATGCGCGGCACTATACTACAGAGGGACACGGCGCCACCGGCTGTAAAAATGAACGAAATGAACGAAATGACTCACAATAAGATTCGTTCACGTGAGGGTTCGAGAGTAACTGATTTGAGTCAGTAAGAAGAGTCGAACCTCCCAACACTACTGTGGAGCTTGTCACGTGACAAATGAACGATGAACGAGAACGAGGAGGAGAACGAATCTACAGCTCTGATCCGTGCAGCCTGAGCAGCCTTGGTTACATATGATTTCATGACTGGATAATGTACTATTATATTTATTATTTAATGGCAGAGTATAACACAAAACATGATGTCATTTTAGAAAGCATTTATTTACAAACACACTTTACATTATATACACAATAACACTACACATCAACAACAAGCAAAGACATTAATTATAATTTCATGAATACATAGCGTTTGCCTGGTGTCACGTGACAAATTGAGGAGCGTCAGATATCAGACATTCATTTCCTTGTTTGTTTCTGAGTCCACAGCCCCGCAGCTGAGCTTCAGCTCTCGCGTGACAAATGAGCAATCCGGAACGATTCGTATGAACGATTTGTATGAACGATTCGTATGAACGATCTGTGAACGAGTCGCAAGTTCCTTTGCTGATCATTTGCTGCTGGCCAATTGGCACACAGCCTGAGTGGCTTGGCCGTCACGTGACAACAGAACGAAGATCCGGGGGCTACCGCGACTCAGGAACGAATCATATCTGTTTCCTGTCCTGCCAACTGAGCTTTATGCGGCTGCCTGCCATGTAGCGAAAGAACGAATCACTCACTGAGGGGACTCGTTACCCCGATTCATATAAAAGATTCGTTCATATCGAACGAATCGTTCACGAGCAACACATCACTACGGGCGAGATGTAAACAGCGGCCAGAATGAATGAAGCAAACTCACGTGGAGAGTAAAATGGCTTACAATGAATGAATAAGTATTCCAGAGCAGGAGAGCAGTGCTGGGAGATCACAGTCACATCAGTACACCAACCACTGTTGATATAGAAACAGACACCTCCACCTTTGGTTTTACCGGAGAGTTCCCTGTGGCGATCCGCTCGGAGGAGTTGGAATCCCTCCAGCTGCAGCGCGCAGTCCGGTATCTGCTCACAAAGCCATGTCTCCGTGAAGCACAACACACAAGATGAAGAAAAGTCCCTGTTCCTTCTCATCAACAGTGTCAGCTCGTCCAATTTGTTGCTAAGTGAGCGGACGTTAGAGAGAAAAATCCCAGGTAACGGTGTGCGCGTCCCACGTCTGCGGAGGCGCACCAGCGCACCAGCTCTCTTCCCCTCTGCGCCGGCGTCTCACTTTTTTTAACTAAAACGTGTAGTAAATCGGCAGCAGATGCTAAAAAAACTGGTGATAAGTCCACAGGTATGGTAAATCTGATGTTCATGAGCTCTTCTGGTGTAAGAGAATGCAGACACACAGTTTGTGCACAAAAACAAACAAAACAGAGCGCACCAAAATACCAGGGCGTCCGTACCCGGCGCCATCTTGATCAATCATGTCAAGGTAAAAACACATAACACTGGTCTGATTAAAAAGAATACTTGTAGGTTATAAAAGGTGAAGGAGAAATGTTCCTCTGATTCACTCAATGTTCAGACTGTGTGTAACAGTGTATTTAGGTAGTGTCACACACACAAACACACAGACACACTGATGGCAGCACTAATTTATGCTGGCTCTCCTGTGTCAGTGAGTCAGTCCTGTCTCAGGTGAATCCCAAGAATCCTCCACTTACTGAACCCAGAGGCTGTGCTGATCTGCTGGACCTGAGTCTGTGTGTATTTGCTACAAGAAGCAGCTCAGCTGCACTCAGGGGTGCTTTATGGTAGTTTCCGGAGTTTCCGGAGTGTTAAGCAGTAAATGTAGCTGCTGAATGCCAGGCAGTGAGTTATGTTCACCATCAGTCCATTCAGTCCAGCCAGAGTGATGGAGCTGTGATTACAGCCCATCATCCACCAGTTACACTATCGATCCCAGCTCTGCTCTGACTGGCTCAGGTGGTCACGGCCGGATGGAAATGCCACGCAGGGATCAGGGAGGCCGAGCCAGGCCCGCAGGCCCCCCCAGCCATTCTCCACCCCGTCTATGCAGGATGACAGATGGCCGCAGCAAAATGCCAAAGCTCCTGCATGACTCTCACCTGAGTCCTGAGGCACTCGGCTTTGTAGGTTAACACTCAGGAAGGAAACTGAACCACCAACCAAATATCAGGAAGCAGGTCGGAGCGGTCAGAATACACTCTGCAGGACCGTCTGAAAACATTAAAACACAAAATAATAAAAATAAACATACAACACAACCTTCAGTTCTGACCAATCAGAGTCCAGTGAGGAAGTGCTGTCAGTTCTGTCCAATCAGAGTCCAGTCAGGAAGTGCTGTCAGTTCTGTCCAATTAGAGTCCAGTCAGGAAGTGCTGTCAGTTCTGTCTGTCATTTAAACAGAACAGGTGCATATAACAGAAAAAAACAATACATATATAATGTAGGCATCTCTTACAGTATTGTAAAGTGCAAAATACAATACAAAACAATAAAACTGAGAGTAAAAGAAATAAATACAAAAAAATAAAGAGGATGCTAGGGCTTATTTAGCAAATCATATCTCTCAATCAAATTAATCAGGTTTTATTGCATATTTTCCTTTCATTATTTTAAGAGCTTTAGTGAAGGAAACAAATTCATTATGAAACACAAAAAATCTAGGTTTAACCGACATGTATTTGCATTTGTGAATGTGAAATTTTCCAAGGATGAGGACATTGTTAATCAAGAAATCATATTCCTTACTTTCTGAAATAAAGCCATAAATAATGTCATTACGACTAAAGGGTTCAAGTAGAATAGTGGTATGAAGTCAGTCATGAATATCAGTCCAAAAAGCCTCTGAAAACATACACTGAAAAAATAAGTGATCTGTAGTTTCAATATCATCACAAAAAGCACATCTATTTATGTCAAAACCAAACCTTTGACGTAAAAACTCATTAGAGGGATACGCACCATTCAATATTTTGAAATGCATTTCTTTAGCTTTAGGAGTGATGGGGAACTTTAAATATTTTGTTCTTAAGGAGTGTATAATGTCCTTGGTGAACACATGGCCAATTGAATATCTGAATGACAGAAGGGGATAGGAAATTTCATTATACATACTTCTAATTGTTTTGTTAGGAAATTTGGTGGAAACAAAGTCACAGCTACCTCTAATTAGGCCCAGAATGGTAGCTGGAATAGCTCTGGTTATAGAATTAAAGGATTTTAGATTGATATTTACATTATATTTCAAACAAAAGTTTTCATGGGATATTATACATCCTTCTCTATCAAGAAAATGAACCACAGACCAAACATTTTTATCCATCAGTTCCTTATTGTAAAAAGATTTGTTTTTAACCACTGTGTGTGTACCTGTTGTTACAAATTGGTGTGTTGTGTGGGGTGAAATTATGATTGTATAACATTTTCCAATATAAGAGAAATTGTTGATGAAAAAGGGAATGTTTAACAGGAACAGGTAACCTTTGAATGATGAAGTCACATCTTGATAATAAATCTATACCTCCTAATTTCTTGAAAATTTCTCTAGGAATATGAAACCAAAAAGTGTCACTATTTAAAAGGGATTTTAACCAATTCATTTTCAGGGTTCCATTTATTAAAATCAAAGCATATGACTTGTAAACCTCCATATTTATATTCTTTGGTCATTTCCACTTGCTTAATATAATGAGTTTTTCTTTTCCAAATATAATCAAAATTAATCTGATTAATCTTTTTGATGGCTCTGTTAGGAATGGCTAGAGAATACGCAGGATAAATACACCTCAAAATGCTTTCCATCTTAGTCAAAACCACTCTACCTAATAAACTTATATCTCTCAGTAACCAGGAATTAAGTTTAGCTTGACAACCTCCTTTATATTTTCTCTTTCAGTGACATCTTTAGAGATATATACACCCAGATATTTGATCGTCTTTATGGGAATGTTGTAAATATTTGTTAAAATTATTTGTTAAAGCACATTGATGGATTGGCATCAGTTCACATTTGTTTAAATTGAGTTTAAGCCCTGAGGCTTTAGAAAAAATATCAATGTTTTGTAATATTTTTGGGACCTCAGATAGTTGTTTCATAATGATTATAGGTTTGACTAAAATATTTAGGGGAGGAATATTCAAATTTTTAATAAAAATAGAGAGCATCTCAGTGGCAATAATAAAAAGAAAAGGCGAGATTGGGCATCCCTGTTCAATCCCATGTCTGATAGAAAACCTTGGTGTGGTACCCCCTGGTAATGAGACTGAGCTATTTGCATTATCATAAAGAGATTCAATGATGTTTCGAAATTTGTCACCAAATCCAAAATGTTTAAGGCATTGAAAAATGAAAGGGTGCTCGATTGAGTTGAAGGCCTTATGAAAGTCAAGGAAAAGAATAAATCCATCGACCTCAATTAAATGACTATAATCTAAAAGATCAAGAATTAACCGAATATTGTTGTGAATAGACCTGTTTTTCATAAAACCAGACTGGGAGTCACTAATGATTTTCAGTCAGATTTTAATCTATTAGCATAAACGTGAGTTATAATTTTATAATAAGTGTTCAATAGGGTGAAAGGTCTAAGATTATCCAATATTTTGGGGTCCTTGCCAGGTTTAGGGATCAAGGTAATTACTCCTTGCTTCATAATGGGAGGGAACAGTAAATTATCAGTCGCTTCTTTGAGCATAAGATTAAACAGTTTTTTCAATAAATCCCAGAAATGTCAGTAGAAGTTGGATGTCAGACCGTCACATCCTGGGGATATATTCAAAGATAGGCTCTCAACTGCTTTGTCAACCTCATGAGCAGTAATATCAGAATCACATAACTTTGCAAAGTCATCTTCTATACATGGAATAGAATTTTCTATGTGTTTGAAAAATGAGTCATTTATAGAAAACATGGAGGAGTACAGCTTACTATAAAAGGAAACAATTTCCCTAGCAATGTTGGAAGGGTCAGAGCATAGCTGATTCCCGATCAGTAAGGTTTTAACTGAATTTCTCACTTGTCTTCTCTTTTCTAGACAGCAAAAATATGCTGTGCCTTTTTCACCTTCCTCCATCCATTTGGCCCTTGATCTGACATAGGCCCCTTCTGCTTTTTAAGATAAATTTCATCAAGTTTAGCTTGCAAAGTTAGTAACTCCTGCTTATCAGTGTCAGATCATGATGTCTTCAAACAGAGGGTGTTAATTTCTTTAATTAAATTCAACTCTGCTTGTGTCTGAGTGTGTATGTGTTTATGTGTAAGTTTTACAGAAGATCAAAGGAAGACAGTTACACTGAATGTATTGAGAAGTGTGGAATTTCCTTCTTCTTATAGATTTTGTAATTCAATCTCTCTGTTAGTTGTTTTCTGCTCTTTGGACACAGCTCTGGTTGATATCAAGCTAAGGTTGTAAATCGAGATCTTGACAAAATGAATGTGTTGATCTCCACGACCCCATTTTGCGACGTGCCTTTCCTGTGAGTTTCTCTTCCTGGTCACCTCCAGATCTGACCCACAGCTTATGAGATTTCAGGATGTGAAGTTGCTTACATGGGGGAAGAGGTGTAAGCTTTTATGGCGCGTCATAAAATTACTCCCTAATGGGAAAGTGATCATTCTCGTGGAGAACTTTTCTTCAACTTAGGTAGATGATCAACAGAGTGGGACTCTCTGCTATTTCCTTCCTGTTTTCTCCTGACTCTCAGGTTTAACCATTACCAAATAAGGTAAATAAACGGCAGTTGAGCTGACCCCATTGGTGCAGGATTAGGGGAGGACATGATTTTATGGTACCTCTGGGGATCTCAAGATAGGATAAAAGGTGTTTGTAAAAGAGGAGCAAGTTGTTCTCCTGCCTTGATGCTGGGCAACCACAGAGGCCTCTGGTTGTGTGACTCAGAATTTGCTTCTTCATTGTTAGAATAAATAGTAATTTTGAGACCAGATATTGTCCACTTCTTAATCAAAGAACCTGGGAAGATGAACAAAAGGATCCAGAAGGTCATCCCTAACAGTCCCCATAGACCTCTATGTTCAGTGCTACAGGCTAACAGGCCACTGTGTAACACAGCAGAAAAACTCATCGTGACTGTATGATTTTGTTTTTGTGATGTCATCAGATAAGAATCTGCCTGATCAATAAATGTAAAGTCGGACTTTAAAACACACACTGAAACATAATGCAAATTCATCTGCTTCACACACACACACACCGTGGCAGATCATGCACATGGAGCCTGCAGGGAGCTGGAATGCTGGACGAGCTGAGAGGCTTATTTTCGAGACAGAAAACAGGCTGCAGGACTGCAGCTGCAGAGACACAGACAACAGACCGACTGAGACAGCAGCCTGATCAATCAATAACCCATCAATGACTCACTGAGGATGTGTGGTGTTTTGAAAGAGACCTGTGACCACACACATGACTACGTGTTGCCTGGAGACCAGAATCCCCCCTCAGTGCTCCAACACGTGCTCATGTTGTTGTAAAGGGTCAGTCTGTGTCTGTGTGTGACTCCTGAACTCTGCTGGATCAGTGATTGATTGATTTCTATAGACACTCGTCATACGCCAGCCTTTAGCTTTAAGCTGCTACATTAGCTTTGAGCAAATGAACCTGTTGCTGTCTGAAAGCGCCCCTCTTTGTCTCAATTTTCTGAGGAGGCTGTGAGTCTGAGGCGCTGATGGAGGAGGATGTTGAGGATAATTGGTGACACTGAGGCCAGCGTGGTCAGCTCAACATGGAGGGTGACGGAATGAAGACGAAGGGACAGTCCTGACCTGCAGGTACTGAGCCCGAGCCCACCTCCTGCTCACTCTGCTGCTCTGGAAAAACTGATCCGAGTCTCCTCTGTGTCCACATACTTCTGCTCATGTGTGCGTTGTGTGATGTGTGTTTGTTTTTGCTCCAGATTCTGCTGAGCTGTGTTCACTGGACCATCAGACTCATCAGCATCATGAAGGCTGCAGCTATTCCAGTGAGTTACTTCCAGATGTTTCAATCCCCCTGCTGCACCTCCTCCTCTCCCCCTCCTCTTCCTCCTCCTCCTCTCCTCCTCTCCTCCACCACCTCCTCCTCTTCCTCCTCCTCCTCTCCCCCTCCTCTCCTCTGAGGAGAAGCAGGACCTCCCTCCTCTGCAGAGACCGGATCAGAACCCTTTATTTAACCATGTCTGCTGGGACGCCATCAAGCTGCAGCGTCCCCGCAGACATTGCGTGGTTAAATTCCCAGAATGGAGCTGAAATAAAGGACGAAGAGGGCAGAGCAGAGATCAGCTGGAACAGAATATTTTTCAGAGGTTCACTCTTCATTTTTAACACTGACACTTTCACCTGTGAACCTGTGGACTCACTCAGGGTAAGACTGTTTCTGTGCAGCTTCTGAAGACCAGTCTGATTGTAGTAGTATATAGTTGTATGTGTATATAAAGAGTTTTTGCTTGTGTTTATTGTATTTATTGTTTTTTGATATGCTGCTACAGCTTAATTTCCCCACAGGGATTAATAAAGTAAATATCTATCTATCTATTATAAAAGGATTGAACTCATCTTTTAGAACTCGTCTCCTCTCGTTTGTAAACTTGGAGTTGCAATGAGATCCTCCTGATGAGGAAGATGAAGATGAAGGTCCTCTGAGCAGCAGCACAGTGTGGATGTATTGATCTGCAGCGACAGTATCTGCTTCAGCGTGGAGGCGCCCTTCGCCCCCTGATTTATAGCCCCTCAGACTGAAAGTGAAAGCCTGAGCCCCTCCCCCTGCCCGACTGCACGCAGAACATACATGTGCAGGAACACACACACACACACACAGAGTGATTGCTGTTATGCAGTGGAGTGTTAAGGAAGTGTCGTCCTTGTCTCAGCAGCAGTTTTGTTGTGTGTGTGTGATTGGCTCAATGGAGGAACAGCTCTGGATGTTTCACACCAGCATGTTGGCTCGTACACACACTGTTGTGTGTGTTCAGGTCTTTATTTGTCTCCAGTACGGAGAGAGACATTGTTGTGGAGGGGGACAGGACTGTTCTAAAGTCTTTGTTCCTTTCTTGTCCTTTAAAATGTTTTCAGCCTGATGAAACAATGCAGTTCCCCTCGCTGCCTCTGGGAGCTCCCTCTCTGTGTGACTCGATCCTCACAGAGTCCTCGTCAGCTGTCCACCTTCACAGCAGACTGCAGGGGACTGGACAGTGTCTCAGGTGTGTCCGTTATCTCTTTATCAGGGCTGCTATCAGCTCTGCTCATCCTCACTGCTGTAAAGGCATTTGCAAAGCAAACATGGAGCAGGAAGTGAAAGACGGCGAGCAGGATGCTGGTAATAACTCAGCAGTCCAGGTGGCGTGCACATGCAAACAGACTCTGATAACATTGTCAATGATCAATGATCTTCATACATCAGCCCTAACGGTGAAGCTGATAAACTTTATGACTGTTTGTTTAGCATCATAAACAATCACAGGACCGATGAGCTCAGCCTGTTTGAATGGTGACGGTGTCCTGCTGTAGATGGGTGGAGGCAGCTGAACCACCCTCTGTAGCTTCTGACTCCTGACATTATGCTGCCCTGTTAGCACTGTTAGCACAATGCTAGCTTACATGCAGAGACAGAGCAGGCTCAGATGAACATGGAGGTCCTCCTGTTGGTCTCCGGCCTCATGGAGCGCTGAGTCTTCTGACAGTCAGGGGTTAACCAGCTGTTCAGCTGTCTGAGACACTGAGACATCAGTGTGTGTAGCTGCATTCCTCAGAGGAAGCTGATGTTCTACCTGTGTCAGACGCCGCCGCCACATGAGCAGCTGATGTGACGTCAACCTCCAGCAGAGCTGTTAGCTCCTGAAACGATGTGACAGACATCTGAGATAAGAAGAGACACAAAGATACAATCTGAGCATGCCTGAGCACAGAGAGCATCCACAGAGGACGTCCGCAGAGAGCGTCCACAGAGGGCGTCCACAGAGACCGACCACAGAGAGCGTCCTGAGAGAACCTTGAGTCCTTGGACCAGAAAGTGCTGAAGCTGGTTTCTTGCTGTGAACCCTAAGTGACGCTCAGCAGGAGGCGGAGGAGACCTTCAGAGACAGGTGGAGGGATGAAGGCGGCGCCGTCAGAGCTTCAGCTTCAGAGACAGGTGGAGGGATGGATGCGGCACTGTCAGACCCGCCAATCAATGAGCGGTTTGATAATGACAGAATCATGAAGCCCTCAGGAGCAGTGACCCACTGAGTGTGAAAGAGGACACAGTTACAGATGAGTGCTAAAAGTCATTAGTGTCATCATGCATCTGCTGACAGCGCTGTAAATTACTGCAGAAGCTCAGGGTCCGTGAAAGCTTCGCAGTTCACCTCCTGTAGGGTCAGAGGGGGTCAAGGGTCAAGTTTTGTCTGAAAAGAGCGACGGGGTCACTGCAGGTCAAGGTGGGGTGGGGGGGGGGGGGGTGGGGGTTCCAACACAGGTGGAGAAGTTCAAGGTCTGAAGAAGAGACACTGACAGACCATCAGCCCACTCCTCTCCTCCTCTCCTCTGCTCCTCCTTTCCTCTCCTCCACTCCTCCTCTCCTCTATTCCTCTCCTCTCCTTCTCTGCTCTGCTCCTCCTTTCCTCTCCTCTCCTCCACTCCTCCTCTACTTCTCTCCTCCACTCCTCCTTTCTTCCACGCCTCCTCTCCTCCTCTCTTCCCCTCCTCCTCTCCTCCCCTCCTCTCCTTCTCTCCTCCTCTCCTCCACTCCTCCTCTGGTCCAGGACTCTGCTGTGATCCTCACAGTGGCTCATTTCCCTGTTGTAGTTGTCTCCATGAGTATACACTCAGAGACACAACAATCAGCTTCATGTCCTGATGGACGTTTTATTTCCTGTTTCTGTTGAGGAGGAGGGTCTCACAGTTTATACAGCAGGTGGGTGTCAAAGGGTTAATCAGTTCAAAGTGGCTGCAGGAGAAACACTGAGCCGCCCCTCAGGATCGATCCAGGAAGCAGGAATATGAGGCCCGATTATTCCACCTTCCTCTGCATGGAATTAGGTCCTTGACAAGGACACTGAGCCCCCCCCCCCACACACACACCCTCTCTGGTACAGCAGTAGGTCCCCCTGTGCAGTTTATTAGAACCCATTCATCATCTGTCAGCTGACTCCGCGGGGGGCGTGGCTAGCTGTCAATCACCTGCAGCTAATTTCAAATTCATTGTGTCCATCATCTTATGCCCTTACAGCCCGTCAGTCACTCTGCTGATAAAGTCTGCTTCCTCCTCTGGAGCTGCTTCAGTTACCCAGAATGCTTTGCAACACCAGCTTGATGGCTCCAATTATCTAAAAGCAGCTGAACTGAATCTCTGCTCCAATCAGAGAATTCCTGCAATGTGAATGTTTGTCAGGCTGGTGCGCAGCAGCAGAGGTTCTGTCATATATCTGTGTGAGTTACTTCCAGGGAAACCTGAATGTCCTCACAGAGCGGGGGGGCGGGGCGTCTACAAGGTCAAGGGCCGACCGGCGGGGCTTCACCTCTACATGACGCCTTCACCGGCAGCTCCTGACACTCAGTCAATTACATCACTGAGTAACAGCTAGCGTAAAGATGCTAGCATGTCCTCTGACATGTCCTCTGAGGTTTATGTCCCTGTAAACGTCCTCCTAGTCTGTTACAGGGGCCAGCTGCACAGCGTCTCTGCCTCACATAATGATGGTCTTTTGGACAGGAGGACTCAGCGCTGGCTGATTGTTACCTCTGGTTTGATCTTTGCTCCCCCTCATCTCCTGGTGTGTGAATGGACAACATGGCGGCCGTTCTCTCTGCTCAGTGTGAGTCGTTCTGACAGAAAGTTCTGCAGGTCAGAGCGGCTGTGTGGAGGTGAACAGTCTCTAGACCTGGAGGAGACAGAGGGTTTGAGTTTCAGGAGGAGGAGAAACCTGAGGATGTCTGAGAGGCAGTGAAGGACAGAAAAAGACAAGGACGGGCCGGGTGACCTCTGCCGAGCGGAGACTTGATGCGGAACGGTTGGCTCGATGTGCTGTGGTCAGGATGCACAGGATATTTCTGTCAGTGGGCATCCTGCTTCCACTGTCTCTGAAATTCAGGTTTAATTTACTCCACCACCTCCACCTGGAGCACAGATGATCAACACTTCTGCAGCTTGTCTTAGTTTTACCGTCACTTTCAGTGACCTTTAGACCCTGTGTGGAAGCCGCTTCAGTCAGTGTGAGCGTGAGAGGCCGCCAGGTTATCAGAAACATTGATCGATTACTTATCATTCAGATGATGTCATAGATCTATAGAGATAAAACTGTGTGCATGTTTTAGGCTTGAATGGAGCAGCCGTGTCATTGGCTCATTGTCATTGGCATTGATCGTGGTCGTGGACAGATGGTACAACATTCACCACCAGACATTAGATAATCCAAATTTCAGACATTAGATAATCCAAATTTCATCCATCTTTAGCTAATTAGCGGTGAACAGCTAATATTGTGATATTCTCTGATGTTTCTGACCGCACACGTCACGCCAATACGAAGCAGGCATGTTTGCTGAATTACTTTAGCTTGTTGGATTATAATCTGAAATGCCAGCATGACAGTTAGCAGTATGATGTTTACCATTTAGTCAATCTTGGTGGATTAGCTAATAGGTGAAAATATTATTATTGCTTCTGCTCATTGTATACATATTAGCGTACAGTTCTTAGCATACATAAGTTTGCCAATAGTATGCTAACCTTTGCTATCAGCCAGCCGAGGCTGAAGGAAAGTCATCCTGCAGGTTTTAGAATGTTAAAGTGTCGACCTGATGGTGGCGCTACAGGAACAGTAAGGAGTGATGAAGACTCATTGTCAGGGCAACATCTGCACAACTCTGTACTCACACACACCCCTACATGACTGCCAAAGGGTGCGTTTGCTCCATCACATTAGGATGCGGTTACACACCACTCACTTCAGACAGATGATACGAGCTGAGCTGTGACCTCCTGTGATTGATGTCGGAGCTCAGAGTTGCGGCGCTCCTGAAGCGACAGTGCCTGGGTCCGAAATTGGAGTCAGAGGTTGATGGTACTTGATGGTGGTTGATCAGTGAGGCTTCACATGCAGCACAGAGAACGTCATGGCTGCTGTCTCCATGACGACCACTCATAGCCGCACAGCAAGATGTTTGGCTCCTAAATGGAGCATCCTGGATTTATGAGCTGTGCTGTAAACAGCCAGCAGGGGGAGATCTCCTGTCCCCTGGACGTCTACTCCACTCCGTCTGCTGTACCGTCTCTGATGTTTGTTTGGTTGCTATGAGCTGTGGAGAAGCCTGACCTCTGACCTCTGACCTTAGAGGCCGAGACAGTCACTGCTTCATCAGCTTGAGACCTGAAACTGCTGCTGACAGCCAATCATCTGTCAGCAGAGTGCAGAGGCTTAAAAAAGAAAACGGCTTTGAAGTGAGGGGTCCAGGTGAAGCAGGAGGTCCTAAAACCTCCCAGCTGGTGGTGAAGGCCCGGTCGCTCCTCTCATGTCTGAGCCCGGCTAATCAGAGCCGTCCAGACTGAGCGTGCTCTCTGCTGCTCTGCTCCAGGCACACAGTTGCCATGGCTACCGACAGTCTGGCACGCAGGTAAACACCATCCCTCCCCCTCCTCCCCCCTTTCCACCAGTATGTCCTCTCCGTCTGGGGGAGGCGGTCTGTGAATAAATTCAGTTTCTTCCAGAGATGGGCCGATAAGGTGGCTGCAGAGGCTGACCGCCGTGGTGCAGCCCTGAAGGGAGGTTTGGACTCAGTGGGGGCGCCTTTACCAGCTGCTAATGTCGCGGTCACATGATGGATCTGTGTTTGAGTGCTGTGAGGCGTCAGGTCTGAGCGGCAGCAGCACGCTATCCTCCTGGTGTGACCGTGGAGATGAATAGTGGCTGCTCAGGTGGTCAGCGGGGCCTCATCCCAGCTCACCTTGCAGCGTCCTGCCTAAGCCACACAGACAGAACACCTCCAACCAGGACGGCTGCTGGTCCCTGCAGCTCCCTGCTGGACTCAGACCAACAGCCAATAAACCGTTAAACAGGTCCCTTACACACGGTGACATCATAAGGAGAGCCGCCCCGACCCCCCCACAATCAGTGACCAAACTGATTGATCAGCAGGCTAATCAATGGTGAGAGCATCCTCTGCTGTTAGACTAGTCCCGATGATCCACATGGAGCTGAGTCAGTCCTGATTCAGCACTCGCCGTCCTGTCGGCTCTCGTTTCCTGTGCAGAGCGGCCCTTCCTTGCCACATGGCCCAGAGCTGGCACAGGTTTGCGGGTTGCCGCTGTGCACCGTCTGCCTGATGAACCGTTATGTAATCTGTGTTCATGACGGACTCTGAGGCTGCAGTCAGAGTGTCTCAGTGGACAGACGTGGTCCTCCTGACCATTTGTCTCTGAAGCGATTTCCATTTTTTTTCATGGGCTGTTTTACATCTTTGTGTGTGTTTTGATACACAAAGATCTACAAAGACACAAAGGTTTTGTTTCCTCTGTGGTTGTTTCTTGTTCATTGTTCCTTTTTTGCATGTCTTTGTGGTGGTTTTGCGTGTCTCTGGTGGTTTTGTGTGTCTCTGTGGAGGTTTTGCGTCTGTGGTGGTTTTGTGTGTCTGTGGTGGTTTTGCGTGTCTCTGTGGTGTTTTTGCGTGTCTCTGTGGTGGTTTTGTGTGTCTGTGGTGGTTTTGTGTCTCTTTGTGGTGGTTTTGTGTGTCTGTAGTGGTTTTGTGTCTCTGTGGTGGTTTTGTGTGTCTCTGTGGTGGTTATGTGTGTCTCTGTGGTGGTTTTGTGTGTCTGTGGTGGTTTTGCGTCTCTTTGTGGTGGTTTTATGTGTGCGTCTCTCGTGTCCTACCTTGGTGGTCTCCCTGGTTCTTGTTGGGCAGTACGTGGTGTACCTCCTGTGGTGTTCTGAGGCGTGTTCGGTGGCCTGGTGGTCTTGCTCGGCCCCCCCTGGCACAGCCAGCTGTTTTCTGATCCTAGCGTTCCCAGAGCGTTTGGCTGGCGCTGCCACTGATTGATGGAGCTATTCTTATGTCTGACCTGTTACGTAAAGAACAGTCAGACCCTAAAAATACGAGCAGGCTTTTCAGGACATTCATTGTTTGCTTTAGCACAGGAGAAGGAATCTGGACCCATCAGTCACTGCTTTAATCAGCCGGATCTGAAACAGGCAGATTTAACCCTTTAACGCGTTATTTGACTGGAAGGCTGCTGTTCAGGTCAGGTAAAGGGTTTTCAGTGCAGAGGGGGTTTCTTCCTTTCAGCTGCAGGTCTTAGGTCTGTAGGTGCTTCAGCTCCTCATCACACGGTGCAGCAACAATCACCTCAGGGTCATTCAGACAAACACGGCCGTGTCAGGACAGCTTCTGAGTATTCATGAAGATTCAAGTGAAAACATGTTCAGACTTTAGTTTTAGAGCAGCAAACCATCAGGAGCTGAAGCATCAGAAACAAACACTGGTCACACACACACAGACAGTCCTCCATCTTGGTTGGAGCAGTGATTGTTTGTTTTGGGTGCAGCTGACGGGGCTTCCCTGTGAAGCAGCGTAATCACAGAGCGATGACAGTAAATCAAATAAACTGGATGTGATGTGACGGATTCTGCATCGACTGGGTAATTATGTTCCCTCCACACAAGCTCTAATGTGCCTGTTGTTATTCCCTGGCTGTGTGTGTGTGTGGCCTGGCAGCTTCATCAACCGTGCTAATCGAGTGTGCAGAGAGGTCACGGCTGCACACGTCTACCAGGCCTGAACACATGAAAATAACAGAGCAGCGTCAGCACACAACCTGAACGGAAAATAAAGGCGAAGGTGTCGCGGTCCTGAGGGAGGCGCTGACGGTGAACACAAGGACACGCTGCGGGAAAACAAGCTGCTCCTTACGAATGAGGAGGTTTCCGAAAACTAAAGAGAAATGGCCGACATGAGACATAAGTCTGGATCCTCTCCGTGTGAGGACATGTGACCTGACTGAACACAAAGTGGGCTCATGTTTCAAGGCACTGATGCGGACCTGAGACTGTATGTGTTGATAAGCAGCTGACAGATCCTGGGCGAGGCTCTTTATCTCTGCAGAGGAGCTCCTCCTGATTCATCTTTAATTGATGTTATTGACACTTTAAGCACCTTTGAATGCGTCCTCCTAATGATTAACAACTAAACAAACACCACAGAGACACACACAGATCAGAGGACACTTTCACTTCCTGTCCAGCTTCAGAGCTTCCTTATAGTTGCAGTTAATGCAGACAGCCTTTCAGAATAAAAGCCCACAGTGAAGCATGGACTCTGGTAAGAAGAGTCTGCACTGACTCCCAAAGCAGCTGCACTACAACCAAACAGCAGCAGCAGCAGGCAGCTGGAGGTGTGAGGGTGAAGGTGATTGCTCAGAGGACACCACTGTCTGCAGATATTACACACATCAGGAGTCACTCACCTCCGCGGATGCATTAGGAGATTACATTGTTCACTACAGCACCTCAGCATGCGGACTGATGGACCCCCCCCCCCCCCCCCCCCCCCATGCAGCTAATGGTGATGGAATTCACATGTGGCAAATGACCAACACCTGCAGCTAGTAAAGGGGCAGGGCTTGTAACAAAGCAGTAATTAATACCTTATTTATGTATGTAAAGTTGCAGATCAGTGATTCAAAGTGCTCAGAGTGACCAAGCTGTTACTACAGTAACCACAGTCAGATACCGCCACCCAGCTCGGTGTTCCAGGTCAACATGGCGGCCGTGTTCTTTGTATTTCATCTGATTTGGAGCAGGTTCCATGAGGACCCGCCTCCTCCAGCTCTACATACGGAACACACAGAGTTAGTGTGTAAAACAGAATGAGGACATGGATGTAATGACACATAAAGTGGGACACGTCCCCACTGGAGAAACCCTCCACTCAGAGAGAGCGTGGCATCCTGAGGAGGCGTGGAGGCTTTGCTGGGTGTGGATGTGTCCTTTCATGGTTAAATGACTGGCACTTTAAACAGGACCTGAGCCACAGTTTGGGATCTGTCTGATCTGAAGCTACCTTTACTTACAGCATGTGGGGCCGTCTTATTGAAGCTGACATGTTTCTGCTCCAGGCGACCTGCTGCCCTCCAGGAGTTCTGCCATTTTTCATGTCAGGCATCTGCAAGTGATCCAGAGCTGAACGGGTCAGAACTCATGTTCACCAACATCCATTACAATGACAAGGAGACGCCTTTAAATGGTGGGAAAACCCCTCCACAGATATATGAAGAGTGGGGGCAGATTATCTTTACTGATCAATGAATTTTGTGTGATTGATCGTACAGTGACTTTGATCTGGAGGCTGCTAACTGTGCTAGCTGCTCCGCCATTTTCCTTCCAGTTTTTATCACTGCTGTGTTTCATTTAGTTTCATTTTCTTAATTCTTGATGTTTGTTATTATGAATCTGTGTTCAGTCGGTGGGTGTTGTGTGATGATGCAGCTTCCTCTCTTGATCTCCGCTGCACGGACTCTGTTTTTTTCAGCATGGCAGCGACACTTTGACCTCACTCTGGGGAGGCGGGATGTGGCGTCCACCTGTAGGTTATGTGTCTTTGGCCTTGACAATGAGCCTCAGAACCCGAGTGACGCCACAGAGGGTGTATTTACTTCCTGTCATGTGATTGGGAAACGTGCAGTGTTTTAGTCCTGGTGTGTTTCTGTGTCAAGCTGTCAGTGACTCCTGCTGACTTTTGTTTGTGAATGACTCCCTCTGACTCTCCCTCTCTCTCTCTGGATCTCCCTCTCTCTCTCTGGATCTCTCTCTAGATCTCCCTCCCTGGATCTCTCTCCCTGGATCTCTCCCTCTGACTCTCTTTCTCTCTGGATCTCCCTCTCTGTTCCAGGCTGAAGACTTTAGTCTGTTTTTGCTCCTTGTGTCGTCCCTGTTCTCTGCCTCGGGCGATTCCATGGGAAAAGAAAGTTTTCCTGCGGCCCTGGGAGGAATCCAGCTATTTTAGGAAAACACGTCACCGCTTTGAGCCGCAGCCCAGAAACTCCTTCTCTCCTCAGCCTGGACTCCCTCTCCGGACTTGTTGCTGGATGCTGCTTCTGTCTGCGCGCACAGAGCGGCCGCGGAGACATGACGGCTCGTGCACAACTTGTGGAGCTCGGTGCTGAAGCTGCAGCGTGACATTGCAAAGCGCGTGTGTGTGCGCGCTGGATGGAGGAGCACGAGCCGCTGCGCCACAGGTATTCACCCAGCAGCTTCCTGTCTGACATCTGCACGTTTGCATGAGCGCCTTCGATGTAGCTACATGTTCGTTTGTGCGAACATCGCGTTATATTTCACACAAACAGCAGCCCACGTGATAACCTTGAGCCCGCGCCACGCTGGAGACAACAGGTTCATTACGCACGAGACTCTGAGCACACACAGCCTCCAAAATCTGATGTTTCCTGTTCATTTGTTGTTAAACGTCACATTCATGCTGTGTGTGTGTTTATTGCCCTCAGTGAGAGCGCGCGCACACACGTCAGCTCGGGGAGGAAGAAGCCTGCTTAAAATGCAGTGAGTGTGACAGCAGAGTCCAGACTACAGCAGCGCGTGGACAGAGGACAGGGGCACCAACATGCCAGCGGAACCTGCCTACCCGCAGACGTGACGCCGACGCACGGACACAAAAGCGAGTGTGGCGCGGAGCCACTGAGCTGGTTTCCAAATACGCGCGGAGGTGTCGGAGAGGGAACAGAGACTGAGGAGCGGGGAGCGTCGCCCTTGTCTGGGGGGGAAAGATGACAGTGGTGCCCGGAGATAACCTGGATGAGACTGTGGCACTGGCCGCGCTGTCAGCCCAGGATGTGTACGACCCAGAGAGAGCCGAGAACCAGGAGTGCTGCGAGCGGGTGGTCGTCAACATCTCCGGGCTGCGCTTCGAGACGCAGCTGAAGACGCTCGCCCAGTTCCCCGCCACCCTGCTGGGCGACCCGCGCAAGAGGATGCGCTTCTTCGACCCGCTGAGGAACGAGTACTTCTTCGACCGGAACCGACCTAGCTTCGATGCCATCCTCTACTACTACCAGTCCGGGGGGCGGCTCCGGAGACCCGTCAACGTGCCCGTGGACATTTTCATGGAGGAGATTAAATTCTATGAACTGGGAGAGGAGGTGATTGAGAATTTCAAGGAGGATGAGGGCTTCATTAAGGAGGAGGAGCGGCCGCTGCCCGAGAGCGAGTTCCAGCGGCAGGTCTGGCTCCTGTTCGAGTACCCCGAGAGCTCCGGACCCGCCAGGGGGATCGCTATCGTCTCTGTTCTGGTTATCCTCATCTCCATCGTCATCTTCTGTCTGGAGACTTTACCAGAGTTCCGAGAGGAGGCCAGAACGTTTGACGAGCAGCTGACCGTGAACGGAACCACGCGCGCCAAAAAGCCCAACCCGTTCACAGACCCGTTTTTCATCGTGGAGACCCTCTGCATCATCTGGTTCTCCTTCGAGCTGCTGGTCAGGTTCCTCGCCTGTCCGAGCAAGCCCGCCTTCTTCAAAAACATCATGAACACCATCGACATCGTGGCCATCATGCCGTACTTCATCACGCTGGGGCTCGAGCTGGCGGAGCACCAGGGCAACGGGCAGCAGGCCATGTCTCTGGCCATCCTGCGGGTCATCCGCCTGGTGCGGGTCTTCAGGATCTTCAAGCTGTCCCGGCACTCCAAGGGGCTGCAGATCCTGGGGAAGACGCTGCAGGCCAGCATGAGGGAGCTGGGGCTGCTCATCTTCTTTCTCTTCATCGGAGTCATCCTCTTCTCCAGCGCCGTGTACTTCGCAGAAACGGATGACCCGGAGTCGGGCTTCAACAGCATCCCGGACGCCTTCTGGTGGGCCGTGGTGTCCATGACCACGGTGGGCTACGGGGACATGTGTCCGGTCACCATCGGGGGGAAGATCGTGGGCTCCCTGTGCGCCATCGCCGGCGTGCTGACCATCGCGCTCCCGGTGCCGGTCATCGTGTCCAACTTCAACTACTTCTACCACCGGGAGACGGAGCACGAGGAGCAGTTCCAGTACACGCACGTGACCTGCGGCCAGCAGCAGCCGCCGTTCGGAGAGTTCAAGAAGAGCGACAGTAAGCCGTCCCTTTCCCAGTCGGACTACTTGGACAGCGAGGACGCGGACTCCATCAAGTACACCAACTGCAGCCCGCACAAAGCCTACACCGGGAAGCTGACGGATGTATGACCGCGGCCGCGCGCGGAGGGAGGCTCCTAGTGGCGCGCCGTGCTTTGAGTTCAGGTTTGGCTTATCAGAGGGACTCACTTCAAACTGTGGATGTAAACAGACTAACCGTCTTCCATTACGCGCGTCACGAGTCAGCCGGATGTAGCACTTTAACCTGATCATTAATGTCTCTTAGTAATTAACGTCCCGCCTGATGCAGACCTAAAGTTTACATTTGATTCACTGTCAGCAGAGACTCAGCACAGGACCACACACACACACCGGCTGTTCCACCCTCTGTGTTTCCACTCAGGCTCACCGGTGGATCAGATGATGGTTCATTTCACTCTGCTCTTTGTGTCATTGTGGAATCAGACGCATCATTTCAAGGCCAACAGCGCCCCTCTGTGGGTGAAGGGAGGACCTGCACCATCTCTGCTGGATGCAGTTTCTATAGCAACCTTCCAGACTTTTCTGTATTGTCTGCCACAGGACTGAAAGGACACACGGGCCGCAACCGGAGAGGCCACAAAAACCCACCATGTTCTGGAAGTGCCCATGACCAGACAGACAGAGAGGAAGACAGACAGATGGACGGACAGACAGATGGACAGATGGACAGACGGACGGACAGACAGGCAGACAGCTGTGAGCTCAGCCAGCCGTCACTCTGATCATTTCCACATTCAACAGCTCAATAACATAAGAGTCTAGTTTTGATTATTTAAACTCGTCAATATGTATAATACAGAATTCATATTTTTGTGCTTTAAGCAGCAAATGTCACTGAAGCAGAAGTGAAACATGTTTTTAAATAAGCTGCAGCTCAGTGAGACAGGCAGAGGTCAGTGATGTCATTCAATGATCAAGGTTGATCAAGATGGGGTTCGAACCAGATTTCGAACCACTTTCATCTGCACCTGCTGGACCAACATGGGAAGGACAGATTATAACCAAACCGATAAGAATAAAAGCAGCCACTGTTTGCACTGTGAAGTGTTTAAGTCCTGCTGGATTATTATCTGACAGATGGACGATTGACGACCGATCCATCAGCACAGATGGCCGCCAGAGTCTGGTCCAGACAGGTGAGTAACTTCCCTCTTCAGTCTGTGTGTGTGTGTGTGTGCAGTTTCTGCATCACTTGTCAGTTTCTTCAGCAGAGCCAACTGAAAGCATGAACAGGACTGAAGGTCTCCATGGTTACAGCCTCTCTGTCTGCAAGGCTCTGGACACCAGAAAGACTAACTTCTAAACTAACTTCAACAAAGAGACACAACCAATATGCACAAGCTAACCACAGGAGCACAAGGAGCAAAAACACACAAAGCAAACACACAAAAGACCCACAGAGCAGTGAGGGCTCACTGTTGGATGCTTTAAAGAACAGAAAGAGTTGTTCTCTTTTTTTAAATGATTATTGTAATTATTGCAGCTCTGTTGTCGGCCTGCAGGGGGCAGCAGGATCACAGCTGGATCCTCACTGCATCATTCAGGGACTTCCTATTAGACCCTGAACATCACACAGTGTGTGTGTGCAAGATTAAGGTTCATGTTTGTCTTTATGTCAGAACATTAAAACTAGATTCTTCTTTCTCTGTAAAACACAGCTGGAACTTCATCACTGCTGTCTGCTCCTGTTAGCTTAGCATCGTCAGTCCTTCATCATCAAAGATTTAACAACCCAGTGTAATGAGTTAATCTCACTGCAGGAAATGATGATGCTCTCTGTGGGTACGACAAACAAATGTCTCCGGCCTTTAACAAGCTTTTCTGCCATGTTTTACTACCAGCTGACCACAGGAGGGTGTTCCGCCCTGTAAACACGGCTTTTTCAGTCAGTCCACGTGGAGACACTCGGCCTCCCCCCACAGCCTGCAAAGCTTTTATTTAATGACGTACTGAGAGCGATCCAAACATCAGAACGAGCTCCTTTCCAGGAGAGCAGGTCCTGTTTGGTCCTACGAGCATCTCTCTGTTACATAACGCCGCCTCTCATGTCAGAGCCGCAGCGCCAGACGTGACAGCTCCAGCAAGCATCGCGCGAACTGACCGCCTCCACCCCACAGGCAAGCTTTTTGGTCACAGTCTCTTCCTGTGCAACCCCCCCCCCCTCCTGGCATGTCCTCTCTGAACATATGTGTACAGCCGGTGCAGGCGGAGGTAAACAGGTTTCCCCTTGGATGACACCGCTGCTGTTGACGGCGCAGAGTTACACTCTGACAGCTATTGTTAGCGTCTTTGTCACTGCTTAGGGAATCTGTCCTGAAGCCTCGAGTGGCTTGCAGTGAGTTACTACACACACACACACACACACACACACACACACCCTACCCACTCCTTTTTCCACTTCATGAGAGACAAACAGGCAGAGACAAAAACAGAGCTGGCAGCACGTGATGGTTTCAAACATTTGAAGCCAAATCCAGAAACTACTAAACACCATAAAACTGTGACGGAAACGTCCTCTCACTGTTTACAGCTAATCATCCATCTCCATGAAACCACAGCAGAAGGTTCCAGAAACGGCTTCATGTTTTTGCAGTTCCTCCCATCTCCACCAGAGGCTGGCTCCAAAAGTGAGTCAATCCCCACAGACCTGTAAAAAACTACAGAATTAAAGGCGTGTCATCATCTAGCGTGTGCACATCATGTGACACCTTCATTCAGGTCGAGGGTCGCCGTTATTTAAAGACAGCTGTGACGAATGACAGGCCTTAAACTATCAGTGACAGCAGCTGCTCAGCTCCGGTTGCCATGGTGACCCACCACAACATCCACATAACACCACACTGAGGCGGTGCCGTCAAGCCCAACGTGCAGCAGCGCCCCCTGCTGTGTGGATGCCTGTTTGTTTACAGTCAGAGTTTTTACAGTGACACGCTGGACTCTGCAGTCCTCTGTTCATGTGTGACATTAAATCCGCTTCTTGGCTCTCTTGTAACTAAGACTGGATTTTTTTTACTTCTGTTGCTATGGCAACAGAGAATCCTGCATTCTGAGTGGTCAGAGAGGATTCAGCGTTTGCACTAAATGCTGAATCCTCTGTGTGCTCCTCCCCTGGTCAAAGAACAGAAGTCATTCAGAGGCTGAAGGACATCTGAGATTATTAAACTGTGATGTGTCAGTGTGTTGTGCGTTTGATACACACTGTGTGCGTTTGATACACACTTTGCGTGTTTAACTGCAGGAACGTGGCGTGTTACTTTGTTTGTGTCTCAGAGTCAGTTTGCGGTTGGTCAGGTTAGAGCTGGGTTGGAGTCAGATAGGAGGGATTAACAGGTGACTACGGCTGTTTTGTCCAGTATGGTTAGGCATGAATTAGATTAGGATTGGCATGTGTGACCTTGAAGTCAGATTAGGATTGCCATAGTCGAGGAGAGTTCAGGTTAGATTCAGATTAAGGTGAGGTTTTGGGGATTAGCTCAGAAGAGAATTGTTATGAAGTCAGATTAGGACTGGGATAAAATCAAGATTGTCAGGTTCAGGTTAGAATCAGGTTAAGGTGAGGTTAGAATTAGGATGAAGTCAGATTAGGATTGGAATAAAATCAGGATTGTTGCTGAGCAGCAGTACAGGGTTCAGATTAGGATCAGAAGTCAGACCAGAGATTTGGATGTTTGGGTTTGGGCTCAGATTAGGTTAAAGGTTGATGAGAGTAAACCAGTGCCGGTCCCTGGCATGCTGTGAGACTGTGATATTGATCACGGCGGGATGTGCTGGTCCTTCCTCCTCCTGGAGAACAGTCTGTGTTTGTCTGTGCAGCCAGGCTGAAGGAGGCCAGCTGATGAACCCTTCCAGAATCTGCTGGAGTGAAGTGAAGCTCCACAAAACACACAGAGCAGTTTCACTGGATTATTTTTACAAATTACAGGCGGTGCACAGCTGGTTGGACTGCCTCTGTTTACGGTCCAGCTCACCGGCTGCATGCTTGTCCTGTTTCCGCTCATCACTTCCTGTCTGCAGCGGCTGTCTGTGGATGATCCCAGCAGCGCTCTCACATCCATGTTTGTCTCTGTTTTCCAGGCGAAGAATGACGAGCAAAAGATGGCGCCCCTGTGACCACGGCCCTCCTCTTCCTCATCCTCTGAAGACACACAGCAGCTCTCACTGTGAGCTGTTGGACAGCAGAGGCTCCGAGCTATGACACAAATGTTGGATCACCTGCTGTGTGTCTCCAACATGGCCGCTGGGCCGTGTGTCTGTGCAGAGAGGTGTGTGTTCTGGGAGGGAGCGCCTCCTGCTGGTCACAGCAGGAACTTGTAAGTCCTGCCTGTACGTTGCATATCATATACGAACCAAAACATATTACTGCATGCTTGGAAAGTAGAGCATGTGAAGAGTCCGGGGAGCAGCGGCATCAGCAGCTCGTCCACGTCCTGACACACTCTTGTTCACCGGCTAGATCTCTATTTTTAAACTGCCACACTCCATGTGCTGTATATGGAGAGGAGAGGGTTACCCTGGTGAATTATTTTGTAGATTTTGAACATTTTTGCTAATGTGTTCTAATGTGTTCTGATTTCTTTTGTCCACTTGTTTTTGCCTTGGTAAAAACAAAGCAGCTCCAGCGGGCAGCTCGGACGAATGTCTGTGCAAAGGGTTAGGAAACGGCAGCACGCACTCCTCTGAATGTTTCTGACTGTTTCTGGGTTTCTGATCAGAATGCTGTATATCTGTTTATCAATAAGACCTACCTCAGTGTCTGCTCATTACCCACAGAAGCTTTAACACCGCGTGAGCTGAACGTCACACCTGTGACCACACAGAGGGCTTCTGTCACACACACTCCGGGCCGACAGGAAGCTTCAAACACAAACGCTGTATGGCTGCCTTTGCACATTTTGTTGAGTGAATGGATTTTCAGGGTTAACTGTTATTTTAAAGGCAATAACGTATTGAGAAAAGCTTAATCTGGTTCAATTTTTTTTCCTGGTTTCTCCTAAATCAGACAAGAATATGAGTCAGATGATAATTAATGTCTGCAGGGTGCAGTTCTCTCAAGAGAGCGCCATTTTTCACCATCCACTGATTGTGGGCTCTCGGTCAGGTGGCTGCCAGCTGAGGACCTTTACAGTGCAGCACGTATGATGAAGTACGTCATACGTGCTGCACTGAGCAGGAGCCTGAGCAGGGGTCCACCCGAGACCACTTCAGCAGGTGGGGTCAGACTTTTGAGGTTCTAGCTGAGCTTGTTCTCTCTGACCGAAAGGACGAGTTTGAGTGACTGACTTTGAGGTTTCCCAAAAAGTTTGGCTGTACATCATCATCATCGCCATGACAATGAATTGCAGCATAAAAACAGCCGCAGGAGGTTCAGACTGACTGATGAGCTGTGATGATGAATGTGGTCTGCACATGTGCAGTAACAGCAGACACACACATATAGCAGATACACAGCAGACACACACACACACAGCAGACACACACATAGCAGATATACACACAGCAGATACACACACGCTCATTTCATGCAAACATCATAAAGCAGTAGTGATTCCTGTCTTGTGGGTGCGTCGGTGTGGAAGTGATTTCTATTTTAATTTTTTTTATTTTTCCTTATGATCCTATGATGTTTATTTTGACAATGTGTGACGATCTATTTTTGATAAAATAAATCTGTAATCTTCATGTGTGACGCACATGCAGATGATTTACTTTCTGTTACCTCTGTGTGCTGTTTATGTGCCATTATCTCAACCAGACAGTGTGTGTGTGTGTGTCTATATCCATCCTAAAGTTGTCATGAAGGGCCGGCGCTTTAAAGTCCTTCTCTAAACAGGCGGGTGGTTAGGACAGCATCCTGGGAGGTAGAGGGTGGCCGAAGCAGCAGGAGCACGGGGGAAATATTCAGAGCGAAAACATGTCAGCCGTCACAAATTTACAAAACAAACAAAAAACTAATCAATAAATCAATGAGCAAAAGCATGAACTTTAAAAAGACATTTAAAAGAAGCATCAATGTGGAAGTCTTCCAGGTGTTTATTGAGGAAAAATAATAACTTCATGCTATTGACTTTCAAAAAGTGAGCTGAGTTTTTCTCTGATTATTGACCCTCATTAACTGTCCAAAGAGTCCAAAGGTGCAATAACACATATCTGTAAATATCTGTTTTATCCTCACCTCCCTGCTTCTCTCAGTGGACGTGTGAGAGCCGTGAGCCTCTTTTTCTCTCAAACACTTGTGTGTGACGGAGTTAAACGTCCAGTACAAGAGCAGCTGATCGTTCAGAAATATTTATTCATTGATAAGCAATAATAATGCATGAAGAGTGTCTGATCTTCTTCTTTATATCTGTGTGTAACAATAGTGCCTTAATCATAACATTACAGTTACAATGCATCTAAAAGTACCATAGAAGAAGTGTGTGTGTTAGCTCTGTAGGGACGCGGTCGCGTAGATATAGATCCATGTGTTGAATGTACAGTGAGACGTCTTCCTGCTTAGTGTTTCAATAGAAACGGTGAAGAAAAAATAACACAACAATCCTGCAGAGGCTCAGAGAGGCTGCCGCTGAACAGCTGACCATGTCGCAAAGAACCAACCAGTGAGCGGCAGCCGCGGCCTCTGTGGACCATCCTCCTGCTGATCATGAGCGTGGGACAGGCATGCAGTTAGCTGTAATTAGTTTGATTGCCGTTGCTAGGCAATCAAACTCTTGTTATTCACCCTCTTTCTTCTTTTTCTTCTGTTTTATTCTTCCCTAAGTTGTTTGGCGCAGCGTATCTTCAGCATACATTGACCGATTTCAGCCATTCAACTATCAAAATGTTCATATCACAGAGGACATTTCAACTTAAAGTTTTTTTCAAAAAATTAAGGTTTTTCAAATATTAAGCAATTTCTGTGTCATCTGCCAAATATATCTCCTCTTACAAATTTCAAGCTACAGACTCCATTTTGATCTTAAAACTCTCATTAGATGCTGCTCCATCAAACTTGTATTCAGAACTTTCTAATTCCAAATCGTTTCTGCACGCCAGGCTCTCAAAGTTGGAGTGGTTTTTGAGTTCTCCTCTCCTGTTCAAACTTGCATTTTCTTCAGGAAATGCCCTTTTCTAGTGTTGTGTTTCCATCATACAAATACTGCTGTCTTACTAACACCCCCCCCCCCCCCCCCCACCAAAAACACACACAGCTTACCTGGCAGGGGAGATACCATGACCAAGAAGGTGGTTCACCCAGGGTGAGGCTCAGACATTGCACTCTAGGTTGTGCTGACCCCTGCGATTCCCCAAATGTGGGAATCTCGACTGCATAATTTCTGGTAGTGGGGGACTGCGTTCGCGCTCTCCCCTGATTTTATTTTATGCAATTTCCCCATTGTGGGACTAATAAAGGTTTCCTAATCTTAAGCATCATCATGTATTCTGCAGATATGAGCTCGAGTCTTTTCTCTCCTGGAGGAACATGGCCGCTCTGAGGGCAGCCCCTTCATGTAACACTGAAAACATCACATACTAACATGTCTCTGCATTCCAATGCACACTGACTTTAAAATGTAAAACGATGAAAGATGAGCTCCTCTGTTCCCACAGCTCAGCCTTATCCTTCCTGCAGTGATGGATTCTAAACAGTTATATGTATGATTATGCATCTTTCACAAAGTAACAAAGTACTTGAAGTGTCCACACACAGACCCATGGAGCTAACTGGAGTTGCAGCTGTGAGTCTCTGATGCAATCCATTAAGTTTAACTGTTTAGTATGAAAACCACATGTGTAGTTGTGATTAATAACCAGATCAATAACACATCATCAATCCATCTGTCTGTTCTGCTGTTTAGACTGTGAAGAAGAAATCTGTGTTATTGTAGATCTTTACCTGCTGAAGCACTGTGTGTGTGTGTATGTGAAGGTGTCTGTGTGAGTCTGTGCATTTTCCTGCTTCTGAGATAATAAGGAACCCTCAGTGTTCTCAGTGTTCTGACACATATACATAATGTCCTGTGTGTCGTCGTGTGACAGTTGAACAGTGTGTGTGTGTCGTGTGTGTGTGTGGCTTCAGGTTCTGTATATGCACATCAGAGTCATTGTAGTTGTGACTTTAAAGTTAATGTGGCCTTTTCTTTCTTCATGTAATGATTTGTATGATATGATGTTGATCAAAGTTATTGAGCTTTATGTTTAATAAATAAACTGTGATTAACTCTATAAGCTTCTATCACATTTAGCAGCACCTGTTACCAGGTCTGATCAGACATGAGGGATGAACCACATATCCTGATCAGAGGTCCCTCACTGTTGTACGCCGTCCAGAGAGAGGAGGTTATCTCCTGTTCAAAAATGTTTAGATATTTGACAGCTCTGGTTTCCATAGTAACAGGATCATGTGGAGTCATGGCGGTCTAACTCCTTGACCCCTGTTTGTAAGTCTTGTAGATCCAGCAGATAGCCTGCTCTCTGCTCCTCCAGCCGTCCTGCCTTCATTCAATAGTAATGACGTGAGCTGCAGGGATCCATTACAGAACAAAGCTGCTGTGACGGCCAACAAACGGAAAAACCAGCGCTGAGCACATGGCTGTTAGCGGCAGTGCTGACTCTGACAGACAGACACATACTTATCAGTTACACCTCATTAATCTACACATGCTCATCATTTATGCAGCGTTAGGCCATTTTAGAGATGTTAGCAATTCAACCTGAGCTTTTAGCTAGCTGATAAAGTTAGCATCTAAACATGACATGAATTTCATGATGTTAGCTTCAGCTAACAGTACTTTTAGCTAGTGTTATTTAGCCAGGTACTCCTGGTACACGTTCACAGAATGATGGTGTAATCCTCCGTCAGGTGAGCTGCTCCACGCTGCACTGATTCTGCTTCCTGCTCAGATCAGGTCACTGCTTTAAAAATCCCATCATGCCTCATTAGCATAACTTTTTGACAGCAGCATCATTTGATCAGAGGCTGTCTGAGTGCCTGGACCGACGGCGGGGAGACCAGACCCCTCTGCCTTTGTGTTTGTGAAACTAGGCTCCACTCTTTGTTGAATAATTGATGGGTGGAGGTGGTTTCACTGCTCTGCCGTAGAGAGTGATAACAGGAAGCATCAGTACAGGCAGCGTCCTCCTCAGTGCACAGAGCGGCTGGTCCTCAAGGTGAAGGCGGGCCTTCTCTGCTTTAACTCCTGTTTATTGTACTGTGTACACATGTTCACAGTGACAATACAAACATGCTGATGTTTAGCATGGATGCTAACTTTAGCTATTAAACAAACTGTAGCCATGTTAGCAGCAGAAAGCAGAAATCAGCTGGAACATGCGATGCTAACATTTAGCCTCTGAATCCTGACGCGGTCTCCGGCGCCATCTTTGTTTGTGATACAACCTGACCTACCAATGAACAGCTTACTTCACCTAAACCATCACTGTGATCAGGATCAGCTGAGGGCAGAGCACAGCGAAGCGTTAGCCATCTCCGGTCTGTTAGCAGAGCAGGCCTCACAGTCATCCAGGCGCACCCTGGCCTCCAGATTACTGTATGTGACAGCAGAACTTTAATCTGAGACAACAACTGGTGAGAACGGCGTGCAGGCGTGTTGAAACCTGCACCATCATTCTCAGTGTGGTTGATAGCAGCAGGTTCAGCTCAGACCTCAGTAAGGTTAGCACACCAGTGAGACACTCAGGCTGATCCGAGCACAGAGCGATGAGTGGCTGCTGCTGTGTGCTGCTCACACTTCTGTGAATGATGTTTGTGAACACATTTACACTGATGTGTGTTTTTCTGCAGGCTCGAGGGCGAAGCAAGGTCGACTCCCCTCTGACAGCATTTCTTTATTTTATTATAGTATTTTGGGTCGTACCATCAGTGAGCAGAGCCGGAGGGGGAGGAAAGGAAACACAAACCCACACACACACACAGCGTGTGGCAGCGCTGGCTGCACACACTGCATTGTTAGCTATCATCCCACACTGCCTTTAATTACTTAAGCTGTCACACACTGATGGCTAAACTGCAGCATTTTCTCATTTAGTGAGCTGGCCGACCCCCTCTGGATGTTTAATGGTGCAGACCATCAGGAGCCCCAGCAAAAATAGATTGCAGAATCCCCTCCAAGAAAGACGGGTGATCTAAAAATAACTCACACACACAACGACATGGACGAGGCATGCAGTGTGAAGGGATTCCCTGAAGGTTGCTGCACATTTAGAAGCACAAACATGAGCTGCATGTATGGACAATAATTATGTAGCTTTAATTAATAAACACTGAACTAATGATTCTTCCTCTGTGTACTGTGTGTGCGTGTGTGTTATTTGCAGCAGTGAGTGTATCAGCAGAGGACGGCTCACTTCTGTGGTCATGAGCCGTCCTTTTATTAGTAAATCATAAATGCATTCTGATCTTGAAGAGTTATCCTTTGAAGAGTCTTACAGAGAAAGAAAACAGACATTTTTATACAATTTCTGGAGACGTGATGACAGTAATTCTTTGGGTTCTGAGCCTCAGGTTGGGACCCCCAGCGTTCATTGGTTTGATTATTGGAGCACCTGGAGCTCCCCAAGAGCCCAGCCAGGACCTTCTTCAGGATCCATCACATCATTGTGGGCTGACCGTTTATATTTTAACTGTTTCCCAGAGTGCATCACGTTAGAGTGCAGCGAGGCGAGTGCACAGCAGTGTTTAATGAGGCCCAGCAGCGCTTCTCCTGAAGGCGGTTCTTGGTTTAATGGAACGCAATCATTAGTTCCTATAGGAGCAGACCACACGGCCATGTTGGCACCAACACGTCAGCAGTCGTGCAGTTGGTCCTGTTTCTTCTGTGTAGTACTCTCTTAAATTTGTTTATTTGTTTGTTTTTCCAGCAATAATATATTTTGAGAAGCTGGCCTGGTTACTAATGCTGATAATAATAGTAATATAATAATTGTTCACTGTACGAATGTGGAGAAATGTTTAGTTAGCTTAGTGTTGGAATACCCACAGTTCGGAAGAGACCTTGAACTACACCTGTGTTGTTGCTCTGTTTCTATTGGGTAGCTACGTTGTAAACTTGTCATTAGCCAACGAGAGACAAGTATCCTAACCTACCGGATGTTAGAGGGGGCGGGACGAAAAGAGGGAGAAGAGACGAAGAAGAGAGCGGAGGACCGTGCAGGGTAGGCTAATACGAGTTAAGTTAAGTCTTTAGTCGACCTATGGTGGGCCTCGCACATAAGTCATCTTTCAACAAGATTCATTTGGTCTTTACCTTTTAAACTATAAGAGTATTCCTTCGATCAGACCAGTGTTTTGTGTTTTTTACCTTTACATGTTTCTTCAGAAGTCACGTGATGTTACTGGTGACATGTCTGCCAGCTGATTTTATGCAGGTTGTGGCGCCATTCTCCCACTACTCCAGGTAGTAGGGGAACAGCCGGTCTACAGGTGGCGCTGAGGAATACTCTTATAGTACATAAGTCATCTGTTTTTTTTGTTTCCCCGAGTGGCGTGTAAGCTTTTTTGGAGCTGCTCATTTTCAAAACTTAGAAATCTCGGGCCTCATGTACTTGTGCTAATTAGCTAGCGCTAACTAGCTAGCGCCTAGTGATGGGTTTTCGAGGCTTTGTTGAAGCTTCGACACATGATTAAAGAAAATGGTTCATTGCTCGAGGCTTCAATGACACAGTGCTCAAGTAGGACATCTAGTGGTGAATAAAATGAATTGCGGTGTGTGTTATTGGTTTATGGATTGGTTGGGATTTGAATCGCCATGCATAGTCTCGTTCGACAACACTACATGGTTGAATGGTTTCAGGCTGACACAATAAAATACATTAAACTTTCAGTTTCACTGCACAAAATTGTTATACAAAGTTACATTTGAAGTGGATACATAATAATTAGGGCTAATCCAACGTCCTGATTAATCCAATTAAAATGTTTAACACAACCCGAACCAATCACATGACTTGTATGCCGTTCGAAGCACTCAACTACATCAAACGTCACTGAAGTTGTTCAAACGTCACTAGTCACATGACCGAAGCAAGCCTCGGCACAGTGGTTCAAAACAATTGCTTCATGAGCTACCGCGCATGTGTCGGAGCCTCGGGTGTCAGAGGATCATCCTTACTAGCGCCTAGCTAGCTGAGGGAGAAGACGGCCCCGGCTCGGAGTGTTTGTTTGTTTTCTGTCATCAATGACGCTGTATGAAGAAGGACTCAGGTCTGTGATGCTGATCAGACACAGCTGGATCTTTGCTGCACACGGACTTGGGCCTGGTGTTCTCCAGTACACGGCTTGCTTCTGGACTGAGGGGAGCTGCTGTGACTACACGCCTGAGTACAGACAGAAGACCTGAAGGGATACAAGTGAGCTCCAGCTAGCGCGCCAACGTTAAGGTGCCACAAACTGAGTTTAAAATGCCCAGGTATGATTGTGATCGATCTTTGAGTAGTGACTTAACCATTCTGTATTAATTATTTTCTGATGTTTGATCCTCTGTTTGTGTTTACTTTAGATGGCAGTGTGCATTCTTGTGGTGTAGTATGGGTCACAGTGGGAGAGGCAACATCAGTATATAACTGGGCCATTCTCTTTTAAGTCCTATTCCCTGTTATTGTAAACACATATTAAATGTACAGCCTGGTCGGCCTCATCAGTCTGTCTCCCATGATCAGGTGTTATCAATGACCAAGGGAATGCTCAAAGTTAGGACTGAGTGAGTGGGCTGCATCTGTTTACTTCATATTTCTCTGGTTGGTCCTGAGCACAGCGAGGTCGGCCATGTTAAACAGGGAGACGCTCCACCTCCCCGCTGCACCCCTTCATGTCTCACACACATCATTTATTCATGTCTGCTGACTTCCTGCTGCTTCCTCCCTCCGTGCGAGTCAACCTGCCTCCTTCACCAACACTTTGAATCAAACCAGCTGTATTGACCAAAATAAAGTATCTGTCTTATTGATGGATCTTTAATCGCCAGCCTGCCGGGCCGTCCCTCTTTATCCTGCTGAACCTCCTCCAGCACCAGTATGTCACTGTGGCGGTCGGCCTCCTGCCATCCCGAGTGTTGGTATTGATCCCCTCATTGACAACATGCCCCATTCAGGTCAGTGTTACGATGATGAAAGTGCAGCTCAGACACTGATGTGGTCAGCTGATCCTTTCTTTATTTACACCTGCAGACTGATGGACCGCCTGCGTCCTGCTGACAGATTACAGACTGCAGGAGGCATCCAGGTTCAGGCTTATCGACAAAGAGTGAGAATGAGATCCACATGATTAATAATCAATTAAAAATGAAAACAACATCATTTACTCGTGGCGGACGGCTGCTCAACAGGAAGCTCAGGACTTCAGTGTTTTTACAGCAGCATCGCTCTGCTCTGTGTCCGTTATCTCCTCCCCTCCCCCATCTGTCACTTTGCCTCCCTCTCTCCTCGATGGCTCTCCCATGACGTGATTCTAATAATAGCTCCCTGAAGTCGGCCCCGGCAGCCCCCCAAGGGCCGTGCGTCGGTCTTGAAGGGCACTGCATGAATCGGCCACACTGTTTTCCCTGCATGCAAAGGGGCTGATAAATAACACAGGAGAGAGAAGGGGGAACTGCATAGGCATTATATAAGCATCCCATGTGTTTATGAATTGGCGGGGGGGGGTTGCTGCAAAAAGTGTACCTGCTGCTGAGTGAAGACGGTCAGAGCTGAACAACACAACAACAACACACCAAAAATGGCTGTTAGAGGACTGGGCTTTATGTCTTTACTATAAATGGATGATAGAGTCCTAAAAACTTTCGCCCAGAACTCTGTCAGCTGGGGGCAGGACCAAAACATGTAGCCTGTGTTAGCTGGCCCTTGTTTACATCTTGGGCATGATGGATCCGCCCCATGATAAATTCTTGCCAGTTTATTTCTTGTTAAATGGAGTCTGTGTACCACTTTAAATTGTATTAATGCCTAATACATATAGAGGAGGTGTGTATTAAATCTATTGCCCATCTCCAGTCAGCTTCTGATATGTCCAACTCTAAACCCTCCTCCCATTTTCTTTTTATACTATCAAGAGATGGGGAAGCCACCTTCTGGATATTTCCATATAGCAAAGAAACTGTCCCTTTAAGAGATGGATCTATGTCCAGTAGCTCATCTAACCACCCACTCTGTGGCAGTAGGAGAGATGGGGAGAATTTTTTTTTTACAAAATCTCGCACCTGGAAATATCTAAAATAATTGAGCTTTGAGGAAATTCCATACTCCTTCTCCAGCTGAGCTGCAGACAAGACCTGTCTCTCCAGGAATTCCCTTCTTATCTGGGGCAATGTTTTATTCCAGATAAAGGTGAATATACATTTATTTAATTCTTTAAAGAATGATTTAGGAATACAAATTGGTATTATCTGAAACAAAAAGAGGAACTGTGTGAGGAACAGAATTTATCCTTCCAGCCAATGATAGGGGGAGAGAAGGCCATCTTTCCATATCCAGTTTTGCTTAGCTAAGTTATGAGTAAATAGGTCTTTATACATACTTGTTACATTAACCCCCAAAATAGGTAGATTTATCTTTACATATTGTAAAAGGGTAAGCCTGGAATGATAATTTCCTCGCCTGCATGTTGACTGGGAAAAGAACACTTTTCTCCAGGTTGATTTTATACCCAGATACTCTCCCAAAATCATCAATAATATCAAGGGCCACCGGGATGCTCATGACAGGATTTGACACAAAAAGGAGGAAGTCATCGGCATATAAAGAAAGCTTATGGTTGTGTGCCCCTCTATGTATCCCCCTCAGCCCAGCAGCATTCCTCTGCATTATAGCAAGGGGTGATATCAAAGAGTATGGGTGACAAAGGGCAACCTTGCCTCGTTCCTCGAAATAGAGGAAAAACCTCAGATATTATATTGTTTGTCCTTACCATAGCCTGGGGGCACTCGTAGATTATCTTAATCCACAAACAAAATTTAGGACCAAATCCAAATTTCTCAAGGGCAGTGAACAGATAGAAATACTCTATTCTATCGAAAGCTTTGTGGGCATCCAGGGAGATCACAAGTTCAGGCTCATTATTCTCCTCAGCATTATACATGACGTTGAACAGACGACGAAGATTACCTGAGAGTTGTCTGCCAGTAACAAACCCTGTCTGATCAGGATGGTCATTGTAGGATTTTCCAGTAGAAACTTTATTTCCTGATGTAAGTGTAGGAAGTTAAAGAAAGTGTGTAATAGATGTTCATGACTGTTAGACGTATACATGAATGATGCAACTGCGGAGTAAGTGCAGTTGTGGTGCAGCTATGGCAACAATGTTTGTAGTGTAGCCATAGCAACGTTGTTGCTTAAAAGTGCAACCATAGCAACGGTTTGTTTATATTTTCTGATTGCCTGTTGGAGCCGGCACGAAGCGTCGGTTTTATAACCTAACTAACCTAACTAACCACTAACGTCACCTAACAAACTAACGTAACTAATAGTTCAGCTAAAGGTTACTAAATGTTCAGTTGGAAGTTCGTCCAGCTCACAGTTTATGTAGTGTGTGTGCGTGTGAAATAAAGAGTGTGGAAACTACGAGTTGTATCCGCCGTGCTTGTTCCGACAACCCATCCAGAGGGGAGACTATCGAAGAGTAAATCTGGACAGTTATAAAACCGCGGTCGGAGCCGTGCAAGAGAAGACACGAGCCCCGAGCGGAGAGCGACAGACGGGGATCACCAGACGGGACCGAAGACCCGGAAGGAAACTACCGTCAATTACGTCTTACAACGGGAGAGCTGAAGGCAAGAGCTAACGGGACCGTTGGAAGACGGAGTAATCATCATAGTAGTGAGTAAAGCTGTGTTGGTTACTGGAAGCTACGGAGCTCATAACGTGGCGATTGCTAGACGGAAGGGCTGCTATTGAGCTGTAGCTAATCTGAAAATAAACTGTGACATAGTGATTCAACTCTGCAAAAGGATATTAGCCCACACTGAAGCTGTGGACAGTAACAGTGAGACCATTCAGCTACAAGTCAGTAGTCTGGAGGAAAAATGATGGATAACGCACCTGATTTAGAGAGCTTAAAGCAAGAGCGTGCTAACGCACAACGGAGCTTTACAAGACGAATAAACCGCCTCAGCGTCAGTGCTGGTCGTTTAAGTGAAGCTGATTTGTCAGGTGAATTAACAAAACTGAGAGACGAATACGAGAAACTCCTTGATGCTAGTAATGAGTACATTGAAGCACGGGGGCAAATAGACCCAGCAGATGACAACAGTGAGTCACAGGATGCCCTGGCGAAGAGAGATGCCAATGAGCGAAAGTTTGCGGAAACCGAGCGCTCAGTCTTGGAAATCCTGTGGTCTAAGTATGCAGAGCCAGACATAGATGCTCTTGTGACGCAGTACAAGGTAGCTTTTGATCGGGCTGAGGCGCTCAGGAGAGATCAGAGTGTCTCGTGGAAGAAGCATGATCTAGAAGTTTATATACTGAATAGGAATCTCCAGAAGCTTAGGAGCGCTGTGTATACATGGAAAGATTATCGACCGCATGGGAGGAACAAATGGATGCTCTTTTTATCCTTGGAAGAGGAAAAGGAGCTACTGGAGGATAAGTGGGATGATGAAGACAACAGTAGTGCCAGCGTAGCCAGTGGGCATGCCGAGCCAGCTAACGACAGTATCACAGTTGCTGGTAACACCGCCTTCACCCAACCAGTAGCCCCTGCTACTACTATGCCACCCAGTTCCACCTGTCCTACTGTTGCAACCCTGCCCCCTGGCGGTCAACCTCCAGGTGGGTTTGCAGCTGCCATGTTCAGCCTCCCACAACAGACCCCACAACCCACCGGGCAGACGCAGCAGGCTGGCCGTGGGCCTAACAATGATTTAGCCCAGCCTCCGGCCCGCACTAGCACGCCACAACTCCCGAGTGTTCACACAGCTCCACCTGTCGATATTAGTATGGGACAAGGGAGTAGCTTTCCTCATAGTGGCTTGGGGGTATACACTGGAGTAGACAACAGCTATCAATGGGCTCGACCTAAAGTAAGGTTGACACCTATAAGTTTACCAGAGTTCTCCGGGGATAGGAGGGACTATTGGCGTTGGAAAGCTGAGTGGGAGCGTATCCAGGCACAAGCTGAACCTACAGGGTCACTGGATTGTAAGAAGCTTCATTTGCTAGACAGTGTGGGTGATGAAGTAAAACGCGAACTTAGACTGTTGCGTTGTAGAGATGCAAATGAGATATTCAGAGAGCTGGAAGACCGTTATGGTGACAGAGCGCAAACGGCTGAAGAGATCATGTTGGAGCTACAGTCCCACCCGGCTGTAAAGAATCACCAGCCACGAGAGACGCTAGAGTTAATCCTAGCAGTGGAGCGGGCAGTACTGGACCTCACAGATCTGGGGTGTGAAGATGTCATACATAACCAGTTAGTGATTCGTTCTTTGGAAAGCAAGCTTCCTGACACCATGAAAAGAGAGTGGCTCATGTATGCAGGTAACCCTGTCAACCAGGTTCACCCAGGGAACCGTTTCAACGGACTCTTGCTGTTCTTAAGGGACCAAAAGTCGTTACTTGTGAGGCTGGAGCAGTTACTACCCAGCAAGCCATGGTCTCCCAATGCTCCTGAGAGACCGAACGAAAAAAAGTCAAGAAGTCGTTCACTAAGACAACAGCATGTGAAACAAAAAGAAACCCTAAGCAGGTGCCATGTTCTGTGTGTGGTGATAAGGAACATGGAGGTAAATTGTTTCCCTGCAAAACCTTCAGGAAGGCCAATCTGTCAGAGAAAAGGTCACATGTGGAAAGGGCAAAAGCTTGTGTAAAATGCCTGGACGTTCACAAGAGTGACGACATCTGCACTCCTAGGTTTCTCTGCCGGAAGGAGGAGTGCAACATAGGTGACACTCTGGCAGATCACCACTATTTCCTCTGTCCTAAAGCATCGAAAAGGAAGGAGACCACTGAGAGGGAAACCAAAATAGAGGAAAAAAGAGGACCTCGTGGTCCAACAAAGGAACAAGAGGCTGTGTTTGCCGAGTTAGGATTGACTCCCCACCAGTTGGAAGCTGTCCGAAGAGCCTGCACAAACAAGGCAATGTCAAGAGCATGTTCTGGCAAAGGCCGGATAGAACGGAGTGGTTTAAGGGAGCATCCAGTCCTCATGATGCTCGTACCTGTCACGACAAAGAGAGGGGACAGCCTTGGAGCTTTGGTTGATCTAGCCTCTGACACCAATTATATCACACATCATGCTGCAGAAAGGCTTGGACTGGTTGGCGAGACAATCGCACTTGTTGTGTATGGTGTGGGCAAAATGAAGGTGCGGGTTAAAACAAAAAGATATCTTGTGACGATAAAGGTGTGGACCCCACGAAGAACCTTAAAGTTCCACGAGATGATCTGCTATGGGTTGGAAGACATTGCTAAAGTGGATCACGTGGTGACCTCTGGACAACTGGAGCAGTTTTTCCCTGAAGTTAAACCAGGAGAACTGACTCGCCCAGAGAAGATTGATCTACTAATCAGTGCAAGAGAAGGCCGCCTAGCTCCACAAAGCTTGCGAAGAACCGGTGACCTGGTGCTGTGGGATGGTCCTTTAGGCAAGACAGTGAGTGGCGTGCATCCTGACCTCTTTGAAGGAGTGGAGGTGACCACACAACGCGCGAAGACGCACTTCGCACACTCCATGAGGGCAGTCGCTGTCAAAGTGGAGGAACACTGTGTGAGAAAAATGGGAAACCACAAGAAGCAAGGAAACTCAGTGGAGGTTCATAGAATCGCAGTGTGCAGTAAGGAGGTCCTTGAGTGGTTAAAATGGGACAGCATTGGAGCTGCCTGTGTTCCCATCTGTGGAGGATGTCGTTGTGGAAAATGCCCACCAGGAGGAAAGGAGATGTCCCTAGCTGACGAAAAGGAGCTGGAGATAATAAGGGCGGGCCTGACCTTCAAAGAGAGAGACACCCACAGCAACCAACCTCACTGGGATGCTAAGTATCCTTGGAAAGAAGACCCAGCTTCTCTTCCCAACAACCGGAGGGCTGTGGAAGCAACGTTTCTAAGGACAGAGAAACGGCTCATGAAAGACCCCCTGTGGAAAGAAGCCTACAAGAAACAAGTCCACGAGATGGTGGCGAGAGGGGCCGCCATCAAACTCACCAAGAACGTGATGGATAGTTGGAAAGGACCTGCGTGGTGGGTGAGCCATCTAATTGCACCTAATCCACACTCAGTGACTACGCCAGCACGTCTCGTATGGAACAGCAGTCAGGAGTTTGGTGCGGTTAGCATGAACGGCATTTTACTTAAAGGCCCAGACGTCCTTAATCCCATCAGAGCAGTACTTTTAAGATTCCGCGAGGGTGTGCACGCAGCCATTGGGGACATCACAAAGATGTATAACTTGGTATGGTTGGAGGAGCAAGAGGTCCATGTGCATCGATTCTTGTGGAGAGACTCACCTGAGGATTAGATTGAGGACTATGCTATTGTGAGGGTGAACATGGGTGACAAACCGGCGGGATGCATTGCACAGGTAGCCATGCGTGAGACCGTGAAATTACCCCAGTTCTCCCACATGAAGGAAGAAAGGAGGGTCATTGAAGAAGACTCTTATGTCGATGACCTCCTCACATCCCATAATGACCCACTGTGCCTTAATAAGATCCTAGAGGGAGTGGAGGACATACTGAAAACAGGAGGCTTCTACCTCAAACCCTGGGTCCGATCTGGTCAAAGTGGGAGGCAGGATGGGACTGAATTCAAACCAGTGACTATGCTGTTACCTAACCAACTAAAGGAAGAAGACAACAAAGCCCTTGGGGTTGGTTACCTGGTGCAAGAGGATGAACTCTTTGTGATGGTATCCATTAACTTCTCCAGAAGGAAGAAAAAAATGAGAACGGAGATTGATCTTACCGAAGAAGAGGTGGAGGTAAAGACACCAAATCCCCTGACACGTCGGGTCCTACTGAGCCAGATCGCAGGGCTGTACGACCCACTCGGTCTTGCCACACCCGTGAAGCAGAAAGAGGTGATTCTCATCAGGAGAGCTTTCCAGGAAGCAGGCAAGCTTACTAAAGAAACCTGGGATCCTGGTGGCAAAGCTACGGCGGGTATTGATAGTGGTAACGGAGCTTCTGAGTTCTCAGGAGATGGGAAAATCTCAGCTGGAAAAAGAAAGATAGAGACGCTGTGGGGAGCTGGTCTTGTAGATCAGGTAGACCCATCGAGGTTCAGTTCTCTAGTTAAACTCTGTGTAGTAGTAGGTTATGTCCGCAGAGCTGTGAAGAAGTGGTTGGCCTGTATTGGGAGAGCCTCCGTACCGTCAAAGTGGGAGGTAGTACCGACAGTGGAAGAACTTGAGTCTGCATTCCAAGACTTGTGCCTGGCAGCCCAGGAAGGTGTAACGTTTCCTGTGACGACACTGGATAGACTCGTTGTTAGCAGGGATGAAGCTTCAGGGCTTCTAAGATGCTATGGCAGGGTTCAAGCTGTTACCCAGGAGAGGGTTGGAGTACCCCTACTTCCCTACAACGCGTGGGTCAGCACCCTTCTTACACGGGAGGCCCATGAAACTAACCACGAAGGCGTCGCGGGTACAGTTCTTCGAGTTCCAGACCCTCCTGTACTTGGCTGCTAACCTGTCAAATGAGAGACCAATTGGTGCCAGGGCCCAAGTACAAGATGAAACCGTGGAAGTCATCACCCCTAACTCCCTTCTGCTTGGCCGTGCAGGGCCTAGTGGGGACACCAAAGGGTTTGAGTATCCAACTTACCCTACCGTGCGACTGAGAGCGATCCAGATCGAGGTTGATAAATTCTGGAAGCGGTGGAGTCAGCTAGCAGGTCCAGGCCTCTTCATCCGTCAAAAATGGCACGCACCAGACCGGAACGTAGCAGCGGGGGACCTAGTATGGTTAGCTGACCAGAACGCACGGAGGGGTCAGTTCAGGCTGGGTCGGGTGGTGGAAGCCTTCCCCGATATAAAAGGGGTGGTACGAGATGTGAAGGTGAGGACATGCCAAAGCTGTCCGGTTTCCAGTGGACAATCCAGGAGAAGCCAGGACATTGAGAGTTGCCCCTTCACCATCCTTCACAGGGATGTTAGGAGGCTGGTGGTTTTGCTACCAGTGGAGGAGCAAGAAAAGACTTCCCCACCAGGCTGTGTTCCGGTTTTGGATCCCAGAACGTCAAGAAGAACAATTTGTGTTGTTAATTGATGTTAAAACCACTTTGATTTCTTAGATAGATGTTAAGCTGTAGCACCTCCATATAAATATGAGTGCATAAGTATGGGGTGAAATTTAACATCACTAACCCGACATGCTATAGTGGCCTACTTGGATCTAGAGATCAGTAGGCCAAGTGGGAGGTGTAGGATTTTCCAGTAGAAACTTTATTTCCTGATGTAAGTGTAGGAAGTTAAAGAAAGTGTGTTTGACTGTAATAGATGTTCATGACTGTTAGACGTATACATGAATGATGCAACTGCGGAGTAAGTGCAGTTGTGGTGCAGCTATGGCAACAATGTTTGTAGTGTAGCCATAGCAACGTTGTTGCTTAAAAGTGCAACCATAGCAACGGTTTGTTTATATTTTCTGATTGCCTGTTGGAGCCGGCACGAAGCGTCGGTTTTATAACCTAACTAACCTAACTAACCACTAACGTCACCTAACAAACTAACGTAACTAATAGTTCAGCTAAAGGTTACTAAATGTTCAGTTGGAAGTTCGTCCAGCTCACAGTTTATGTAGTGTGTGTGCGTGTGAAATAAAGAGTGTGGAAACTACGAGTTGTATCCGCCGTGCTTGTTCCGACAACCCATCCAGAGGGGAGACTATCGAAGAGTAAATCTGGACAGTCATCTTAACTAAATAAGGCTGTAAGCTGAAATATGAGTTTACCTGGTGCAGAGGGACCGTAACCTGCTGCCTGAAGGGAGCGGCTCACCCCGGGGTGAGGAGGGTCAGCTGTGATCCGAGCTGCACGCCTCAGAGTCTTGGAGAGGTCTTGGAGAGATGAAACAATATGTTTACATGTTGTTTAAAGGGGCAAATCCATTTTACCTAAACAGACGTAGGTAAATGCTGACTTCATTCCATCATTTCAGCGTGGTCAGGATGTATCAAAGCCCCTTCTCCCACCTTCATAAGGCTCAGCTGCTGCCATCTTGATTGACTGTTGTGGATACTCGCCATTGAGGAGTGAAGAGTTTGTGCCTGGCTGTCAGCTGAGGATGAATATTAAACACTGACATACAGGCTCAGTGAGCTGTTAGCATTAGCAGACCCACAGAACCCTCAGAATATCAGAACAGTGATGAATCGGACAGGTCATAGTTAATCCCTGATCCCTTATCGATCATGTTGCTGTCATTGATATATGACCTCACTATGACAGTTAGCTTTAGCCGCTGCTGCTAACGCTCACACAGCTCCTTGTTCTTAACCAGCGTGTTTATCAGATTAATATTTCATGTGCTTACATCTGATGTTTTACCATCTCCACTCTCCCCTCTGTCTCTGGAGGTTTCCTCTGAGAGGTACGCTGAGCCGAGAGTGAGCAGATAAAAGGGATGTAGGACGAGGTGATGGCTGTGGAGAGGAGAGGGGGAGGATGGAGGGAGGGAGGGAGAGAGAGCGATGAAGAGCACCGTGGAGAAGAGGAAGACTTAATGAGTACGTTGCCCCTGATTCAGGCACGAGCACGAGGTGGGAGATGACAGGGCTGCGTGTTGCCACGTGGGATGAATCAGAACCAGCATGAATCAGAGGCAGCCCCCCCCACCTTCCCTCACTGCATGAAGACCAGAGTACACCAGAGTGCAGCTTGGCCACTCACACCCAGCCTTAATGCAGCACAGCGTTACTGGGAGCAGCAGTTTGAGTCTTTATCACAGTGAAACACAGAAAGCAGCTAAAGCCTCATCAACATGCTGCAGCTCAGACCTCCACCTCCTGCATGAGTCCAACCAGCCGCCGAGGTGACGCCAGCAGATCTCTGCTGCTCTGGAACTGTCACTAACAAGCTGCCTTTAAAATGCAGTAATATCCTGGAGCTAATTAAACACCTAATCCTCACCCATCCTCACCCATCTCTGCTTCCCAGTAGAGGAAAGTGGGGCCTTCAGGAGCTTAGCCTCCATCAGCAGCAGATGGAGGAGCGCTCTACAAAGTTCAAGTGCACAATAAAATTTCCACTTGAGGCACGGCCTGCTCTTCAGTTTCAGCAGCTGTAATCTGACACCGGCCTGTTATAGCAGCAGCAGCAGCCTCTGCATCATCTGACACCAGATAAAACAGTCCGGCAGCGCCACATGGACAAAGTCATCTGAGCTGCATCTGTGCACCGGCGTCAACGTGTGAATACGTGTGTGTGTTCAGCTAAACGCCTGCTTCAGCCTCATGTTCTCAGGGCGCCCTCCTCATCAGGTCTTCATGCTTCCAGCAGAGTGTGTGCCAGCAGGTGTCCTCCAGCTGCATTAATCCCTCTGCAGTCTCAAGGCATGCTGGGACATTTTGGTTAGCTGAAGTCAGTGTTTACAGCGCACAGAAACACACTGCACGGACATCAGACATGTACGGCTGAGAGCTGATCCTGGCTGCGTACACAGATGAAGAAGTGTGGAGGTCATCTTTTGTGCCTCATAGATGCTGTTAAAATACATTTCCCATCATGCAGCTCAGCTCACATCAGTGTGTCCCTTTATGGAACTCATTGTTGATGTTGGTGAGGTGGATTAGAATCATTAAAGCTCTGAGGTCAGAGGTCACAACAACATATGGATTGAAGCTCATGAGAAGTCGCTGCCATGTGTGCAGATTGGCTGCACACGCCTGAGCAAGCAGAGCCATCCCCTGTGTGTGTGTGTCTCCTTCAGGCTCAGGAGGAGGTCGTTCAGTTTTCCACTGATTTAAATTTAGTTTTTCAGGAATTTGCAGCCGCGCGGCAGAAAGTGGGCCAGCTGTCGGACAGTTACAGTGACAAACTAACAGATATAGTTCAGCGCAACCTTCATCCTGGTACAAGGACATACTGTACATTCCACACGGTGGTCACACACTCTTCATCACGCTGTGTGCTCAAAGATGTACACACAATAATCACACAATAAACACTGAACACTGAGTTTCAATGTGCGACTCAGGACGATGCAAATGAATATTTTTAGTTTCATCCTGAAATAAATCAGGTGAAATGGAAACAGTTTTCTGTGAAGCTTTCTGTGTCCCTGAGCTCAGAGCTAAATAGGAGGCGCACTGCCTCCTCTCCTGCCTGTGTCTCTGCTGTGAGGCTGGCTGGGACTGAGTCCAGCTCTTCAGCCAGCTGATCCTGCTGCTTCCTGCCCTCTGCTGCGTCCGTCTGCTGGGCTTTCACTCCTGCTGCCTCCGGCACACTCCAATCTGCTACAGCCACGCAGCAGCGTGTGTGTGTTTGCAGGCTATATGCTTGTAGTATGAACGACAGCTTTGACAACACCAAAGAAGAAGAATGTCTGTGGAGCTGTCCGTAGTGCTGAAGTCTGTCTCTGGGGAGTTGGGTCATGGATGTGCCGCCATGTTTAAACCAACAGAACCTACACAACAACTCTTAGCAAGTTAGCATCTCCTGTGTTCGACAAACAGCCAATTAGAGTCCTCCACTGCCTTTTGAATTATAGCAGTAAATCAATACAGTTATTGACCCTCTTAGGTGTAGTTCAGCAGGATCCTCTTCACTAATAAACTCCACTGATGTTTGAAGCCTGAATATGATCACTAAAAGCTAAAAGCTAATGCTAAGCTAACTACAGTAACAGCAGCTAACACATGACTACACCATCAGCACCATCAGGTTCACCGCTCTGACCTCTTCTACAGTACAAACCATTTAGCCACTTGTTAGCATTTAGCCGCTTAATAGCATGTAGCCTTTGTTCAGACAGTAAACATTCAATTCAATTCAATTCAGTTTTATTTATATAGCGCATATTACAATCAGTCATTGTCTCAAAGCGCTTCACAGGAACCCCCCTAAGAGCACTGTGGCAAGGAAAAACTCCCTTTAAGAGGAAGAAACCTTGAGCAGGACCCGTCAACTTAAGGGGGAACCAGTCCTGCTGCTAGTCAGAGAGGATGAGGGAGAGAGAGAGAGAGAGAGAGGATGAAGGAGAGAGAGAGAGGAGAGAGAGAGAGAGAGGAGAGAGAGGATGAAGGAGAGAGAGAGAGAGAGAGAGAGGAGCAAACATGATACAAACATGATACAGTACAGAGCAAACATGACAGCAAGATGAAACAGTGATTATATTGTAATAGATATCTATATATATCGTTAGTCCATAAGTAGGAATAGTAATTTGATAGCAAGGATGAGCAGCAGGGGCTAGTGAAGTCGATAAGCACAGGAGAGATCAGGGACCAGACTGCAGGTCAGCGTGCAGGTCTTGAGACCTGCAAAGAGAGAGAGCGAGAGCGAGGCACAGAACTACAAGGAAGACAGTAAACACAGATTATGAGACGATATTACCCAGTATGATCCAGACTAAGGAGAGTGGAGGAGAGGTCAGAGGGTGCTCAGAGGATCGTGTTTGTGCCACCCGACAACGTAGAGCAAGAGAGACTTCACGGGCCGGACTGCAGGTCAGCATCCAGGTCTTGAGACCAGTGTGAGCCAGACTAAGGAGAGAAAAGGAGAGGTTAGAGGGTGAGAGGGAAACTACTCAGTGGATCATGTTTGTGCCCCCCGACAATGTAGGCCTAGAGCAGCATAGCTGTGCTACACACTTGGTCTAAGGCTAACTGTACGCCTTACTAAACATAAAAGTTTTAAGTCTAGTCTTAAAGGTGGAGGCAGTGTCTGCCTCTCGGACCCAGATTGGTAACTGGTTCCATAATAGCGGTGCCTGATAGCTGAAAGCTCGTCCTCCCATTCTACTTCTATGAATCCTAGGAACTACAAGTAAACCTGCACTCAGAGATCTGAGTGTCCTATTAGGAACATATGGTACAATCAGGTCCTGCAGATACAATGGAGCAAGTCCATGAAAAGCCTTGTAGGTTAGAAGAAGGATCTTGAAGTGTATTCTTGAGTCCACTGGGAGCCAGTGAAGAGACGCTAGAACAGGAGAGATATGATCCCTTTGGCTGCTTCCTGTCAGAACTCTAGCTGCTGCGTTCTGGATCAGCTGCAGACTGTTGATGGAGTAATGTGGACATCCTGACAATAAAGAGTTGCAGTAGTCCAGTCTTGAAGTGACATTCATCAGTGGAATTTACTGTGTGTGTGTGTGTGGTTGTCATGACCCCTGCTCTGGTTGTGTTGTTTTCATTAGAGTCTTTGGCTTTCCTGGTTATTTGTGTAAGTTTATATTTTAGTTGTTTCCTGTTTTATTTTGAAAGTCTAGTTCCTTGTGTATCTGTGTGAGTTTCCCTCCTTGTTGATTGCCTGGCCTGCCCTCATGTGTTTCACCTGTGTCTTGTTCTCCCTCATGCATTCAGGTCCTGTGTGTGATTAAGTTGTCATCCCGTGCTGCCACCCCGTGGTTCCTCCATGTGGGTTTCTCTGGTTCTTCTGTTTCTTTGTCTGGTTGGTGTTATTTCTTTGGATCTGATGTTTGTACCTTCTGGATTTGGACTTTATGTTTTGGAATAAAACTCTCTCGTTAGTTACATAAGTTGTCAGCATGTTGTTTTGAACTCATATCAGTGGTTGAATAAAAACCTGCTGAGCCTGTGTTAACCACAGACCACAACGACCGTATTCTGAATTTAGCTGATTTTAGCTACTAGAGCCAAAGCTCAGGTGCTAACAGGAAGTAGACTTCACAGTTCACTGCAGGCTGAAACAGGTCACATGTGCTGAAACACTCTTTAATTCTATAAATATTCAGCTTCAGTAAATGTATTTTAGGGCTTAGACATTAAACAATTTTATCCAGTTTATTTGTACAAAGTCTTTTACAATAATTTCTCAGGTTACCACCAAACCCCAGCAGTCTGCTAATGGATGCTGATTGGTCAGTTCAGACCAGCTGCTGTAAAGTAATATTTCACCATGAAGGTCTGTGTGCACCGACTCTTTTACAAGCAGCTCCAAGTGGACACTGGGGGAACTGCAGCTTCCTGGAAGTTCAGATGATCTGAGGCTGAACTCACATTGAAGAAGGCGCTCTGCTCACTTCCACTTTAAAGCTTATTAGCTCCCCTGTGAGGTACACTGCTGATGAATCCTCCTCATGTTTCATCTCAGAGTCTAAAGTCACACAGAGCAGCTTAGACTCTGCTGACCTCACTAACAGAGCACTGAGTCAGATAAAGTCAAATGAAGCATCAGAGCAGCTCCACAGTTTTACTGTATCTCAGACGATGCTGCGAGTTTAATGGAGCACAGATCTGTTTCTCATCCATCATGTGGAGGTTAAATTCAGAGAGCTGTGATTAAGACACATTTTATGGGAGGAGGATGTTTTCTGACAGACGGGATGAGTAAAAATCTCAACATACATATGTAAGAAAGGCTGCATGATAAGGATAAGGTGTGATAACGGGCTTCTTCAGTCCTGCTGCTGTTCTGCTGGGGGATCTGGGTTTTTATGTGTTCAGGACCTCTGTGGGTGGATCTTGTGTGGGACTCACATGACTAAGTTCCCTGTTGGTGGTTAATGGTCAGTTAAGGACCTGAAGCTGTGTCCGGGCCTCCTCTCCACATAGATGCTTCTGTGACTCCTCCGTCTGTCCAGAATGTGGACACTGTCTCTAAGGTGTGGGGAACATGTTGTGTGTTACTCTGTCAGTCATATGTTTGCTATATATTCAGACCTCTATGTTGGTTCCCAGCCTCCACACAGAGGATGTTGATGCTTCCTGTAAATAACGTTGACTTTGTTGTTTGTGTGAAAGTTTATCATCATCACTATTGATCGTTCGGCCGATGCTGCTTTCTGCCTGTTACCATGGCAACGCCGTGGTATTTACACGCACACGCGGGCCTGGCCGCGGCGAACCAGTGAAGCGGGCCGTGTTCGGTACCTGCAGCAGCTTACATAATGTTCTCCATCAGTGACACTCAGACAGACTGTACAGCGCCGCTGTACAGTCTGTCTGCATTGCGTCGAAACCCCCTCCTCTCCTATCCTCTCTCTCTCTCTCTCTCTCTCTCACCCCTCCCTCCCTCCTTCACTCTTCTTTTTTTCCCTCCTCATGAAATCCTGCAATATGCTTCCAAATTACCGGGAGCGCATTATCTCTCCGGCGGACCCGCAGCCTCTTTAACGCCTCTGCGTTTCTTCTTCTTTTTTTTAAAAAACTCTTTCGTTGTTGAACCGCAGCAGACACACAGGGAGCCTCGTCCTGCTGATGCTGCAGTGTCCGGTCCTCCCGTTCCTCCCAGTCCTCCACACTGGGAGCGCAGTGATCCACCTTCCGTCTCCACCATGGTTTCATTGAGCGGTCAGTCCGGATTTCTGCTGCTGAGCCGCATGAAGCCTCCTCCTCTTCCTCCTCCTCCTCCTCCTGCGGGCTGCTCCGGTCGACGCTGAAAGCCTACACCAAGAGGATACGGATGTTGACCAAGACAACATAGTCTATTAATATTTCAAACATACTGTAAGGCGATATCGGTATTAAAGCGCAGGCTGCGGTGGGTGCGCGCAGTGAGGACGGTCCTCCGCTGCTGTCCGGCTCCGCTCAGGTGCGTTTCAGCGGTCATTTCATGATATTTTACATGTACAGTATGTGTGTGTGTGTGTGTGTATGTGTGTGTGCGCGCGCTCGCTCAGAGGCAGCGCAGTAAACTTGGAATACTGATGTATGCGGTAAAATCCAGCAGAGGCAGCGCGAAGGTGCTGCAGGATGTTTTTCTGCTGCTCACACGGTGCGTCTGTTTCATCCACCTGCAGGTGACGGATGAAGAGGATGGTGGTGATGGAGAGGGAGGCTCTGCACAGCTTCTGGCCTCAGTAGGAGCTTCTCCACCCCCCACTTGACCTCACCTCAACGCTGCCTCCTCTTCCCGTCCTCCCCGCCCACCAGGAAGGATGACCGTGGTGTCCACAGAAAACGTGGACGAGACCTCCACCCTGCCAGGTCACCCGCAGGACCCCTACCCGCCCGACGATGACCACGGTGACCACGACTGCTGCGAGCGGGTCGTCATCAACATCTCGGGGCTCCGCTTCGAGACACAGCTGAAGACCCTGGCTCAGTTCCCGGAGACACTGCTCGGGAACCCCAAGAAGAGGATGCGCTACTTTGACCCTCTACGAAATGAGTATTTTTTTGACCGGAACCGTCCGAGTTTTGATGCCATCTTGTATTATTACCAGTCAGGCGGGCGGCTGAGGAGGCCCGTCAATGTGCCGCTGGATATGTTCTCAGAGGAGATAAAGTTTTACGAGCTTGGCGCGGAGGCTATGGAGAAGTTTCGGGAGGACGAAGGGTTTATCCGGGAGGAGGAGCGCCCCCTGCCCGATAACGAGTTTCAGCGGCAGATCTGGCTCCTGTTTGAGCACCCAGAGAGCTCAGGGCCCGCCCGGGGTATCGCCATTGTCTCAGTCATGGTTATTCTTATTTCAATAGTCATATTTTGTTTGGAAACATTGCCCGAGCTGAAGGAGGACCCGAGCGACCGGATACAGACAGTGGGCAACGTCACCATGTACTACAAGGCCAACATTCTGACAGACCCGTTCTTCGTGGTGGAGACACTCTGCATCATCTGGTTCTCCTTTGAACTGATCGTCCGGTTCTTTGCCTGTCCCAGCAAGGCGGCCTTCTTTAAGAACATGATGAACTCCATCGACATTGTGGCTATAATCCCATACTTCATCACTCTTGGGACGGAGCTGGCTGACGACCAAGGCAGCCCGGCGGGGAAGGGCGGCGGAGAGCAGGCCACGTCACTGGCCATTCTCAGGGTGATCCGTCTGGTGCGAGTGTTCCGGATCTTTAAGCTGTCTCGACACTCCAAAGGGCTCCAGATTCTGGGCCAGACTCTGAAGGCGAGCATGCGGGAGCTGGGCCTTCTCATCTTCTTCCTCTTTATCGGTGTTATTTTGTTTTCCAGCGCTGTGTACTTCGCTGAGGCTGAGGAGAAGGAGTCGTTCTTCACCAGCATTCCGGATGCTTTCTGGTGGGCCGTGGTGTCCATGACAACCGTCGGCTATGGGGACATGTACCCCGTGACCATTGGAGGGAAGATCGTGGGCTCGCTGTGCGCCATCGCCGGCGTGCTGACCATCGCTCTGCCGGTGCCCGTCATCGTGTCCAACTTCAACTACTTCTACCACCGGGAGACGGAGGGCGAGGAGCAGGCTCAGCTGCTCAACGTCAGCAACCAGAACCTGGCGTCGGACACCAACTCCAGCCGCCGCAGCTCATCTGTGGTCAGCAAGTCGGAGTACATGGAGATAGACGAGGACATGAACAACAGCATCGACAACTTTAGGGAAGCAAACCTTAGGACTGCCAATTGCACAGCGCCGAGCCAGAACTGTGTAAACAAAGGGAAGCTGCTCACCGACGTGTGAGGCGGCGCCGACGCCAGCCGCTGTAAATATGTACAGAACCCTGGATGCTTTGTTTCCATCGGTGCATTTTATTCTTTTACTCATTCAGACGTGTGAAGATTCAGTGCACACATGATTCCGTTATCATCACAAAAAAAAACAGACATGTTTGGCAATAGTGCAGACGAGCCGCTGTCGGCGACATTTTTCATAAATTAGCCACTAAATTTAGTAAAATGTGCCTTCAAATCCAAGCTAACCGTGTCAGTGTTTTAAAGAAGCCCAGGGGGAGATGGGCATGCTGGGAAATGTAGTTGTTTGAGAGCTGGAGATGAAAATGTCAGCGTTTCAGTCTGTGTGTGTTTAATTTTTGACAGTTTTTGTTCGGATGTTATGGACAAGCAGCAGGGGATGGATGGAACCCTCTAACCTCCTTTAGTTGCCGTTAGTCAGAGATTAATTTGGATTTTTTCAGATTATTCTGTTCCTTTTAGAAGTCCTGAGAGAAGAAGAACAAACAGCATGTAAACAGGAAGGGCCTGTGGCATTCTGGGAACTGTAGTTAAAGATGAACTGCTGTGTTAGACTTATTTTAATGTTTCTGGGTGAGTGAGCAGGTTCGCAGTGTTTGTGCACTTTACATGAGGAGAGTCATAGAAACGACACAGAAGCAGTTGATTTTACTGTTTGTAACTTCAGGCACAGTTTACTACTTTACATTTATCCAAAATGGCGCCGACAGCTGCCGTCCTTCAGGAACAACAACAAAACAAAAAACAAGCCTAACTGAGATTTTAAGAACTCTGTGAAGAAGCACATTGTGAGTGGATTACAGGCCGGCTGTGTGTGTCTGCGGCGCATCAGGGACACAAACAGGAAGGAGCTTCCCTGCCGCCGCCATGCAACACTCCTTTACAGACAAGCATGTGGAGACCGTCTCTCTTCTGTCAGCATGCACAAGATGTTACCTCATTTGACAGTTTTCTCTGTGTCCTGGATTTTTTCTCTCATTTGTTTTCACCAAAAGTGCACTGGCTGTGTGTTATCCTTTCCGTTGTTTCAGTGTTGAATGTTTAAGGGAACAGGAACACTTTTTGAAGATCATGGCATGTCAATACTAAAGCATTATGACCTAATCAGCTAAGGCACAGCTACGTATACTCAATGCATGATGTCAGTGTTAAATTGCTTGCAGTCCTGGAGGGACCTCTGGAGCTGGAGGAGGATGAAGATGATGATGATGATGATTCTGCTCATTATTGTTAGGCTAACCACAGGGTGCATGATGGAGCTAACTGCTGGAGGGGACAAATCTGCTAGAAAAAAACAAAAACTGAGATTTCTTCCAACAATCTCTTGAAAAAATTACGCTTCAGAAACAACATCCTCCTTTTTCATTTGAAGCTTGGATGAGTGCATGGGATCATTTCTGTGACTTGTGACCCCATTTATGTTTGTTTTGCATTTGTCTTCAAACAGAAGGAAAGCAGTAATATTTAACAGAGTTCACAGAATTAGTTTTTAGTGCCTTGAGCCCCGTCTCATTACACAATTGACTGAAGTGCCTCCCGTTACAACAGACGACAAAGAGCCTATGGGTGTAGCTTCACTTCCTGCCACACACACACGGCTGTTCGGGCCTGAAAACTCCCAGGGTTCCCAGTGATGACACACAGCTGACAGAGGAGCTAAATATGGATTGTTTGTGTCAGTCCGCTCTCACACTGCAGGCTAATGTTTCATGCTAGCTTAGCTTACGAACCACCGAGTTCTGGTTTTCTACATTTATTAGAGCAACTAACAAATTAACTCTTTATTATTACGTGCTAGTTTATTAGCCATCTAGCTAACAGCAGGCCAGGCCTTGATGTAAACACAGAGCCTCTAGTAATGCTGGTGATCACTGTTATTGAACTGAGTACCAGTTAAATGACGTTATGCCATCTAGGATTAGCCATTGAGGCTAACTGGAGAGTGGACCTCTCTTGAAGCTAGCAGTTTATGTCGGTAACTGTCTGAGGTGAACCCAGCTGCTGCTAGCTGCTGCTACAGTGAACGATAGTTGACTTGCTGCCAGTGTGGCTGTCTGCTTTGACTCTGCTGACCTGCTCATGTGCAAGAAATACTTTACCTAAATTAGCCATGGAACATAATTAAAAAGTTGCTAATTAGGCTATTCTTTTGATCAGCTTTTCACTGCCTGATGTTGCCTGGTTGCTAACACCTGCATGTTTAAATGTTAATTTAAAAAAACAAACAACAGAAACAGATTCTTGGGTTTGAAGCTTGTTAAAAGAGAAGCTAGCTCAGTTTGATTAGCTGAGTTCTTGGCTGATGATGAATATTCAGGAGCATTAGCTCACTAATGTACTATAAAGGCTAATTTTTTCAGTGTCCTATGAAATTATGATGTAAATACAGTCATCTACTTCAACAGGACAAATCAGGAACAGACAATAGTTTCTGGTGTGATCAGATCCAATCAGCACCAACACTGCCTCTTTACACCTGGGACCAAAACCCTTTAAACTGTAAAAAATGAGCCTTTAATCGTCTGCCGTGTTTAACGTGGAGCTCTGATTCAGGCTGGTCTGACGCGTAGTCAGGATGCTCAGTGCCTGCAGTGCTGAGCTGTGCATGTTTCTGCTGAGCGATGATGATGATGGAGTCGACCTCAGTGTTTGTCTGAACTTTACCACAGGCGTAAAATGGCTGCTGCCACTGCTGCTGTGTGGAGCACATGTCTGAGTGAGGAGCTGCTGCTCCGCACCACTCGGACAGGATCCATCATCATTATCATTATTATTATTATTATGATGATGATGATGATGAACACAGTCAGCTGATTTTCACATCGATCACACTCCTCACTTCTAAAGATGTGATTATAAAATCATCTTTACTTGTTGTTGCAGTGCCCCCTACTGTGCAGGCGCTGCTTTGTTTACATGTGGAACTTATTGACCTGAACTATTGATTTGTACATTAATCAATTTTATTAAAAAATGAGCTTACATCAGAGGTCAATAAACGATCAAACCTCTTCACAGACCTGACGAGAATTTTATTCAGATCGATATCTTTCAGTCAGAGCACGTGTATGCGAGGCTGGTGAAGCCTATGTGTTTTGAATGAATGAAGCAGGTGGTGTGGAGGTGCTCCGTGGTGTGGAGGTGCTCGGTGTGAAGGGTGCTTGGTGTGGAGGTGTAGAGATGCTCGGTGTAGAGGTGCTCGGTGTGGAGGTGCTCAGTGTAGAGGTGCTCGGTGTGGAGGTTCTCGATGTGGAGGTGCTCGGTGTGGAGGTGCTTGTTGTGGTATGGAGGTGCTCGGTGTGGAGGTGCTTGTTGTGGTATGGAGGTGCTCGGTGTGGAGGTGTTCGTGGTGTGGAGGTGCTCGCTGTGGTATGGAGGTGCTCAGTGTGGAGGTGCTCGCTGTGGTGTGGAGGTGCTCCTTGTGGGGTGGAGGTGCTCGGTGTAGAGGTGCTGGTGCTCGGTGTAGAGGTGCTCGGTGTGGAGGTGCTCGGTGTAGAGGTGCTGGTGCTCGGTGTGGAGGTCTGAGGAACCTACCTGAGGAACCTCTGCTTCCTCCCTCTCCCACACACAGAGAACACAGGTGAAATCAATGATCAATAATCATGACCTGGAACTCTCCCTTATACACACGTCTCACAAACCAGACAGATTATTAACATCGTAGTGCCATAATGGTTGTATGGTCGGTTAACGAGGTAAATCTTCAGAAACGCTTGTCAGTATTTTGAAGTTGAGTCTTGTTTTTGTAACGGTGGCAGTTTTTACAGTGCAGCTGAACATGGAGGATGAACAAGGATGTGTGGCAGCTGTGTGTCATCACCCTGTTTTTAGGCCTGTTTCCTAATCTACTGTTAAATGTGAGAAAGTTCCCTTTAATGAAAAAACAGATGAAGAGCACAGAGTGTGAAGGTGCTACCTTCCAGTCAGAGGGAGCGACACGCACACAGAGGTCCCCTTAAAAACCATCAAACACAGCGTCAGCGCCGCTGGTCTCTAAATGCTCCTTCTTTCTGTTCAGGCCAAAGTTGGATCTGAAGGGACCAAGTGAAGTTTCACAGTGTTTCCTCCATCAGAGCAGCTGACAGACGGCCTGTTCTTACAGCAGAGGTTTCACAGTTCTTCTGTTCTTTGATATGCAGTGAAAAGTCCAGTTTTTATATGTGTAGTGAAAACAACTTTATTCAGAAGCTTCCAAAATATCAAGGAAAGATTCAGCAGCAGTAAGCTGCACATTAACCCTTTCTGTTCAATCAAAATAAATCATTTTTAAAATGTTTCATCATTTTTTTTCAAAGATCAGGTGTAAAAAGTGTAGTTATCCATTCAGAAAGTCATCAGCCTGAAGTGTTTTACAGTGCTCCTCATCGTCTTTCATAGACTGGACCACTGACAGAGTTTCTCCACCTGAGGACCTCCACCTGAGGACCTGTATCTGATCACATTGAGTCAGCTCAACACATAAAAACCACCATGGTGTTAAATCAGGTTGAGAAACTCTGCTGTGGTTGATGTTTCATCCGAGTGTCTGTGACTCAAACGCCATCATGTGACCCACTGAAGGTGAGATGGCACTGTACTGCATGACCAACAAAATGGCCGTTAACCCTTTATATATATTAAAATACTCTGTGAGGTTTGGATACTTTGGGTGGACTTCAGCTTTAGTTGGTCTAGTCCCTCTCGGTCAGAAGCCAAAGTCTCTGTGACCACAAGACGTCCCTGTGCTGGACTCCTGAGTAAAGACGGCAGGCGGGGTCTGTGGTCCGCTCTGGTTCTCTTGTTTCTCTGCCAGGCTCGTGCTGCAGCGTCTGTCATGTGTTGGTGAGGCATAGTCTGTAACCTATGCAAGGTTAGTCATTCTGGTTTCATCATATAAACAGATTCAATAAATTCTGAACGATGACTGCGCTCAGGCTTCTGTCTTTTCTCTGGAAGAATCTTCTTTGCAGACAACTGATGCTTCTCTATCAGATGTGTCCTCGCTTCACTGAGCAGGCGCTGTGTGGCTGATGACACCACAGACTGTAGGACAGTTTGTAGCTGCACATGCTGTGCACACACTTCACGCTGGTGTGAAGGGGTTTCCTTACATTTCTAAACATCCACATGTTGTTACAACAGGTTGTTTTGCAGTGTTGGGTGCAGTGTTGGGTGGCCATGACCATAGGGGACGCCATCTAATTTGCATTTACTCAGATTTGTGGCTGTTGAACAGGAAGTGCTTCTCCTTTGTGACAGCGCCCTCTGTGGTCACCCTGGTTATGAAAGGAGGAGGTCGGGTGGAGGGACGGGATGACCGAACATTTCATGTTTGTTCCTGGTTTTTTATCTCTTCACTGTTACATAACAAGAACTAGTTGTTTACCACCGTAACCATGACAACGAAGGCCCTCTTTGTGGACCTCTGCTTGGGTAGTATGATTTACAGTGTACGAGCATGTGATGTTTTTACTGTCCTGATCATATAAAGTATCAGCAGTGTCGGAGCTCTAACAGATGTTTTCAGTTCAGTTTGAATGTCTCTAAATGTGTTTTGACCATGCAGCACTCAGAGCGAGCAGCCATTCAGTCCAGGATGAGTTCAGTTTGTCAGCGGCTGTCAGTCAATGTCAAACCAGGAACAAACAGATGGAGCTCAGCAGCTCGTGGAGGTGTGAGCGCACTTAAATAGTTCGGCATGTGAAGCAGCTCAACACAAAGACAGAGCTGAGCATCAGCACAAGCTAATCAGAGCTCAGTGTGTCAGCGTGCACAAACACACTCAAACATGACCTCACTGTGGGTTAAAGATGACAGAGAAACGAGCACAGTTTCCAAAAAAAGTGCAAGAAGAGAAGGGAAGTCAACGGAACAAGAAAAAAGGACGGTGGTGAAGTCTAACTACATTAAATCATGAATCCTGACCATGAGGACGCTCCTCCGTCTGTGTGGTGTTGTGTTCAGGTTGTTGTTGGGTTGTGCAGCAGCCACACTGCAGCGTGTCGTATTCTTAGCACAGTAAGAATAGCTGGCTGTGACTCAGATGCTTCACCCACAGATCCTCATGAGGACAGTATGGAGTCCATACAGCAGCTTTAAGGTCAGCTCAGTGAGTCAGTGTGTCCCCGAGCCCAAACACACTCCACGTCCTTCGTCCATCTTCCTCCATCTTCCTCCAACTTCCTGTGTTCATTGTTGACTTTTTACCTTCTTCTTCTTCTTCTGTTTCTTTCCTCCTCTCTCGCTTCCTTTCCTTCATTCCTGTTTGCCTCACATTGCGACCCTCTTTCATCTTTCTCCTCCTCTGTCCCTCTCAGGCCTCCCTCCTTCGTCTTCCTCCTACTCTGTCCCTCTCAGGCCTCCCTCCTTCGTCTTTCTCCTCCTCTGTCCCTCTCAGGCCTCCTTCCTTCGTCTTCCTCCTCCTCTGTCCCTCTCAGGCCTCTGTGTTTCGTCTTCCTCCCTTGCTGCTGGTAACACTTTGGTTCTTTGTGCTATGTGAAACGTAGATATTAGCTTGTCGGGTTGTAGGCCATGCTAACAGCTCCAGCCTGCTTCTAGTCTGTGTGCTAAGCTAAGCTAAATGATAGCACGTGTCGGCAGAGAGCTGCCTCTGCTGTGTGTTCTTCTGCAGTGTTTTTTAAGCAGTGCTTCTGTGCATGAATCACGGTGAGGCTGAGGCCGCGGCCGTGGCAGCATACAGTAACTGCTGGAGTGTGAGCTGGAAATGAGAAGAGCTGCTTTTGTGTATATCTGGAGACAGGGAGGCAGCCTGGGGCAGAGAGCAGGTTAGGTTAGTGTGGGTGGAAGCAGAGGGAGATCCAGAGAGGAACAACAGAAACAAAGAGAGAGAGAGAGAGAGAGAGAGAGGAGGAGGGGGAGGAGGAGAAGGAAGGGGGGGAGGAGGAAGAGGAGAAGGAGGGAGGAGGAAGGGGGGAGGAGGAAGAAGAGGAGGGGGAGGAAGAGGACCTCAGGTTTGACCACACTGTTTGTTTCTATTGGATGTTGACCTCATAGCTTCTATTTGTGAGACGGGTGGATGCGACACTGTGCCAGTAAGAGGCTTTTAGGACACAAACACACACACGCACAGACACAGTGTCAGGTGACTGAATCAGCTGTGGTGAGGTTTTGCACTTTGCACCTTGTAACTTGTACATTTGCTGCTGCCACTCTTACAGTTTAGTTGTTGCTTGTTGTTTACTTTCACTTTCACTCTGCAGGAAACAGAACATTTATCTTCAGGTCCATTCAGTTTAATTGATACAGCTCATTTTACAATCAGAATTGTCTCAAAGCTCTTCACAGAGACCCAGAGCCTGAACCCCCTTAAGATCACCGGCTCATAAGAACCTTATCGGCCGGGTAGAGGAAGATGAGCAGCAGAGACTGGTGCAGGCAGTAAGCATTTGAATGATCAGGGATCAGCTGGACTTGCAGTCAGCATGCAGGTCGAGAGAGAGAGAGAGAGAGAGAGAGTGTGTATGACATGAATCACTATGAACCAGACTAATGAGAGTAGAGTAGAGGTCAGAGGTCACAGTGTAGGCCTATAGCAGCATAGCTAAAAGTTACGATTTATGGGCCTATGATACCTGTTCTACCTGTGGCTGAGGCCACTCTGCGATGTGATTGGCTGCCTGATGGACTGTGACTGGCTCACAGAGTTTAATCCCAGGTGTCCTTTTAGGTGAAGACTTGGTGCTAATATGCTAACCTCAGGGAAAGTCTTCAGTTCTTCCAGTGTTGGATCGATTGAAACGTCGACCTGATGGTGGCGCTGCATAAGAATCCTCCTCCTCTGTGCCATGACCCTGCTGGTTTTACTGGAAGCGGAGCGTCACATGATGCTGAGTGCTGAGCTGATCCTGAAGCTCCTCTGGATGTTTTTCAATCCTTCAATCAGGTGGCACTGCTGCCATTTTGTGCTCATGCTCTTCTCCTGCCTCTGCGTAAACATTGGTGCGGTGCAGCCTTAAAATAGCAGCACAGATGACACATTTCTACATCAGTGCTGGTGATAAGCGTGATGGGCTGTCAATGGGTCGCCTTAACAAAATGTAGCATCCCAAATCCCCTCTCAGCTGCACTAATCTAATGTGAGAGGAGGGAGGGGGAGGCTGCTCACCCAAAGACTGACGGCTGAGGTGACTCCACTTATGTAACAATTGCAGCGCGCTGGCAGATGCTCCTCCTCTTCATCACCTGTACCTGACCCTCCTCACTGTGCAGGGAGATTTGTAGAGTCTTCATCACTTTTAAGAAGTGAACAGAAATAAGATGAGGAAAGGGAGGGGGAGGAGGAGGAGGAGGGTCTGGTCCTTCTTACATGGCTGACAATGGACAGGTGCAGTAAGCGGGCCTGTGGAGATCACATGCTGAGGCAGCGTGATGATAAGCTGCTGGCTAACATGCTAGCTACTGACAGACAGACGGATGAAGTTACAGCGAAGCTCCACGCTGCCAACCAGCAGCTCCGTCTCACTCGAACACGGACCGCTGTGACTCCAACCACATGGGAATCTGCCCTTCGTTTTATCGAGGAACATACCAGACTCCAGAGTTCAGCCAAACTTCAGACATACATTTCAGTTCCACAGATTCAAGGTGGAGGTCATCCTGTGTGTGAAGGACAGACAGCTGAACCATCTAACATGAGCTGACTCCACCCAATCAGAGCAAAGAGGAACACAAACACGATGGCATTTGAATGCTAGCATGTAGCGGTTATCATGTGTGAGGTAAATATGAGTTTAAAACCAAATGGTTATCAAAGTCTTCATGAACCACCAGAACTCACAGCACGCACATCACATGATTCTAGCCGACGAGGCTAAAGCAGCTAAAGCTAACATCTGACAATATTAAGGAGGCGACCAAAACATGAAGGACAAAAACTGGACCCCAGGTGAGGATCATGTGGCTCAGCAGCTTCTGACGCCATGTGAATCCACCTGATAGATGACGTCCAGGTCGTAGCACAGCTTTGGTCTCCACCTCCCGGAACAGCGCCGACTCCTCCACTGACTTCCATGTTTGATCTGTGGAGCAGCCTCTTCTCCTCTTACAGCCCAGCCAGACGCTCAAGAAAGTAAAGGGATGAATATTTCATGCCCTCATATGATCCATGACGGGAACAGGACACCGGGCGAAGAGCCGCTCCTTTCACCATGCAGACTCCTCTCTGCTGGCAGACATGACGGTATGTAGAGGAGCAGGGACCAATGAGAGCACACTGTCTGATCATGTGCCCGGACGTGGGAATTGATCATAGTTCAGAGGGTTTTTGTGTAATATCTTGGCCTAAAACATATTTAGCATGAACCATAATAATCTACAGAGTCAGCAGACATAAAGCAGGCTCTGGTCTCTGATTGGATGCCCCACTGAGGGCCCATATGGATGCCGGTCTTGGCACTCAGAGGTCTGTGTCAGCAGACAACAGGAGGAGATGAAACCCAACACCCCGCTGTTTGCTCTGGGCTGCGTCGGTTGTTGAAGGAATGCAGCTGGCTGGGCTCGGCCCGGCTCGGCCCACCTCCTCTGCCTGAACGCTCTGATGCTGGCTCAGGTAAGAGCTGGAACACTGCAGTGGAAAATGAAACTCAAGGAGATGGCCGGACGATGGTGAGCTGTGTCTGTGTGAGAGTGAAGGAGAGACGGTGTAGGTGGGTGGATGTGAGTGGGCGCTCCCACTGCAGCGATCCAAGGTCGATGCTTTCACTGTGTGAGCCGAGACTCGCTGTGATTTGATCCAGGGCTCGTTCGAAACATTCACTGAGGAGCTGTGCTGTCCCACAGGGGGCGCTCCATGGACAGAGCAGAGGGAACAGACACATGATGTCATCATGTTGTCATCCATTGAGTCATCCAATGAGTAAACAGCTACATGCTAAGACCTACATGCTACATGTTTGTCAGTTTAAACTCATTTCTGTGATTAATTGAAAAAGCTGCAGTTTGTAACCAGTGATGACATCATTATTTGTTTTTTTATTTTAGGACCTGAGCTGCAGCTTGTCAGGATGGCAGCCATGTTGATTTTGGTGACATCAGATTACACAAGCCTGAATGTTCGGGTATCATCAGACGTGCATCAGCAGAGGTCTAAATACAGTGGTCCCATCACCTAAGATGATCAGATGTTCAGAGCTGTAAAGCAACAGTGTTGAAGTGAATGCTGCTGCTGTAGCATCCTGAATGTCAGTGTGGGAGCGCTCAGGAGCATGCCGTGCAGCCGCTGCTGTTGACGCCTGCAGCCGGGGTGCTCTTAAAGACCACATAATGAAAACGTGTATTTAAAGCTCAGATGCACCTCTTCCTCCCGGCAGCCGGCCTTTGCATCATTTACATAACCCTGCCCCCTTACCCTTTGTTTTCTTCTTCTTCTTCTTCTTCTTGTGTCTCTGGTTTGTTTTGGTTGTTTTGTCACACGCAGGCTCACTGCCCGAGGCCTTCACAGGACGGGACGGCGTGTCTTTAATGTGCACTGACAGCGGATACTGGCTTTCTGCTTGTGTAAGTGCACATACTGTAAGGACGGGCTGCCTTTTAAGGCTGGAGACAGAACTCTAAAAATAGGAGCCGTGAATAATACGTCAAAACATCGGTCTGCAGGACAAAAGGACGGTTTGAAGACTCAGAGGACAGAGGAGCTGGACAGACTGGTGTCAGCAGTGAGGGAGAGGACGTACAGGGAGGAAGGTCATCCTGTGAAAACTTAATACTGCTCTGCCTCCAGAAAAATAAACTATCCAGCACCGTCAGCAGCCTGTGCTCACTTTATTTAACCTTTCAGGCTGCTGTGCATCCTCCTGTGGCCATGTGAAGAAGTGCATGTAAAATCTACTGCTATATGTTAGCAAAAACAATGTCTTGAGAGATTTAGCTCGTAACATGCTCAGTATGGATCTTTATTCTAGCGCCACTATGAGGCCTCTGAGAGACGTTTACAAACATGTATGATTGTTCAGAAGCTGAGAGCAGTTTGTGGAAATGTCCAATCAGACGCAGCCAGGGAGAGTTAGTGCTGTCTCACTACAGCAGGACAGACTCTTAATGTGAAAGGACACATTTTTGTCTAATCTTTCAAAAAAAATGTCATGTCCTCTCTCTCTGTTGACTCCTCTGCTGTCATGCTGAAGGCCTCCGGCTCCACCTTGAGGCTCCACAGCAGCACTGCAGCCGTAGTTTGTGTTTCTCCTGTTAAACATTCCACATATCTAACACACAATCCATCACATCACCGTGGGAAGGATGCTGCACCCGCATGGAGACGAGCCCTGGCAACAGGCAAATACTACTGTGTGTTGCCACAGCAACCGGTGAACTGGTGAGAGGGAAGAGAGGAGGAGATGTCAAAAAAACTGAGGGTGGAAACAAAAAGGCAGAGGAGGCGCTAAATAACAAACAGGCCCGATGACATGATGTAAGAGGTCGTGCTCATCCATAGAAATAACATCAGAAATAAAGACAAGGACACCTCGGGGACGCATGTGGCGCCGCCGCCGCTTCACTTAAATCACCAATTTATTTCCTCTCTCACTCCATTTCTTTAAAGTGATTTTTTTGATGTGTGACCTGTTTAATCAGAGGTAAAGTAGGACAGCCTCTTCCTGCTGGGCTCATCTCAAACACAACAAGCCACAAACAAGCAGGCGACCAGGGGAGGCGCTGTGCTGCACACACAGAGACATACACAGAGGCACAGGGACGCACACACACACAGGCACACACACACAGGCACAGGGACGCACACACAGACACACTCACACACAGACACACACACACAGGCACTCACACACACACACACACACACACACACATAAAGTATTTAGGATGATCTTAACAAGATAATCTGACACAAATAATCACGAAGTTTGAGAGTCTTCTAGGTCATCAATCAATGTAATCAGATGAGGGCAGATCAATACACCAGGTTTTGATCACTGGCAGAAGAGCAGCTTCCTTACAGACCCCAAAAAAGTGATGGACCAACAGAGACGGTTTACTGGTTTGTGACGTTTGATGGTTAGAGGTCAAAGGTCACGTGAATATTTACAGGATCTCAGTGCACAGAAGTTTTCTGTGTTCTTGTACAGAAACACATCCTTTCACATTAAAAGCCTGTCCTTGAATATGAGACAGGAATACATCCATTCAGATTAAAAGTCGTGGTGCAGGCTTCAGCTTCAGATCCATCAGAGGCCGGACAGCAAACGTGACAACCCCCCCCCTTCCCCCCCAAATGCTGTCTGCTGTGTAAAAGCCTGAAATTATATAATGAGCTCAGGCTGCAGCACAGGAATAATTAGCGTTAGCTTAGCATTAGGACAAGGTGAGGTTTGGACTCTCAGACTGTCCTCCATGTTTTTTTTTACAGTTCTCCTGGCTGCAGCTCTGCAGGGCGATCATGATGTGAAAAGGAGTCAGGATCACAGAAGTTATTACTAATATTATTACACAGTTAAATAACTTGTTATAGATTTTTAGGGTAGTGTCCTCTGAAGTGCTGCAATTCCTGTGTGTGTGTGTGTGTTCTGGTTGGGAGTTTAATGTGCAGGACGATGTTCCCTCATGCTTAAAAAATCTGTCCTTCCTTTTCTTGTTTCTCTCCAGGGGTGTGTGTTTACGTGTGTGTGTGTGTGTGTGTGTGTGTTGCAGCTCTCTGCGGGCTCTGAAGGCATCTGGTTCAGTCTAAACAGACGCTGCAGTGTCACACTCACGTATTTAATTCTTTAATGCACTCGTAGTTGCAGATATTAGGTAAAAAATACTATAATATATATATCGTATGAAATAAATAACAAAAATTGATCCTGATGCGCAGTGTATGAAAGCTAATGATAAAAACGACGTGTTTATAGAGTGTGTGTACAGTATGCTGATATCATCACATGGACGAGGTACTGTTCTTTCTGTGTTTTCAGGTGCTGGGTTGTAATGTTACATAAGGATGGTGGTAAATTCACACGCAGTCATCAAACATTAGGCTGCACTGGTGCTTTGTCATGTCCATTTATTTTCTGTATAGAATCATTAAACATCAGTCAGAGTGGCGGCCTGCCTTTGGCCCCTGATGATGTGGACTCATTTAAATTTTTAGTATTTCTGGTGTTATTTGTTGATTTTGGCAGGTTTAGTCCTCCTGATTTTTTCTTCCTGGTTCTCCAGAAACCTTTTTACAGAATGTGCAGACCCGTTGGTGGTGAATCTCGGCGCCCTCACACATCTGAAAGTGCAGCAGCGTGTGGAAACTACATGTGATCCCATATGATCGCTCTTTGTGTGTTTTTTGCAGCCTTCTTCGCCTCTAGCCTTCAATATGGCTCTCAGGACATCACTGCATTCATGTGTGAGTGTATTATAATAACATAAAATCTGTGAGTGTGTATATGTAAGTGTGTGTGCAGACTCCACATATATAAACATGGTGAGTGTGTGTGTGAGAGCAGAAGACTCTTAAATCCTTGCTTTTTCTAATGCGTTCACTCTTAATACCCTCTCCTGAGAGAGGGAGGGAGAGAGAGGGAGGATGTGCAACACACACTCCCAGTGTGGTGGTGGTGGGGGTGGGGGGGGCTGTCTGGGGATTTGGACAGCTGTCAATTAAAATCCCTCGACACAATCCACCTCCTCGTCCATCACACCAACTTCCCTCTGCTCAACGGCACTCCTGACACACACACACTCACCGAGATGTCCTCCCCTTCACCTCCCTCACCCACCTCCCCCCATATGTGTGCGTTTGTTTGTGCGTTTGTGTGGCGAGCAGGCCGAGGCTGTTATTATTTCTCTGAGGCTGTAATCCCCTCTCTTCCCCCCCTGCAGCCTTTGTTGAGTTATTTGACTGTACATGACTCTCTCTCTGAGTGAGTGAGTGTGTGTGTGTGTGTTGGTAATATCCTTTGTAGGCTGCTGTGAACAAGCAGAGATTTTCTTTTTGTATCTGGTGATCTGGGTTCCTCTGGGCTTTTGAACATATGTACACACAGAGGTGGGCTTGATGGAGGAGGGGAAGCCCTACCAGGCCTGTGTATGTGTGTGTGCTGTCGGGTGGGGGTACCCAGGCTGCATGTTAGAGCTGGAGGTGTGATTCGTGACCAGTGAAGAATGATGATTGGTTCTTCCACTCTCTGTTATTTTCCAGTTCAATGCCCATTACATACACACACACACACACACACACACACTCTGTATGTACTTATGTACTTATGAGGACCTCCTTGGCATGTACAGTCTCTGGCTACTAAACCTCATACTGAATGAGCTTATAAAGCAGTAGAACAGTTTTAAAGACAAAGATCATTGATCATGATCGATAGGTGTGGTTTGTAAACACTGACATCATGATATCTGAATCTGTTTATTGATTTGAGGTATCTGAAGTGAGATGTTTCTCTGAATGTTTTGACTGTCTGGTGTTGATGAAGATTCTCAGTCATCCGGGTCATTATATGTGGTGGAGGACCTCAGTGGGTGGGTCTGCTCCCCAACAAACACCTAGAACTGATGGAGCTGCTTCATCAACATGTTGCCAGCCACTTTGGAAGGACACCCTACAACTGGTGAGGGAACATGAACAGACCTCCAGGAAACCTGCAGACTACAGGAACCACCTACGCTTCAGCCTGAGCTGCAGACAGGAGATGTTGACGTCGTCAGCCTACACCTCGATCCACCACCAAGGGCCACAGTGCAGACACCATTCTGCAGAAAGCCCAGAACCAGCTCCTCAACAAGAGGATAACTCATCACAGCCACAGAGTCAGCATCAAGAACAACAAGCTGACAGACACAGAAGCTGCACAACTCCTTGTGAAGGTCACAGCCACACTCTCCACTGCCAGAGCACCACCATCCAGCCTCTCCATGGAGGAAAGGAAGGCCCTGACCGAACCACAGAAGGACCAGGACATCACCAACAGAGCGGCAGACAAAGGACTTTACCGAGAGCTTGGAGTTGGTGAGATTGCGTTTATTTACCTTTTTTATTGGACTGCTGGATTGAACTCTTTAGAGGGATGCAGGGTTCTTATTGGACTGATCTTTCAAACTGTATATGTTTACTGTCATCTGTGGACCGCACTGGACTCGACTACACTCTGGGATTATAGGGGAAGCACCTGGTGAATGAGTGTTAGTTTCAGAGCTGCGCACTGCTTCACCAGCTTGGCTGAACCGATCATCAGCGCTCTGTAACATCATCAACACAGCGTGAACTCTGATCACGAGATCTCTGGTTTCCTTGTGTTTTTAAATATTAATGGAATTGTGTGTGTGTGGCTTCACTCCAAGTCACACGATCACAGCCAGAACCATGGACTGTCCACCTGTCACCCCACACCACAGATCTAGCTAGTTTAGCATCCAGATTTGATTTAAGTGGACGCTGCCATTCACAATATGAGGTAGCTAGCAAGCTAAAGCTAGCTATGAGGCAGGTGGAGGTATGAATAAATGATCGATGATGGTCTCTGTTCACATGTTTGCAAAAAACATGGCTGAACGTTTGTTTGTTTTTCCTGGGTGGATCCTTGTCTGCTGGTTCCACAGGGGGACAGATGTTTGGGGGTTCTCGGCTTCTTGTTCAACCTCTGCCTCCTGCTGTGACCTCAGCAGTTGGTTGGTTTCTGTATCAGCTCCTTTTAACCTTCAGTTAGCATCAAGCTAATGCAGGTTCCTTCAGTGTCTGTAGCTCCACTCAGGTAGATGAGCGGCTCCGTGCTGCTTCCTGTCTGCCGGCTGTGTGTGATGTCTTCAGTCAGACGTCCAGGCAAGCGAAACGCTGTGCTGAGCGTCCGGCTCTCCTTTTGTCCAAAAATGTCCTCGCAGAGACAGCAGTGTGTGTGACCACACACACACACACAGCAAGGAGGAGGAGGCAGGGTGAGAGGAGCCCATTTTAAACTGCTGCCATGTCGACCCCGCCAGCCTCTGGAGCTGAGCGCGCTCAGATTGTCCTGTTGGGCCTGTGTGAGTGCTCAGCCTCTGCACCAGCAGCTGCTCTGACCAATGTCTCCGACCACACGCCGGCCTGATGGGAGCAGGACGGTGCTCTACATGGAGTAACGTGTGTTAAATCCTGGGCTGTATTTCACAGCACTGAGTTATAAATCCATTTAGCAGCAGCTGCAGCCTTTTCTGCACATAATCTGCGAGCATGCTTTAAGCTGCCAGAGGAAGCTGTTGCTTTAAATGACTGGCACCATGACGTGGTGTCCTTGATTTTCCTGCTTGCACATGTCCTCTCTGTGTGTTATTATGCAGGCATCTGCTGTCAAGACTTCTTAAACTCATCGCAGCGTTCCTCCCCTCCACGCCACTCTCTGCATGCAGCCGCCAGGAGCCCAAACACACACACACAGACATGGTGAGGACATTCCGTGTGAAACACACACACACAGATATGGTGATGGAGGTTGGTGATGCTCCCTCAGGTGTTGCACAGTCTGACTCAGGCCTACTGTCAGCCCGGCAGCACCGCTCATCTCATCACATGCACCAAATCTGACGTTTCTACTGCTACTGTGACACACACACAGACACACACATGCACAGAAACATTAATGGCCTCATTTGTCTCATTTTACTGCTGATTTCCTAAAAAATTTCCTTATGATGTCATGAAGCTGTGTGTTGGGTTTTAGCCGCCCGTCATCTTTTGGTCTTTGGAAACGACCAGTGTGTGCGTGTGTGTGCCACCTGCATGTGGTAATGGTAGTTGGAGGTGGGATTTGTTACCATGGTGACTGAAACTTGTATTGATTTCAGTGTGTTTGAACTCCTCCTGAAATCCTGATCTTTACCTGGGGAACCAGGAAGTGACGTTTGAGGTGTTGATGATGACGGGAGGCCTGGACTCCCGTCACACGGTTACAGTGTCCGCCATGTTGGCAGTGCCACACGTCTGTCGCCTGTCACCAGGCTGTAAACACGGGAGTCAACAGGGATCGACCACTCACTTTTAGAGCCAGCCCCTAGAGGCCGTCAGGTGAACTGCAGTTTTAGCCTGTTATGTCTCAGACCAGGAGGCTGCCGTTCGGACTGGATGACGTCAGAGCTTCTAGTGTAAAGGTAAGCGTGTGTAACTTGTAATTTTTTTTCATAATAACCATCACATCTGATCAATACATTTCATTTCTTTCATTCCAGTCATCAGTGGCTCAGGAGTACAAGCTACACGATGCCACCTGCAGTTCACACGATGGCCACAGGTGTCACTGTAAACACAGATTTACCAGCTGATAACAGGTACCAGAGGATTCAGAGTGTTCATGTTTTATTTTACATGTTTGTGTTTTCCTCTGCACCCTGAATGCATTGTGGCCGCTGACCCTTTAACAACAGACCATCCAAAATGTACTGACTAAACATCCCAAACAGAACTGGCTTCTAGAGAGGACACACAAACACACACACAGCCAGTGGACACAGTGTTTGTTTCTAAAAGCAGAGAAGGTGACCTATTTTAAAGGTTAGTTTCTTAGCCCTGTGGGTGGATTAGAAAACAAAGCACGAGTACTATATTTATCCGTTTCCTTATCTAATGCCCCGGCCTCATCATGATAAGAACTATGTGCATCTCCCCGCCCCTGGATTATTGCACTGTCCTCAGACTACTGCAGCCATGAATAATAACTCGCCATCATCCATCTCAGTGTGTGACTGGCCACTGGCAACGCTGCGATTTCACGCACTGGATACAGCCATTAGGATGTTTTTACAATAAACTTTATCATATTTGTCATGCGGATGATGCCGGCTCTGAAAGTGTGTAGCCGTGGCTTCAGGAGATGAGTGGACAAGCAGAAAGCTCCCAGACCGGAAGATCTTCTGATATAGTTTGACTCAGAGGACACCAAAGATTCTCCACACAGAGACGAGGCTTCATGCTAACAGTGAAAACATTTAAACAGTTAGCATCACACAAACAGGTTAGCTGGAGTGTTTTGATGTGAATGATAGTTGCTAGTGTCTAATGTAGTGTGTAATGTAATCTAATGTTAGCAGAGACAAGTCTAATATATAATAATAATATGGTGGCTATATTTGGCTATAACTGAGATTTAATGCACACAGTGTCCCAAACCAAAGCCATCCTGATCTGGGTGTGTGTGTGTGTGTGTGTGTGTGTGGGAGACAGAGAGCTGAGTTGAGTCCCACTCTGTGGTACTTGAGGTCTTGTAGCCAGCTACAGAGGGAAACGGTAACCATAACAACAGGTAACCACTAACAACCAGCATCCATAACGACTGAAGCTCACAAATTAGCTCTCTAATTACAGAGACACCGTTCGGAGCTGCTGCTGCAGCTGATAACAACAGGCCTCCAAAGTGTTCTCCAAGCCTGCAACAGATCGACAGGAGGAGCTAAGACTGAGTGCGTCCATTGTTCACTGCTTCTCTTTATAGATACAAGTTTGTAAAGAAAGAGCCATCCATCTCCTTCAAAGCCAGCAGGACGAGCTGACATCCAGACCGAGCGCTGAGAGTGGCCCCAAGGTCTGAGCACACAAAACCAACAAAGACGCCTGCATAAAACCAGTCCTGGCAGCTCCTCATGTGGAAGCTGCCTTTATGCTCCAGCTGTAAGGAGGCGGCTTATGTGCATTAAAGAGGCCTGGAAACGAGCGGCCACGTGCACACGTATGTGACTGCAGCGCACGGAGAGGACGTGCACAAAGTTACTTTGAAGAGACTGATGCTGAGCTCACAGCTTGATGCTAATCACCACAGCACAAACCAGAACTTTAACAGGGCACTGTCAGGCGCTGGCTAGCTAATGCTAACTAAAAACCCTGAAGCTAACATTAGCCTGTTGGTCAGCTAGCAGAGCTCCTTCCTAATACTAGTTTAATGCAAGGATGTAGATTTGCTTTTGACATTGGTGGGGGTCTTAGATTCCAACGGAATTGAACCCTTCCTGCACCCAATGAGGATGTTATTTTCAAATTATTGGTGGGGACACGTCCTCTCCGTCCATTATAAAACTACGCCCTGGGTTTAATGAGTCAATAAAAGAATGTTAGTTGTGGATAAAGCTCTGTTAGCCAGTACACTGATCCAGAAAAGCTAAAGTCAGTTAGCTCAGCTCACAGAAGCTGCTGCTCTGTGCACAGTGTGGTCAAGCTACAGCCTGTGAGATGTGATGGGCTCATCAGTGCAGAAATGTGTTTGTTCACTTTTCTCTGTACTTTATTCTCATCTACTGTGTCTGTGCTGCTGCAACACGCTGTTTACCCATCGTGGGACAAATCATTTTTTTCCTAATCTTAAACTCATTATTTAATCTCAGGGGAAGTCAGGCAGGTGCAGTTTTCCTCATTGACGTGTTTGATCAGTTTAACTTCAGCAGTGATGCCTTCAGTGTCCGCCTGTCCATTATTGTCCAAACCTAAACAGACATGAAGCTGAAAAACTCAACTTAAATCCCCAGTGCGCGCACTATTGTGCCACAAACGGAGCGCGTCACCGCGCAGAGAGAGGGAGAGAAAGAGAGAGAGAGAGAGAGAGAGGGAGGGGGAGGAGGGTGACACCTTGTCTCGCAGCCACATTTCAGAGGCAGCTAAACGGTTCAGCAGCACTTTTGACGGCAGGAGCATCACTGCTCTCCATCCGGGTCTCCTTCTTCTCCTCTTGTGGTTTTATTATCGACTTGATCCAGACCCGCAAAAAACCCATGAATCCACGCAGGGAGCAGCCGCGGGTGGGTGTGTGATTTCCAGCTTCGTCTGCTGCGCGCCGCTTCTCTCCGTTCCTGAACGCATCGGCAGGATGTTCGCGCCGCGGCTCAACAAGTCCCCGTCCTTCCTCGCGCAGTGACCGTGGATGGCTGCGTTATGGAGATAGCCTTGGTGAGCTTTGAGAACGGCGGCGCGAAAGGGAGCGGTGGTGGAGGAGGAGGAGGTGGAGGCAACAATGCCGAGGAGAGCTGCCGGAACGCGCTGGATGTCTCTCAGTCGGGCTTCGTTCAGAGTGGACGCGGAGAGGACTACAGCAAAGAGCTGAACACCCGGGGGAGCCCCCAGCAGCACGGCGCCTGGAAAATCAACGACATGAACAACACCTTCAGCTGCAGCGAGAACGCCATGGATGCGCTTTTACGCGCGGACCACAGTCCCCATCTGTTCGACGAGGACCTGCTGGACATGGACATGGACACGGAGAGCAACGAGAGGGTGCTCATCAACATAGCCGGGCTGAGGTACGAGACCCAGCTGGGCACCCTGAACCAGTTTCCGGACACTTTACTGGGAGACCCCGCCAAGAGGATCAAATACTTCGACCCGCTCCGGAACGAGTACTTCTTCGACCGCAACAGGCCGAGTTTCGACGGGATTCTGTACTTTTACCAGTCCGGAGGGAAGATCCGCAGACCCGTCAACGTGTCCATCGACGTGTTCGCGGATGAGATCAGGTTCTATCAGCTGGGCGAGGAGGCCATGGAGCGGTTCCGCGAGGACGAGGGCTTCATCAAGGAGGAGGAAAAGCCGCTGCCGCAGAACGAGTTCCAGAAGCAGGTCTGGCTCATATTTGAGTACCCGGAGAGCTCGAGCCCCGCGCGAGGCATCGCCATCGTGTCCGTGATCGTCATCACCATCTCCATCATCACCTTCTGCCTCGAGACGCTGCCGGAGTTCAGGGACGAGCGCGAGCTGCCGGTCACCAGCCGGCTGGACAACAGCACGGCGCCACGGCCGTCCCTCACCTTCACGGACCCCTTCTTCATCATCGAGACCACGTGCGTCATCTGGTTCACCTTCGAGCTGTTCGTGCGCTTCTTCGCGTGCCCCAGCAAGTCCGAGTTCTCCAAGACCATCATGAACATAATTGACATCATGTCCATCATGCCTTACTTCATCACCGTGGGCACGGAGCTGGCGGAGCAGCAGGGCCAGGAGCACCAGAACGGGCAGCAGGCCATGTCTCTGGCCATCCTGCGGGTCATCCGCCTGGTGCGCGTCTTTAGGATCTTCAAGCTGTCCCGGCACTCCAAGGGGCTGCAGATCCTGGGCCAGACCTTGAAGGCTAGCATGCGCGAGCTCGGCCTCCTCATCTTCTTCCTCTTCATCGGAGTCATCCTCTTCTCCAGCGCCGTGTACTTCGCAGAGGCGGACGAGCCGGAGTCTCACTTCTCCAGCATCCCCGACGCCTTCTGGTGGGCCGTGGTCACCATGACAACCGTGGGGTACGGGGACATGCGGCCGGTGACTGTGGGGGGGAAGATCGTGGGCTCCCTGTGCGCCATCGCCGGCGTGCTGACCATCGCGCTCCCGGTGCCGGTCATCGTGTCCAACTTCAACTACTTCTACCACCGGGAGACGGACCAGGACCAGTCCTCCCTGAAGGACGAGCCCAACGGCGGCCGCGACAGCCCCGAGCTCAAACGCAAAGGCAGCAAATCGTCCACGAAGTCGCAGGACGCGGAGAACAACGACGCGGGCGGAGCCGCGGTGGAGAAGGCGAACATCAAAGCGAACAGCAGCATGGACTTCAAGCGATCCCTGTACGCGTTCTGCCTGGACACGCGGGAGACGGACCTGTAGCTGTCCACAGTGTGACCCCCCCACCCCCCGGTCTATGAGCGGCTGGAGGATCAACACTTTCATCCTGAAAAGTTTTAAGAGCGGAGTTGGTTTATATAAAGCACATTTAATCCGCTAAAAACTGCAGCAGGCAGCGCGCGGACACCTACAGGACACACACACACACACACATACACACACACGCGTGGAAGTGGGACACGCTGCAGATAACCAGGACTTGGAATAATAACCTGAGGATTACCGGGACCATCAGACTCTGTACATACTGCAGGAAGCTCTCTGTAGACCAGCACAGGAAGAAGAAGCCAAACGTTCTTTCCCTCCATGTCAGGATGTTTACGGAGCAGGGGCTCAGGTCTCCCACCCCCACAGGACCTAAACTTTTATATTTTTAAAAAGGACACAAAGTGGAAGCGAGACAGCAGAGGACATCTGGACAGACAAAGTCACACCAACACCAGGTCAGTGTCAGAGGGTCCTCATGTACGGAACAACACTGCTGCCAAAACTCCAACCTTCGCTCTTTATTCAGTTTAATGTTAAGGTCACCGTGGTTTGGGTGAACTTTGGTGTAAAATAATCTGATAATCTGAAGTCTTTAGTTTGTTCTCAAATCTAAATGCTCAGTGAAGCTTATTGGTCAAACCATGTGTCAATCAAAGGCAGCCATTTTGAAATCTAAACAGGAAGAAAACTGAATATTAATCACATTCAGTGGCAGCAGCAGTCGCTGATCTGATGGATCTGATGGCATGCTGTGGACCATCAGAACCCTTACAGATGGTCTGAGGATGTTAGTCATGTGATGGACCTGCTGCTGTCATTGTGTCCACGCAGGCAAGCGTCCTGCAGGTGGCCCGTTGGATTGTAAATATGCATTAAAGGCATTAAAGTAAAGTCCTCCACATGGCGCTCTTGCTGGGTGCTGCGGCACAGACCGCATGTCACATGACCTTTGACAGGTTTCACTAAGTGTTCCTCAAACTGCTCAAACACAGGCCAAGTTTGACCCACTGGCTGGATGACAAGTTGGAATATTTGGATTAGAGAGATTTACTGTCGGCTGCAGAACGTGGTCATTTTCTGTCAGCTGACCCGTAGTGATACTTTAGGACCAACGCTTGGTTTCTGCCCTGCTAGCAGGTAGCTTATCACAGCTTTGAAATGCTTGTTTTTAGCCTGGTTAAGCTGGGTGCTCTTTTAGAACTGCTTGTTGTTTGTCTGTAGATGTGAGCAACTAGCATAGGAATGGTAGTCACTAGCTTCACTAACTGCTTGTTGCTATCACAGAAACACTTTTGCTTGTGTAGAGATGCTAGCAGCTAGGTTAGGAATGGTGGTCACTAGCTAGTCACTTTGGACTGTGGTATTACACCATGGCTAACAGGTTAGCATGCTAGCTTGAATATATGCCACCTGCTGGTTGTAACATGGACATCATCTCTGTATTAGCAGCAGGCTGTGAGTCAGTCTGCAGCCAGTGCTGCCATATTATTAGAGGGTGATCATACGGACTGATGGACCGCAGGATGGGTGGTCATCACTGCATCAGGGTAAATGTGGGTTAGTTAGTGAGCCGCCAGCAGATCTAAAGTTTTAACATATCTGAAGACCAAAGAACTCTTCACAGCTTTATGCCGGGTGTTCAGGGCTTCTTATAGGAGCAGCAGACAGGTGAGAGGAGTCAGGCATCAGCAGGAGGAGGTGACACAGCTGGTACTGGGCAGGGACAGCAGGTGGAGTCGCTGTCTGCAGCGAGCAGTCTTCACACGTGGCCACAAACCTCATGAGGAGCTCTGTCTCGTTTGTTTTCACATGATCATTAATACAGTTCAGTGTAGCATGCACGGTTAGCATGTTTGGTTGTTAGCATGTTTATTTCTTAGCATGTTTTGTTGCTTGGTGGTTTTCGGTGGAATCGGTCTTTAGCACTTGTATCTGTGGAGCTGATGCGTCACGTGAACATGTGTTCTTACCTGCTGTCTGCTTTGTGCACAGCTGGAGTATTTTGTCAGTCAACAGTCACTCTGAACAGTTAAGCTAATACTGTTTGGAGCAGCTACCAGCCCGGTGCATTCTGGGAGTTGGGGTCTGCAGCCCTGCAGCCCTGTTTCTCTGTTTTTTCTGCTCCTGTAGCAGCGAGTTCAGACCTGATATCTGCTCTGTGGGCTGTCGCTGTCGATGACATCTTCGCAGCAGCAGCAGGGTCATGTTCAGGCATAACCACAGTGTGTAGTTTGATCTGTGTGGCTTAAGAAGCCGATCTTCCTCCATAGATGAAAAACTGGCCGTCTTCTGCTCGTGGCTGTCAGTGATCCAGGTCCCCCTGCTGCCTGAATCCAGTTAGATTACATAACTTTTTTTGTTTATTCATGCTCTTCGTGGACCTTTAGCTTCAACTCTGTGAGCCAAGCGTGTGTCAGTGAGCAGAGCGCTGCAGGATGGATCTGTGTGGCCTCACCTACGCTGACAAACTGCCAGCAGTGCAGCATCTGGATGCATCCGACCAGAAGCCGATGCACACGTTAGCCTGCATCTTTTATTAGTTTCATGTGATTTCACTGCATAATTACAGCCTCCATCACAGCCTCCACCTCAAACACGGCTGTGTGTTAAATAAGAGTGAGAACACAGAGGCAGATCTGGCACATTATGAATGTTAATGGTGGCTGAAGGCCAACCGAGCGCCAGCAGAGACAAATGTTCACAAACATGACGTGAAGGGAGAGAAGCCTGTACCGTGAAGGCATCCAACCTCTCAGCATCATTTTTTAAATTTTATATTCATATTCTGAAAGGGTTAATTTACATATTCACCTCATGCTTTAGGAACCAAACAAAGATAAGTGGTGATCAAATGCTGTGACATGTCTCCTCAGAGCATTGTAATGTCAGCCATGCTTTCTGAGGTGTCCACATACTTTTGGAGGTGTTTTCCCCTCTGCTGTTCACTGCTCTCAGGCTGAACAGCTCCTCTTATCTGCTGGACGAATCAATTAGCCAGATATATCAGGACTATCCACCGGGACGCCGTCCAACCGGCATGGATTCTGGCAGAGCGGCGGCTGTCGTGTAATCTGGTGAACCGATCCCTCACATCCCAATTAGGAGAAGCCGTCTGCTGCTGGCAGCTGCCCGGACTCTGACAGAGAGCAGCAGGTCAGAGATGGAGGTTTATTCAAACAAACGTTTGGTGTTCAGACATGGAGCCCCGCACCCACCCTGCACTGTGAGGTCAAAGGCAAACACCGGCCAATAAGAAGAAGGACGCTGCAGCTTAGTATAGACTGACTGCGCTCAGAATCAGAGACTATATTGATGCTGGTTAAATCAGTGAAAGCAGCTGAAGTGTCGGTAGGTGGT